>NC_073380.1:39037565-39356136 GCF_028641065.1 Leucoraja erinaceus | reverse complement strand
AGTGGCCCAGGACAGAAAGGTCGGATTTGGAATGGGAGGGGGAGTTGAAGTGCTGAGCCACTAGGAGATCAGGTTGGTTATTGCGGACCAAGCGGAAGTGTTGGGCGAAGCGATCGCCAAGCCTACACTTGGTCTCACCGATGTAGAACAGCTGACACCTAGAGCAGTGGATGCAATAGATGAGGTTGGAGGAGGTGCAGGTGAAACTTTGCCGCACCTGGAAAGACTGCTTGGGTCCTTGAATGGAGTCAAGGGAGGAGGTAAAGCGACAAGTTTAGCATTTCCTGCAGTTGCAAGGGAAAGTGCCAGGAGAGGGGGTGGTTCGGGTAGGACAAATTGACCAGGGAGTTACGGAAAGCCTGCGGAAAGCCAACAGGGGAGGAGATGGGAAGATGTGGCCAGTGGTTAGATCCCATTGGTAGACAAAAAAGCTGGAGAAAATCAGCGGGTATGGCAGCATCTATGGAGCGAAGGAATAGACGACGTTTCCGGTCGAGACCCTTCTTCAGATTGATGGGGTGGACACGAAAAAGAAAGGAAGAGGCGGATAAAGTAGGCTGTGGGAGAGCTTGGAATGGGAGGGGAAGGAGGGAGAAAGCAAGGACTATCTGAAATTAGAGAAGCCAATGGTCATACCGCTGGGATGTAAACTACCCAAGCAAATATGAGGTGCTGCTCCTCCAATATGCGGTGGGCCTCACTCTGGCCATGGAGGAGACCCAGGACAGAATGGTCGGTTTCGGAATGAGAAGGGGAGTTGAAGTGTTGAGCCACCGGGAGATCAGGTTGGTTATTGCGAACTGAGTGGAGGTGTTGTGCGAAGCGATCGCCAAGCCTGCGTTTGGTCTCACCGAGGTTGATCATACACTGAATAATCCAACCACATTTTTGTTTTAAGTGGAAATAAATAATAGAAATTGCATTAATTGCAATGTGTAAAAAGAGTTGAGATACTGTATTATAATTTTGCTGCATGTCATTGTGGTATATATTATGTCTTGATTGGTGAATATGTTCAGTTTGTGACTTTATTTGAAGCAGAAATAATATGTGAATGCTTCATTGAGCATAATTCCGACTGGTAACTACGCATTTCGTCTGAGCACATTATCGCACGCGTCATGGAAGCCGTCTTAAATGGACACCTAAACTGTCATTTGGCAACTTAAAAAGCTGCCAAGGTTGCCCGGATGACAACAGAGAAAACACAACGCACTGTAGTCTCTAAAAAACGCTCCAGTAATTTTCCTTACCCTCCATTTCAGATTAATAGTGCTTTAAGCCAATAACTCGACACTAGCCCTGGCAGTAAATAAATAAATAAATAAAAAGCACGGCTTTCCAGCCCCTTATATCATTGGCCACGCTTGGCTGCAAATCGGTGTCAATCTGGTGGACCATCTTCCTCTAGTCGTGGGGGTGGGGGATTGGGAGGGGCCTCACAAGTGGAACAGCTTAGGGCCTCTCTTCATCTAAATCCGGCCCTGACCTTACCCATAGATTTAGCAGGTGACAACATTTTCAAAGTTATAATGTTTGTAAAAGCATCTGACATTTAAATTAAAAAAAATATATTCACAAATCATACTATGGAAAGACTACAAAAAATTAATTAAAAATACTAAATATCATAAAGCACACAAATTAATTAACCAAAAAGCAAACGACTGCAGATGCTGGAAATTTGAAATTAAAAAAAGGCCGACTGACATGCTATTATAGTTTCAGTGGGGAGAAGATGGTGAAGACATGTTAATCAGTGATGGCGTTAAAATAAATGAATTGGGAACAAAGGGGGGAAGAAAAGAACTGGTTGAGAGAAAGAAACTGTATTTGCTGACAAAAGATTGAAGAGGAAAATATTATTTTTCAAAAAGATCACTAGAAGCAGAAGACCTGAAAGCAGAAAACCATTCACCCTGTGTAGAAAACATATGTAAAAAAAATTAGTAATGCAGGAAAGAGTAGATTATAGTAGGAGATAATTTATCTTCACGTGCTATTTAACAAAACATTTGCTGATAACCCCATTAGCATTTGCTGTCTGCCAGGTAGTTTCAAACTCCTATTTCCATATTTTACGAATTAACAGATCCCAGCTCCACTTCTGAAAAGCCTGGCTCTAATTTGTAATCTGCAACCAGTGGAAATAATTTCTCTCTCAGCTACCTTATCAGATCCTCTTAAAACCTGATCAGTAAACAAAATAATTTTCTAACCCTCCATTCGAGGAAGCCGAGCCCTAGGCAGCATCTCTAGACCCAAAATGTAAATCTTTCCTTCTCTCCAGAGATGCTGCCTAACCCACTGAGTTACTCCAGCATTTTGTGTCTAACCCCGTTTTCATAATCTCTCCACACAAATAACCTTTGTTCTACTCTGGTCAATTATCTCCAAGATTAATGTATTTTTTCTTAAACAATGGCAAACTTAACTACTCACAGTAGTAGACTATGATTAACCAAGGGTTGTGAAGTTGTGCATCGCTTCTACTTCCTCGTTTTTCTATCTTTAGATACAAGGCTTGTATGCCATCCCCATTCTAATTTTTATATTTTACCTATATTTTAATTATAGTCACCCATAATTGTTTGGACCTCTGCTGTTATAGCCTTTGACTGCAAATGAAGCACTTTGTTCCATGCTTTTAAGACGAAAGTAGGTATTACATCTTTATAAAAATTAATTCCCATTGATAGGTCAATCTACTCTGTGTGTTGCTATTCAATTTAGATATTTAACTTTGATTATTGCCTTGTTTGGCTAGTAAAATGTTTCGACCTCACAAACTCTTGCACATTAATTACAATCTGCCAATTAAACTACTTGCTCATCATACCATTCTGTCTTCTCTGTGCAGCCACTTTCTGAACCAGTTTAATAATTGTGTTCAGCTTTAGCTATTAATCTAAAGCTTTAATGCTTTAGCTAATAATAATGCTTTCTACAAGTTCATAAAAAGTTAATCCATAAACATCCCTTTTTTTCAAAAAAAAGAAATTAGATTTGCAAGGCATGACTTAGCCTTTACATCTGAGTTGGCTCGCACATTAAGACCAGTAAATCCTTGACAATGGATTAGACCAATTAATTTTCCAAAAATAAGCTTTCATATTAGATACTGCAAATTTAACATTTATCCAACAATTGTCCTACGTTTTTGTCTTGCATTTTGAACAAATCAGTTTTCTAGAATCAACAATTTCAGAAAAATCTTAAATGAAGCACTTTTGTTGACTAGTTTTTTAAGATCTCAGAATGCAAGCCATTGGCTTAATCAGCCTTCAAACCTGAATAACAATTCACTAATGATCATATTTAATTCCTCCCCAATATTACTCAGTATTAATGGGATTGGTGATAGTATTTTCTACAATAAAGACAAATCCATTCTTCCCCTAACTATTTGCCCAGCCTCATTCTCTAAAGGGACAATGTTCATTTGGACTTCTCTTTTGTATACTTAAAGAAACTTTTCTTGTCCATTTTTATATTCCTTGCCAGTTTGTCTTCAATATATTTTCTTTCACAATTCCATTTATTCCATTTCTTTGTTCTATTCTGAATTTATCACAATCTTTAGATCTATTTCTAACTTTTGTCTCCTTTTCGTGATTTCTCCTTCAATTTCCTTAACTTTCTGGCATGATTGGTTGATCTCTCCCTTACAATCTATCTGCTTTACTGAGATTATTTTTTTGAAGGCTTGCTGAATTACCACTCCTTTCCTGCTAATCTATTGGACCAGACCAGTTTAACCAACCATATCCCCAATCTACTGCAATTTCCTTTACTCAGGTTAAATATGGTCATTTCTGACCTCCAAATATAACATTCTACCATACTCCGGAATATTACGAATCTATTACTGTCAAAGGCAGAACAAGATAAGCTTTATGAAATATGAAATTATCCTACAATGGTTAAGAATGTTATACTCTGCAGAATCTATATGCCTTAGGCAACAAAATTTCGTTCAGACCAAAAAGGTCTGAATAACAAAAATAAAATTCAATTCAATGCTATCTAATTCTCTGATTGTATCAGTAGTATCTTATAGCAGCATTGTCACTCGGTCCACTTAATTAAGCATCTTTAAATTCCGAGTATAATTACACTGGCCTTTCTGCTGCTCACATCATAGATATTATTCCGAAAATGGTTTAATTGAAATGCAGATTTAAAAAAAAAAGGTTACCTGGGAACTCAACTGAGTTTTAATCCAATTGAAATAATAGTTCAGATCACTTCCTTCCATCAATTCACGGCCCCAAGCAGCCAGCTTTGCTATAATTCTTGCTGCCTGTAGATATTAAGAAACAAAATTTCTCTAAAGATATTTGGAATCTCTGCAAATTGTATACTATTTAGGAATTGAAATAGATTAAAATAAATAAATGAATAAAAAAATGTCAGTATCAACATTTGCACAGATAAAAGATAAATGGACGTCCATTCATACTAATAATTGTTTTTGTTCAAATAGGCTGATATAACCCCTATTGTAATTATATTGATACATTTCAATCAACACAGCACCACCAATAGCAGGAAGAAATCTGAAAGCACTTAAACAATTAAAATATTCACACAGAATGAACATTTGCCTCAAAGCAACATTGCCTTAATTAATTTTTTTGAACTACATGAGGAAGTTGATCAGAAATGACAAATGCAATATTTCAAGAAAATGTAAAATTACTTATCCAAAGTTCTTTCTAAGCAACATTCCAGCCTTATATTAAACTTGCACCTTTTTGGATATTCAGAAATGAGTTAACTCCAACTTTCGACACTAACAAAAGGTCCATTGGATATATTCTGAGACTAACACAAGCAAATGATTTTAAATTTGATGTGAACAAATGTAATATTAAGATGTCCTACATTTCAAAGTTACAATCTTTCAAAAAAAAATTATCCGAGAAATAATAAATGAAAGAAGAAATTGCACACAAATTCACAATACAAAAATGTTTAAACAAAAGTAAATGAAGAAAAATAAAAGCTTTCTCGAATGCATGGAAAAAACAGTCATTTGTCACAAAACAATTCAACTATTTAACAACGTGAATTATCTTCAAACTACATAGCAGTGCTTCAATGCTTTTGTTTGGAAAATAAATAAGTTAAGCTCTAACTTTTTTAACAGTGGTCACCATATTGAAAATATATTTGTTATTCAGGCAACACAGCAATGATTTAAAAAAAAGCCACATTTTAGAAACACAATTGATATATAAATTTGACATTGAAGCAGTGCTATATTTCACATCAGGTTTCAAGTGAAAAGATTGGGAGGAAAAAAAAGCCAGCTTTCGGCAGCGGCCCGGAGCTGAGACTGCGGAACTCGGAGCTGTTGCAGCGGGACTCGGAGCTGATGCAGCGGCCCGGAGCTGAGGCAGCAGGACTCGGAGCTGATGCAGCGGCCCGGAGCTGAGGCTGCGGGACTCGGAGCTGGGGCTGCGGGACTCGGAGCTGATGCAGCGGCCCGGAGCTGAGGCAGCAGGACTCGGAGCTGATGCAGCAGCCCGGAGCTGAGGCTGCGGGACTCGGAGCTGGGGCAGCGGGACTCGGAGCTGTTGCAGCGGGACTCGGAGCTGGGGCTGCGGGACTCGGAGCTGTTGCAGTGGGACTCGGAGCTGAGGCTGCAGGACTCGGAGCTGTTGCAGCGGGACACGGAGCTGAGGCTGCGGGACTCGGAGCTGTGGCTGCGGGACTCGGAGCTGATGCAGCGGGACTCGGAGCTGATGCAGCGGGACTCTGAGCGGAGACGGCGTTCCGGCTTTCGGCAGCGGCGACATCACCATGGAGGTCCGCTGGACTGGAGAGCGGCATTTTCGGCCTGGATCGATCGCCTCAGCGCAGAGGGAGAACAAGGAGGGAAGAGACAGAGACTAAGACTTTTGCCTCCATGACAGTGAGGAGGTGCTTGGTGAACTCACTGTGGTGGATGTTAATTTGTGTTTATTGTATGTTTTGTTATTTATTGTTACTGTGTATGACTGCAGGCAACGTAATTTCGTTCAGACCGAAAGGTCTGAATGACAATAAAGGAATCAAATTCAAATGTAATGCCTTCCAGGCACTAGTCATCCTGACTTTGCTCCTCTCATCTTAAAGCAATGCCCTCCCATCCTGGGATAAACAATTCTGACAAGTCTACCCTATCCATGCTTCTTATTATTTTATGTACCGATACTTCTATCAGGTCTCTCCATAATCTCTGGTATTCCAGAGAAAAGCAATAAGGGCTGCAGCTAGCGATGTGCCCAAAGGTCCCTGGCAAGCAATATCATGGGACAGCTAATAATCCGGAGTGGGTTGTAATTTTTGTACTGCAATATTGTAAATACAATCCCAAAGCTTAACCCCCCCCCCCCCCCCCCCCCCCCCCCCCCTTAGTCTAGTTCAGTAAAAAACACTGGCTCAAGCACTGGACCAACTAAACTTTATTTTTGGAACAAACAGCAAATTCCCCTATACGACACCTAAACCAACACGGGTTCGATCCTTGCCTCTGCTTGGCCAAGCCCTTCAGCCTCGTGCAAGCAGACACTGCCCAAAAGGGCACGCAGTCCTAAGCGACCCTTCCAAAAGATCGACACCGATCCAAAATGGGGCTACCTTTTACAGGTCCATGAACCTTGAGGGGCCGAAATACATAGGGGTGGTCCCCTTACAATCCAATCAAATATATCAATTACATTATTGACAGTTCCCCATTCCAATCACAGCGAGTCTATAGAAGCTTCTGGAAGGAAGCAAGTTAACTGAATAATGCAACATTTACCCTGGAACTCAAAACAATTCTGCTAGGGCTTAGTACTTTGGCCTATCAACATACAGCAAGGTAACTGTCTTACAACATTATTTATAATTCCTTTGCAGCAATCCAATCATATTAATGCATTTAAGTATGTTTGCAGAGTTTTTATACATTTTATCAATTAAGGGAAAATGAGGAGAACACCTAGATCTTTCACCATCCTGCATATCAATCTGAGGCTCAGACTAGTCGGCGCCATCCACAGCTTGTAATTTTCCATTGACAAAGGTTAAGCAATTCTGACAAATACAGGGATTCTCTATTATATAGTGTCTTTAATTTGGTCAATATTAACATTCCCCATTTTCATCATTTATGATAACCCTCATCATTAATGATAACCTAAAATACAATAACGATTGCTTCACTCTAACAAATGTCCTAACAAAAAGATGCTGATGTATCTTCCCAGAACTTCATCAAGCTTCCCGTGTTTTCGTGGGTGTAGCTTCATGATTTCCGTCTGATGACTCTTCACCTCCTGATTTTTTGTGGGTGCGAATCCCATCCATCAGTCTTGATAGTTCATCTGTGCTTGATCCATAGTAGAGTACAGGGTTCCTAAGAAAACCTGGGATGAAGTAAGTTAGCAGTCCATACTTCCACTGATACTTTTAGTGATGGAGATGTACTCATTCCTTCCATCCACTTTCACTGCTGTTCGTGTCATTAGGAGAACCTGGTAATGTCCCTCCCAACGAACCTCCAATCACTTTCTCACCTAATTCTTTATAAGGACATAGTCTCCAGGTTTTACTTTAATGGGAGTTTCTAACAAAGGCATCTCACTAAAGGCTGCTCTTACTCTACAATGCGAGTCCCTTAAGGCTTTGGTCAATGCTAGAATGTTGTCGGTCATCTCCGCAGTCTTATGTTAAGAGTTGATTATTTTCATCACACCTAGTAGCCATTAGATTGTCCCCTACTGCCCTTGCACCACAATGGGTTGCACAGTGCATGCACTCTATAGCCCATACTGCCAATGAATCTGTCATGCAGGTCTGCTCTGCTGGAGTGGTCCACAGTCTAGTCATACAATCCAGTATACACCCAAGTTGTCTCCATCGTTGCTTATCTCTGTCAGTAGCCTCCTCCTGTAATTGACCAATTTCTTGGATGGTTGGCATCAGTCTCTCCAAGGGGGACTTGTTAGTTATACTTTTAGTCTGCCTCATCATTTTGGGTACCACCATCTTACGTTCCTATGATACTTTCTCAGCTACTAAATCGCCATTACGATTCCCGGTATCTACTGGAGTCTGTCCTGTGGTGTGTGCGCTATATTTCATAACAGAAATTTGTCTAGGTAGCATTAAGGCCTTTAATAAATCTGTCACCAATTGTTTATTTGAGATTTGGGCTCCTGCAGAAGGTAGAAATCCCCTATTTTTCCATAATTGTCCAAAATCATGCACCACTCCAAATGCATACCGAGAATCAGTGTAAATATTTACTTTTAAATTTTCCCCAATAACACAAGCCCAATTTTCACTTTCTGATTAACAATTGCATACCAGACAATCTCTCACCCCACTGTCCAATAAATACGCTCCCGTCCACATATTATGTCAGAGTCCTCTATGGGTGCATCCCTCAAGTCCTCCCTTATAGATGTTTCCTCCTCTATGACAAATAGACAGTCATGTCCTGCTTCTGATTGCTCTTCTGGGGGTGAAACAAGAAAAGAGGCTGGGTTAATCAATGTACAATGTCTGAATTGAAGTTTTGGGTTGTTCAAAAGATAGATCTCATACTGATTTTGGCAGGCCATTGTTATGTGCTGGGTTTGAAGCTGCCCCAACAATGCCTATAACGAATGTGAGCTGTATAATGCAATCTCCTGCTGGAGGGTCAATTTAGCAGTTGATTGTAAACATTGGTTATATTTAAGAGGGAGGTAGATGTGGCCCTTGTGGCTAGAGGGATCAGGGGGTATGGAGAGAAGGCAGGTACGGGATACTGAGTTGGATGATCAGCCATGATCATATTGAATGGCGGTGCAGGCTTGAAGGGCCGAATGGCCTACTCCTGCACCTATTTTCTATTATATATTGCAGTTACAATTTGAGGGCAAAGTGGATATCCCCTGGCTACCAGATCTAATTTAGAGGAGTAATAAGCGACTGGTCTATGTCTATCCCCATGTTTTTGAGTCAGAACCGAAGTTGCACATTCAGATAAAATGGTGCAAAAGAGCTGGAAAGGTCGATCGTATAATGGTCTTCCCAACGCCGGGGTTTGCATCGGCGATCTTTTTAAGTTTTCAAAGGCCTCTTGTGCTTTCTTTGTTAATTTAAATTCACCCTCCTTGCTGGTATAGGCTGTTAGCTCCTTGGTTTCCAGAGCAGTATCAGGGATCCAAGGTCTACAATAATTGACCATGCCAAGCCATTGCCTCATTTGTTTTGCTTCTTTTGGAATTGGGAATTCGCAGATGGGTTCAAGTCTGCTTTTCTTGATACTGCTTTTGGCTGCCGAAATTATAATCACTAAAAATTTTATTTTCTCCTGGGCCATCAGTACTTTTGACTGGGAGACTACATATCCTAAATCAGCTAGATGGTTTAGTAATTGTGCAGTATCTTTTCGATTACTGGATTTGTTTTTGCTGGCCACTTCTGGGGGTGAAACAAGAAAAGAGGCTGGGTTAATCAATGTACAATGTCTGAATTGAAGTTTTGGGTTGTTCAAAATCATCGACATACTGCATTAATGTTGAATTCATTTTGAATTTTAAAGTATTTAATTGGTCTTGTAGACACCTGGAAAATAAAGTAGGCAAATTGATAAACCCTTGAGGAAATCTGGTCCAGGTGTATTGTTGGCCCCTATATGTGAAAGCAAACAAATATTGGCTGTCTTCGTGAAGAGGCAGAGAAAAGAATGCATGTTGCAAGTCGACTATTGAAAAGATTTTTGCTTCAGCCGGTAATTGGGCAAGGATATGGGCAGGGTTTGGCACAAGGGCATGGAGCGGTTCCACAACAAGAGTTGATTTCCCTCATATCTTGCACAAGTCTATATTGGCCCTCCTATCCTGGTTTTGGAATGGCAAGCATAAGGGTGTTACAAATAGATTGGCACTTCACCAGTATTCCCTGTTCCAGCAAACCCCAAATTAATTTGTCAATGCTGCCGATGGCCTATAATTTTCGTGGATATTGTTGTATTGAAGTAAGTGTTACCCCTTTCTGGAGTGCGACTTGGATGGGACTGATGTTCACGCATCCTACCTGAGCTATGTCCTCCGCCCACACTTGAGGGTCCACATACTCACATACCTCACTCCCTGGATGATGATGTAAGCGGGTAACAACTGTCTTTGGGGCCTGATAAAATTCAACAACATATTGATTAGACAAATTTTGCTTGTGGTAATTATTGGGGTCTGCCATGGTGATTGCCTTCCGTACCATCGTTCCTAGGTATTTGGCTCTTGCTGGGTAGTTCACCTTTAGAGTAATGTGAGGAGCAACACCTGCAGTTATTTTCCATAATTGTGCTGGTACTTTAGTATATTTGGCAGCTCCCTCTTTTCCCTCAACTAGTGCCAACACTTCCACCTCCCAATCCTGTCCTTCATGTGGTTTAAATAAGGCTTCCAGCTCTTCATTCCTCCCACTCCCTTTTTTGGTCTTATATCTAGGATCCTGGCTGTCAATCGGCTTTTGATTAGTGTTTGCAAGGGCCATTAAAACATCTTCTTCTCTTGCACTATTGTCCGCTTTATATTTGCTAGAGCTTCGTGCAGCGGATGTCCTAGAATTGTTAGGAACCTGGTGTGTTTGCTTGGGGTAATTATCTGCTGGATCACAGCCCATAAATCTCGGGATTCTGTGTGATATACATGCATTGTAGTTCTTAGGTGATTTTCTACGATCGGGTATTTGACAAAATGGCCATCATCTCGTTGGGCTTCCATGGGGTATAGACTCCTATTGCATGGGATAATTTGCACTCACTGCATTGACCAGATCAAAAGAAGGATTAGGCATTTCCCCAACAGGGAACCGTCTACAGGTGGTTTGTTTAGATTTTGTACTTTCTGCCATATCAAGATCTATGTCGGTTTCTTTGTTGTCTCATCCCCAGATGTATCTTCCCCCTCACATGGGGGTTCACGGTACTTTCTAAATGACTTCTCTTCTCTCGCTACTCGTTCAACTCGTCTAGGTTTAAGTTCGCAAGAATACCCTGGTTTCTATATCCTTCCTCTACCTTCTTTGTCCGTAACTACTTGAGTTTTCTTTTTCATTGGGCTTCTGGTACTGTGAAATCTCGGACTATCTATTATTAATGGAGCGGTCGGGTTTAAAGAATCCTGTGCTACAGAATTTGATTGTCTATTCCATTCACAAGCTATACATCGTGCATCTGAAGCTCGGGGATCGCAAGAGGAGTAAGGTGGTGGCCGTAGATTTCTATTTTTAATGGCCCTGCCCCACGATGCGAGTTCATTCAAGAGCTCTCCCGAGTTTTTAAAAAAAAAATCAAACTCGTGGTAAGCACGGAGAATGAACGTAGCGGGTACGTCGGAGCTCGGGGACGTCTCTTAGTGGCTCGTAACGCTAACGGCAGGTACTCGGGAAGACTTGCTAATGGCAGGTAAGCTCGGGAAGACTCGTGAAGATTTTTCAACATGTTGAAAAATGTCCACGAGAGCCCCGAGTACCGACGAGCGGCCATTACCGTAAATCTCCTAGTTCGAATCAGGGCAAACTCGGGAGAACTCTTTCAATGAACTCGTACAGTGGGACAGGGCTTTAACATTTTTCCAATCTTCTAAATACTCATCATCATCCCCCTCAAAACTAACCCCAACCATCGGGTCCACAAGCTCGAAATTTACTGGTGCCAGTTTTCCTTTGGAAGATTTCCTTCTGCCCTTATCTCTAATACTTCCATGCTCCTCTCTCAAGATGCCTGGAGGTGGGTACGCTTCAATATCCTCCAATTCTATCCCCGCTTCAGAGTTGCTTCCTTCCAACTTGCCATTCTTTCAGATTCTCTACTCGCATTCTGTTCCTCATAATAATCTTTCCACAATCTAATTAATTCCCTTGCCTCTTCACTATCACTGCATTGCCAGATAATTTGCTCAATGTACTTCAATCCCTTCAATGTATTAAGACCACTCTCGGGCCATAAATCGCTCCCTAATTCTTTATTTAATACCCCGGAAAGGTTTCTCAATCGTTCGGCTCTCTGTGGAAATTCGCTGCATATTAATTGTAAAGGACTTTCAGAATCAGCAGTCATATCTCATTCCACGTGATTCCCCGTTCTTTTGGACAATGGAAGCAACTCCTAAACCACTCACACCTTCTTCACCATTCACCCCTCTCTCTCAATTTCCGAGATTACCAAACTCGCTCCTGAACAATGGTCAGCGGCTCCGAAGCGCCAGCAGTCTCGCTCCTCTTTCAATACAATCGCAATCAATCTTTCCAATCTACTACAGGTGCACAACCTTTTATCCGACAGCCTTGGGACCAGACACTTTTCGTAATTTGGAATTTGTCGGTCTTCGGAATGGAAATTTTTTAGCGTAGATTTTAATGGCTGGCTCAGTGGTAGAGTGCCCGGCTCATATCCGCAAGGTCGCGAGTTTGCGCCTTGATCCCGGCAGTTCCTCGGTCGCGAGTTTCAGTCTTCAGTGTAGTTTTTTTCTTGCAGAATAAATGTCTGTATGAAATGCAGTGTGTTGAATGAATTCCTGAATTTGTAAATGTGACCGCAGCATTGAATCACCTCCCGCACTCATGTCACCCTAGCGGGGCTTCATGCCCTAAGGCGGCCTAAGGCGACATTTTCACACTCTTATATCCGTGTGCAGCCGAGACGCCAAACGTGAGCTTTGGTGTGCAGACGACATCTGGAAAAAAATGTCTGGTTTCTTCCACTAGGCTTTACCCCTCCCGCGCAATATACCTCCACTTCTCTTTTTAGTTCCCCTTTCTTCCAGGACTTTGATCCGAGTGTTTGCGCTGTTACCTCTGCGGGCCTTCTCTTGCACTATTGTCCGCTTTATATTTGCTAGTCTTGGATCGTGCGGTGGATGTCCTAGAATTGTTAGGAACCTGGTGTGTTTGCTTGGGGTAATTATCTGCTGGATCACAGCCCATAAATCTCGGGATGAATGGGATATACATGTTCCCCATTCGTCGAGGACCGACCGGAGGTTTGACGCAGTCACATCATCTCGTTGGGCTTCCATGGGGTCGGTGAACGTCCTGTGGGATTATTGTCCCTGCGATAGCAGGGGGCGATCAAAAAAGGATTAGGCATTACCCCAACAGGGAACCGTCTACAGGTTGTTTGTTTAGATTTTGTACTTTCTGCCATATCAAGATCTATCCGGTTTCTTTGGGTCGCTACGGCCCAGATGTATCTTCCCCCTCACATGGGGGAACACGGTACTTTCTTGCGACTTCTCTTCTCGCTACTACTCGTTCAACTCGTCTGGTTTAAGTTCGCAAGCGGGGGTTTCTATATCCTTCTGGACCTTCTTTGTCCGTAAACTACTTGAGGCTTTTTCTTGGGCTTCTGGTACTGTGAAATCCGTGCTTGCAGTGGGCGGTGGGGGTAAAGAATCCTGTGTACAGATTTGATTGGGGCCACAGCTTGGGCTGTGGGCGAACTGCCACTTGTCGCCGTAGCGGCCCATCGGCCGGAACGGCTTCTAATGGCCCTGACCCCCCCACGATGCCCGATGCTCTCCCGCTAGTGGTAAGCAGTTTTCCTCTGGAGTTGGAACGGGGCTGGGTAACTGCTGGCTGTGGGTCTCTGGGATCTCCGTGCTTGCAGTGGGCTAATGGGGGCCGGTGGGGCCGGGGTCCCGTTGCAGTCCTGACGTCTCCCGTGAGTGGCTGACGTTGCTGACGTGAAGACAGTGCAAAGCCCCCACGCCGGTGCAATGGGCGGGGAGCTGGAGAGGGGAGGGAAGGGGTCACACACATGGCCGGGAAGCAGAGGGGTGTAGGTGGGGTGAAACTGAAGGGAGCGACAATCTGCAGCTCCCTGCCCGCTGAGATAAAAAAGTTCCCACGCCAGACTCACGATACACTGTATCGTGAGTCTACCGTGGGAATTTTTTTAACTCAGCGGGCAGACAGCAGCATATTGTCAATTATTAACCCTCCCGCGCAATATACCCTCACCTTCTCTTTTATGGATGGGGATTTAGTTCCCCTTTCTTCCAGGACCGACCTGAGGTTCCGCTGTCACCTCTGCGGGCCGCCCTCGGTGAACGCTCACTCAACTTTGTCTTGGGATTCGTACTCTCCCGGTCAATGTACCCTCACCTTCTCTTTTATGAATGGGGATTTAGTTCCCCTTTCGTCGAGGACCGACCGGAGGTTCCGCTGTCACCTCTGCGGGCCGCCCTGGGTGAACGTCCTGTTTCCCTGTCCCTGGGATAGCAGGGGGCGATCAAACAGCACAATACCCCCCCTCCCTCTCCCCCCCACCCCCAACTCCAGAGGAATCCGCTCCCCGATGGGCCGCTACGGCGACAAGTGGCAGTTCGCCCACAGCCCGAGCTGCGCGACCTCAAGAACAAGACGCACCTTGCGCACCATCAGTTTCTGCCCCTCTGGAGTTGGAGCGGGGCTGGGCTGGAGTTGCTGATCTGGGATCTCCGTGCTTGCAGTGGGCCTGGGGGTCGGTGTCCCGATGAGGGGACACAGCTCGGGCTGTGGGCGAACTGCCACTTGTCGCCGTAGCGGCCCATCGGGGAGCGGCTCCTGGTGGTCTCGATGTCTCCCGCTAGTTCGCAGTTTTCCTCTGGAGTTGGAACGGGGCTGGGCTGCTGCTGGCTGTGGGTCTCTGGGATCTCCGTGCTTGCAGTGGGCCTGGGGGGTCGGTGTCCCGTTGGTCCTGACGTCTCCGGTGACTGGCATTGCCGACGTGAAGACAGTGCAAAGCCCCCACGCCGGGTGCAATGGGCGGGGAGCTGGAGAGGGGAGGGAAGGGGTCACACACATGGCCGGGAAGCAGAGGGGTGTAGGTGGGGTGAAACTGAAGGGAGCGACAATCTGCAGCTCCCTGCCCGCTGAGTTAAAAAAGTTCCCACGCAAGACTCACGATACACTGTGTATCGTGAGTCTACCGTGGGAACTTTTTTAACTCAGCGGGCAGACAGCAGCATATTGTCAATTATTAACCCTCCCGCGCAATATACCCTCACCTTCTCTTTTATGGATGGGGATTTAGTTCCCCTTTCTTCGAGGACTGACCGGAGGTTCCTCTGTCACCTCTGCGGGCCGCCCTCTGTGAACGTTTTCAAGGACCTTTTTTCAAGGACTGAAAAAATGTCGCTATTCGGAGGTTTTCGTTATTTGGATCTTCGGATAAAAGGTTGTGCACCTGTATTCAAATTCTTCTATTATCTCCCACAAATCCACACGATTTCAACTCTACAATTTTAACAATCCTCAATCATCTAAAGATTAAGGTGCTCCAGGAAACAATCAAACACAATCAAACTCGTTCCCGCAGCCTGTTTCCTACACCCAGAACGAACACATGCAAATGAGCTCCAAACAAGCAAGCAAAACTGTACACAGACAAGAAATTACACCACTTATTATTATCATACACAACCACATTCCTGTATAAACTACAATCATTCGTCCAATATCGCATTCATTACTGTGCAGTTCCAAAAGCAAGCCACAGTATATTTTAATCCCTCCTCGTGGTGTGCTCAGTCAATGGAACAATCCCTCCCACGACACAGTGATCGGAGGGATACGAACCCCTGGCAATCACGAGTCGGACTCCGATTATAACAACAGTCCGGATAAAACTATATTTTTATACAGCCGATTTAAACTATTATTACTACAATGTATCCAACATTTGAAATCTAAATCAAAAGCAATACACAGTAAGCACAATGCAACAACGGCAGTCTTACATGCACTTTGTACACAACTTTTAAGTTTTATTATCATGCACAGATTAATCCGAAAGGAAATGTTAGGCTGTGGGCCGAGGAGCTTTATTCTAGTTTCGTGACCCAAGTCACCAAACTACATGAAATTTTCACATATTGTGTAAAAAAAATTATATAAATCACCCGAAACTCGTCATGAACAAGACTTGCACATTTTTATTAAATTAAGAGTAAAAACGGAAACATTTCGGGTGATTTTTAGTCCAATCAAAGCACGTTTAACATTGATTTGTCTGCCAATTGGCCAATCACGTGCTTTGCTTCAGGTTAGCACACAAAATGGCTGAGGGTGCCTCTACAAATGCCTGTTTTACTGGAGATTCTGATTTGTTGTTCTGTGAAATACATGTCATGGAAACTTGCAGCAAGGTAATTGAATTTAGTGAGAAAAGCATTAAAAAGGCTGAAGAATGTGCTGCTAAGTGGATGGAAGTGTAAGAAAGCCTTGAAAGCAAAGTCGCTGCTGAGGTGCTCCAACACAAAGAAGATAGCCAGGAATCAACTCAAACTGAAAGGTAAGATCTCAAGTCTGAATTTATGAAAATCTATCTGTATGGAGTTCAATTAATTTAATTGCACCCTTTTATAATGTGAATAAATTCATTCATTCACTTACTCATGCATTCATTCATTCATTCATTCATGACATTGAGGGCCTAAACTATATGTTTCCATAACACAGTCAATTAAACATTGTCACTAATGCCAGCTTGTTGTAGAGTAATAAGTCTTTAACAGCTAATCTCGGAGCTGCCAGCGATAAACTTACCGGGAAAAAGTGCTCCGACCGTGGGGCCTATTCTCAATTAAGAAGCGGCCGATTCGCGAATGCGGAGCCGCGGATCATCTCCGATGGCGGGGGGAGGCATGCTGTACATAGGGCCGTCTGTAGCGGCCGTTTTCAGACCCCGACCACGGGAGATAAATGGAGGGATATCGATCGCTATTTATAGGCTTCCATTGCAGTGAGAAATGGTCAGAAATGGTTGATTTTTCTGTAGAAATGAATTGGTGATATGTGAACTTGAACTAGTTTTTCTATGGTAGTAACCTATTGTTATTCTCATTAACATTAAGAAGAGGTTTAAATTTTATGAATTGAAGTCCATGCAGACTTAATGACTATGAGATTTTTTTTTCTGTAGCCTCTACTTAAACTTGAAATAACTTATCAATTGTAGTAAATTACAGTGTAAGTCTCATTGACATTAAATAGAGGTTGACACTTTATGAATTGAAGTCCATGCAGACCTAGGTACTATGAGATGTTTCTTTCTCTAGCTATTCTGCACCCTCTGCTCCTGCACTTGAACTTGAAGTCTTATCTATGGCTGTAAATTACAGTGTCAGTCTCATTGACATTAAGAAGAGATTGACATTTTATGAATCGAAGTCCATGCAGACCTAAGTAATGAGATTATTTTTTTCTGCAGCTTCTGCCCCTCTTCAGAGCATGTCCACATAAAAGTGTTTAGTGTGGACATTCACTGTGCTTTAATGAACACTAATTTGATAATTTGCAGACTTGCCATCCCATCTACCTGGACATGCATACATGTTTAATTTCCTCATTGATATGTCGATATTGTCTTACATAATATAAAACATGAAAAGATGTAAAATACACCCTGACACATATTATCTTCTATTATTAGGAGGCAGCAGTGTATACCCGAATTGTCATGCAGAGTGCTATCGTCACTTCTGCAACATAACAACAATAAATCGAGCAATAGCAAAGTCTAGAAGGAAGAAAGGTAATGATAGGACTCAAACAACAAATCTTTTTACTTATGGTCATATGATGTTACTTTGAAAAATGATAAGATATATTTGAGGATGTTGATTTATTTTAATTTTCATTCCTTTTCTGTTTTCTTTTTCCTCTTTCAATTGAGTTCAAGACGCTGAAAAGCCTGAAGCAGGTGAATCGCCTCAAGAGGCAGTTTCTGATGGTGAAGCAGATGAGCCGGCCCCAAAGAGACTGCTTCGATTCATGACAAGTCATAGTCAACAAACAGCAACTGTTGAGCACACTGACCGCAGGCATGTCCTACCAGCGCATTGCATCATTTGTAAAGGTTCAAAGTACACAAAAGAAATAAAGACGGGAAAAAGAAAAATGGAGAAATTAATGCAATGTGAAACAAAACAAGGTGGTCATTTAATGACTGCTGCAACCATGAAGAAAGATGAGGCATTGCTGTTATACATAAGAGATAGAGACCTTGTAGCACTTGAAGCGAGATACCATAAATCATGCTACCAGAGATACACCAGAGTTGTCATTGATTTTGCACAAGATTGTAAACAAGATAATCAGCAGCAGGTATATGAGAAGTCCTACTCTAGTTTCTGCAAGAGAGTCATCGAGCAGAGAATCATCCACGGCAAAGAAATCTTAAGACTTGCTAAACTTAAGACTTTTCATGTGAGGTTCGAGAAATTGAGGGCTTGAATGCATCATTTCACAAGACAGGCCGCCTGAAGGCAAGGTTGAAGAGATCCCACCCTCTCTTATGTTTCACAAGGCCATTTAGGCAAGTGGAAAGTGAAATTGTATTTGTTGAATCACTTCTTGTTGAAGAGCTGTTTGAAGGTGTTGTGGAAGATAATTCAACTGAGGACAGTGACAGCAGTGTGATTGTCGGTGACAACCAACAAGAAGGATCATCGTCCCATCACCTCAGAGACATGTTTCATGCAGCCCAGATAGTTCATAATAGCATCATCAACTCAACAAACCACATCCAATGGCCCCCGACTTCTGAAGACACTACATTACATACAGCCGAAGATTGTCCCAGATGAACCTTACAACTTTTTGGCATGGACCACTGGAGCAAGCAATGAGCCAAAAGAATCTGGTAAAGTTGATGTGCCTGACGAGATGCATCACCGTCTGCTGTCAATTGCCCAGGATATCATGTACCTGAAATCCGAAGGAAGGATACTCCTTCCAAAACACACAGCCCTCTCCATGGCAGTCAGACATTTAACAGGCTCAGCAAGGTTAATTGGGCTGCTCAATGGATTTGGCCATTGTTCATCAAATTCATTTGCCTTAAAACATGACACTGCACTGGCAAAGAGGCAGATAGAACAGGGGATTGGCCTACTTCCAGCTGAGGCTCAAACAACCTTCACCACGTTTGTATGGGACAACAATGATTTCGGGGAAGAAACAATCAGTGGAAAGGGAACCACACACAATACGAATGGCATTCTTCTTCAGTGGAGCCCATCTACCACCTCTGAATCAACCCAGTCATCGCAGCCTGTGCCCAGTGCTAGAGATAGACAACGATCTGTCCAGCCGCCATCTCCTAACATCAAGAAATATCTTGGGAGCAAAAAAATTGGACCAAAAGCTTAAGGCGATAAGGTTGATCTTGTGGACAGACATTATCGATCAGTCCAAAGTTCTGCAAGAACACTTGACCTGGCTCTTCGTGTGATGAAATTGGTGGATTCATCTGAGAGGATCTTCCCTGGATGGATAGGCTGCAACTCTTCTACAGAATGATATTCCAGGAATGTGTAACATCAGCTATCTACCAATTATAGATGCCAGTCCAACTGAGTATGACACTGTCTTCACCGTTCTTGAGAAGTCTCTTGAAATTGCCCATGCCTTGAAGCAAGAACAGGTGGTTGTAGTGTTTGATCAAGCTGTATACTCTAAAGCACAGCAGATCAGATGGAGTAATGAGAGATTTTCTGATCAGATAGTTCTCCGTCTTGGTGTCTTTCACACTTCTTTAACCATGTTAGCTTGTATCGGTAAACGATTCAGAGATGCAGGTCTTGAGAACTTGGTGATAGAAGCAGGGATCGTGGCACTGGGATCTTTGAATGGCGCAATGAACGGGCATCACTACAATCGAAGGGTCCGCATGCACAAGTGTGTGGTGGAAGCAATGGAACGCGTCTGCTGGCAGAGCTTCCTTGAATCCCTTACAGAAGAGGATAAACGCCAAGCAGAAACATTGATGAGCCGACTGAATGCATCCTTTCCAAAAGAGGCTTTCACAGAACTTGTATCGTCAGATGAATTTCAGATGACTACATTGTATGATGAGTTTGTCAACAGTAGGGCGAATAATCCAACATTCAATGTGTGGTCTTCTTACATTGAAATGGTAGAAGTGATGCTACTGTTCCTCAGAGCAACCAGGGAAGGGAAGTGGGACTTGCATCTCTCAGCGATTAGGTCATTTATTACATGGTTGTTTGCCTACGATCACATGAACTATGCCCGTTACCTGCCAGCCTATTGGCTTGAGATGTGTGATCTCCCATCATCTCATCCTGCTGTCCACCAAGAGTTCATGAAAGGTCATTTTGCTGTACAGAGGCAGGCTGATCAAGTAGCATGTGATCAAGCCATAGAGCAGACCTGCAACCGAGAAACAAAAACAAAAGGAGGCATAGTGGGATTCTCAACTCGCAAAGGAGCTGTCTCAAGATGGATTTTGTCACAGCCCAAAAGAGCCGCTATTTCCAGGAGATGGCACGAAAAGACCAGATGACAAGGGGTCGCAAGGAATTGCAGCAGTCGCGAATAAAGAGAGATGAAGAGGATGTCTGCAAGGTTATATCTGTCCTTGAGTCTATCATTAATCCCTTTGAGGACATCCAAGACCAATTGGTCCACATAGCATCTGGATGCGTTGCTTCCAAGGATGTAACTGAGGCTTACATCATTGCGTGGGAGAAGGGAGATGCAGCTTTCATCACATACTGCAAACATCATCTCCAGGACAGTGAAGATATGTTCAAGCCGCTAAAGAAGGAGAAAACAAAGACTTTCCAGTCAATGAATAAGTCAACTCAATCTAAAATCAAAGGAAAGGAAGTGGAAAGGCTGACAGAATGTTCCACAGACAAGTGATCATTGCTAATGTACGAAAGCTTGATGTCCGTAACATGCTGACATACAATGTGTTCGGAGAGAATATTATGCGGAGGAATTGGGAGTAGGGGATGGAGTCTTTACAGGGGGCAGGGTGGGAAGACGTGTAATCCAGATAGCCATGCGAGTCAGTTGGTTTGTAGTGCATGTCAGTCAGAAGTCTGTCCCCTGCGATGGAGATGGTGAGGTCAAGGAATAGTAGGGAAGTGTCGGAAATGGTCCAGGTGTATTGGAGTGCCGGATGGAAGTTGGTGGTGAAGTGGATGAAGTCAGTCAGTTGTGTGTAGGTGCAGGAGGTGGCCCCAAAGCAGTCGTCAATGTAACGGAGGTAGAGGTCGGGGATGGGGCCCTGGTACGTATTGAACAAGGATTGTTCAACGTACCCGACAAAGAGGCAGGCATAGCTGGGGCCCATGCGTGAGCCCATAGCTACGCCTTGTGTTTGGAGGAAATGGGAGGAGTCAAATGTTGACATACAACTTGGGCCCTCTTCCTCTCTCACTTGCACATCCAGATGGATCACTTAACAATACAACAAAATCATCCTTGCTGCACTACGTTGAATCGCAAGTACAACCATCTCCCCAAGTTGACATTCTGCCAGGGACCATCTGGATTGTAGACGGCATGGCTATGGTGCAAGAACTGTCCTTGAGAAGTATTCCTTCAACATTTGGCAAGCTAGCTGATCACCTTCTGAAACAACTGGTTGAGTTGGCCCTTGGTGTCCATAGTAATGTTATCCACTTAGTTGTTGATACTTACAGGAAAGATAGCATCAAGAATGCTGAGAGAGGGAGATGCTCCGTTGCCAGAAGCTTAATCACCAAAATATACAGTGGAGACCAGCAAGTACCTCACCAATGGAAATAATTTCTTGCATGTGGTGACAACAAATCAGAGCTTATCAGGTTCCTTTTTCAAACTTGGCAGAACAAACCCATCTGCATTCCTGAAGAATGTGAGTGTTTGTTGCTCATGATGGGGAGTGTCACGAGTTGACAGATAACAATGGGCAAATGAGTGCTCGCTTGGTACCATAGTACAACCATGATGGAGTGCAACCATGAAGAAGCAGACACTTGTCTTTTCCTTCATTGTCAGTATGCTACTAGTCATCAACCATCAACTTCAACAGATCCAGCTAGATACCCAATCCTAATCAGGAGTCCTGACACAGATGTGTTTGTGATTGGAGTCGCTGTGTCACAACATATTGGAGCAGACTTATTATTGCACACTGGAAAAGGCAACAATAGAAAGAGTATGAGTCTATCAAAGATTAGCTCATATCTGGGACCAGCTGTCACCAAAGCTTTGATATATTTGCACTGTTTCACAGGCTGCGATTCAGTTAGCTCATTTCATGGAAAATCCAAATCCAATGCCTTCAAGTTGCTTGCAAGTGACACAGCTACCCAGGCCATCTTTCATGAAATGGGAAGCTCATTCAGTCAGTGATGAATTGGTGAAAGGTGTAGAGAAATTTGTTTGCAAGTTATATGGGCAGGGCTGTGAGAAAGTAGATGAAGCTACATACAACCTGTTCCTTATGTTAACAAAATCAGAGGCTCGTCTTCCACCCACTGCAGACTCGCTCAGAAAGCATGTCCTGAGAGCAAATTACCAGGCTGCTATACATTTAAAATGTCTGGAACAGTTTCCACAAATTCCCAGTCCAAAGGGACATGGGTGGAAAATTGTAGGTGGTGAATTGCACATTGACTGGGGTGATCTGCCTCCAGCCCGAAACACCTTGCTAGAATTAACATACTGTTCGTGCAAGAAAACAAACTGTGAGAAATCAAGTGCAGGGAAAGGAAGATGCTCATGTCAACGGCATGGTGTGCCATGTACAGATTTATGTAAGTGTGTTGACTGCAGAAACTCTATTACTGCAAAATCTGACTTTGAATCAGATAAAGAATATTCAGATGAAGATCAGATTTAATGTAAACAAAATAAATTGTGGAAAAAAATGATTATATAAAGTTTTATTTCACTGTTTATTTGGTCAAATTATTTAAACAATGAGTGAATTACTTATGATAATGGTGTGCCGGTGAATGACTGCGACAATCCACCCACCGATCCACACATACACACACACATCCATCCATACGCACACTTCCATGCATGCAAACACACACATACACACACACACACACATAAATCCGCTCACACACATCCACACATCCATTCACACACAGACATACATGTACACATCCATACATACATGCACACATACATCCATCCACACGTACATACACTTACATCCACAGATACACGTTTGAAAGGCACACACAGACACACACACGCAAACTAGAGTTAAACAATGCAACACTTTTAGGGTTATTTTAGGTTAAAGGTAATAGCCCTCATTTGCAAAGGCACCTTGGTGGTCTATAACATAAATATAAGCTCATTGTAGCTTAAAATGAATATTCATTGAGTAAACATCAGAACATTCGATTCTTGGCCAGGATGTGACATTTACATCAGAAATAAGACAGGTCTCTTAAAGGTCTGGCACTGCCCCAGTCCCACTATGGCCGTCACCCCCATTCTCCACACTTTGGCAGTCAGCGGGGTTCATTAAATGGGGAAACCTAGAGGATCTGTCCTAACCCATTAATTAGGCTGGTTCAGGAGCAGGACCTCTGCGACAGTGTCATTAAAAAAACTCACAAATTATATTCATCATATTATTTTTATATATAGGTATAATAATATATAGTTTAAATGGACTACAACACGGAAATAGGCTGTCCATGGTGTAATATGGGTATTGGCCACTAGATGGTGCTTATATTCCCGGTCTCATTTTCTAATTAGTTTAATTAATTAATGTGCAACTTTCGGCAATGAGGAGTTATGACATCCTTCTCAATTATATTTCATCCAAATCTGTGTAAAATTCCATGTAGTTTGGTGACTTGAGTCATGAAATCCTATTTCTAGACACATTTTTGATGCTCGGCCCACAGCCTATGTGCACACTTTAAATTGTCCAGCACCTCAATGTGAGATTCTGAATATTAGTAAATTTGAATCGAAGATTTTCAACTCGCTCTGCTCTAATTATTTTTTGGTGTGTAGATTCGACGTACGCAAATTCGAATTCAAAATTTGCTCGGATATGAAATTCTCAAATTAATTAGAATATTTTCGGCCAATCTATACTCTAATCACTGAGTGCCCAATACGAGACTCCTTTCCCGTCCTTTCAGAGTAGATATCTCACAGAGGCGTGAACTTTAACCGACATAGGCTCAACCTATCAAAAAGGCTTCCTCCTTTCCACCTGCTTGGCACCGGGTGCGTAATCTTTTCATGCTGGCAGTCGATGCGCTTCCAATCTGCTCCCCCAGCAACGACGCAGTACTTTGCCTCTTAGCACTGTTACACCCAGTTCGTCTTTCAATATCCAGTCAATTGGATACCCGATCTGGACAGGGCCTTGAACCTCTAGTTTTTTTTTTAAATGAAATAGTTTTCTTAGCAGCAGCTGCAGCTACTGACTAAGGTTAAGTATTATGGGCCTTTAACCAAAAGGAGAGGACTTGAACCCAACCCTAGAAAGGGGCCTCTAACCCCAAAGGCACGAGTGCCCCCAGTGCTTGCTAAACTCTGTTCTATGGTCTCATTGGGACCCTTTCCCAAGCTCGCGGATGATCGATCTACTCAGACTAACGAAGTGGGGAAAACCAATGCGAAAACCGCAATGTGGCGCCGATTTCTTCACTCGCAATCTGGAACAGCTCAACATACTTAAACGCAAATTTGTGCTTGGGGGGGGGGACTGTTGAGATTCTGGACGAGCCCCCGATGTAAATATGTTCCTAATGCTTATCCTTCCTTAGTGTAGTTCAGTAAAAAAACACTGACTCAAACACTGGACCAACTAAACTTAATTTTTTGAACGAACAACAAATTCCCCTATACGATACCTAAACCACTGCCGGTTCGATCCTTGTCTCTGCCTGGCCAAGCCTTTTAGCCTCATACAAGCAGACACTGCCCAAAAGGTCATGCAGTCCCAAGCTCCCTTCCAGAGGATCGACACCCAAAATGGGACTACCTTTTGTAGATCCACGAACCTTGAGGGCCGAACTACATAGGGGTGGTCCCCTTACAATCCAATCAAACATATCAATTACATCAATACGTTATTGACAGTTCCCTAATCCAATTACAGAGTCTAAAACAATGTTTCTTACAGAAGCTTCTGGAAGGAAGCTAGTTCACTGAATAATGCAACATTTACCCTGGAACTCAAAACAATTCTGCTAGGGCTTATCACTTTGGCCAATAAACAAACAGCAGGGTAACTGTCTTGCAACATTATTTACAATCCCTTTGCAGCAATCCAATCATATCAATGCATTTAAGTTTGTTTGCAGAGTTTTTATACATTTTATCAATTAAGGGTAAATGAGGAGAACACCTGGATTTATCACCATCCTGCATATCAATCCGAGGCTCAGACTGATCGGCGCCATCCACAGCCTGTAATTTTCCACTGACAAAGGTTAAGCAATTCTGACAAATGCAGGGATTCTCCATTTTATAGTACCTTTAATTTGGTCTATATTAACAATATCAGTATTCAGTCCTCCCTAGCTTAGACACACCCTATTTACACACAGCTACGGACAAACCTGAGAGACTGTCAGTATTAGTTTAGTTTAGAGATACAGCGTGGAAAAAGGCCCTTCGGCCCACTGGGTCAGCGCCAACCAGCAATTCCCGCATACACTAGGAACAATTATTACATTTACCAAGCCAATTAACCTACATACCTGTACGTCTCTGGAGTGTGGGTGGAAACCGAAGATCTTGGAGAAAACCTGCGCAGGTCATGGAGAGAACGTACAAACTCCGTACAGACAGCACCCGTAGTCTGGATCGGAACAGGGTAACCGTGCGCTGCGTTCGCTGTAAGGCAGCAACTCTACCGCTGTGGACATTTTCTGCCACTTGGAAACTCAGCTGTTGGGTGCATTTCCAAACCTGGGAATGAACTATAGACTTCTGGGCTCGATTGTCTTAAGTGGGACTTTCCCCCCACCCCCACCCACCCCTCCAACCCCTGAGGAACAAGTACAGAATTTCCTCAAACTGTTTAGAGTAGCAGGTCGTCTTTCCAAAATTATTCTCATAATACACAGCATTTATGGAAATAGTAGACTTAACAATCTGACATACGAGTCACAAACCCATTCTGTCTTGGTTGTTCTTTCCTGACCTACTAGGTATTTACAACATTCTGCTTTCACTTCCAAACTAGAGGTTGAATTTGTCTGTTGTCAAAGTACCGAACTATATTTTTTTAAATTTGCAATGTCTATTTTTAATCGACTATTGTGCAGTCAGTAAAATTGAAGGCATCTATGTATCATTTGATTTACAAATCTAATACTGGTGGAGCAGCTGGATTCCATCATTCCCCTGTGGATAGGACTTTATATTCATTAACTGGCTAATTCACTAATTCCGTTTCTATTCACTTAGAGAAGATTCTTTTCACCATTGGCTAAAATTAAAACTCAGATGCACCAGGATAATTTATCTGCCATGTTTATTGATTCAATTTTTATGTTGGCCATGGCAATAATAATATTTTTTTTCTAAAAAAGAGCCAGAGGGAAATATGAGCAGTTTTCACATCTACCTGCGGAAGATATGAACAGATAGAAGGTGGGTTTTCTATCACTGACTCAAATTAAAAGCTGCAAATGAACAACTCTTACGCTCAGCACAAGTCTACACTGCACATAAAAGCACCATACAGCACCAACAAACTTTAAAAAAGTCATGAACATGTTTAGTACATAATATAAATATCATTCAAACACTATGAAGTTTCTCGTTTGTGTCAAATGTTCAAGTGAAAATTGAGATCTTGTAAAAAGTTCATCTGACACAACACAAGGAGTTAAATAGCTCAATCTAAGCAAATACCTGTGACAGAAGATCAACAAGCAATTTCCAAAACCTTTATGTGACAAATCTTTGCTACCCAAGGTATGCAAAACAAAGAATTTCACCGTGACTTGTCACATGTGACAATAAAGTAATAATTCATATCATTTTGGGAACAACTTTTTCTCAGCAGTTACAATAGAATTCTTACTCACCATATGAACAGTAAATAGATCCTGTCGATTCAACATTGGTAAGAAGTATGACCAAGCAGTGTTCTTAGTTTTTTTGGCATAATCAAAAAAAATGTTGACTCGTTGGTGGTTTTCCTGTTTAAAGTGAACACCATACCATCAATGTCACGAACAGTTAGTTTTAAAGACAAAATTAATATATTTGATAGACAGATTTATTACATTTTGAATATATTCAATATTTTCTGTTGAATCCATTGAATTGATAGAAAGATAATCACATTCAACACAGCTGAAAAAGTTAGTTTGCTGTATATATACAGTGCCCATAATGTTTGGGAAAAAGACCCATCATTTATGTATTTGCCTCTGTACTCCACAATTTGAGATTTGTAATAGAAAAAAGTCACGTGGTTAAAAAGCACAGTCAGATTTTATTAAAGGCCATTTTTATATATTTTGGTTTCACCATGTAGAAATTACAGCTGTGTTTATACATAGTTCTCCCCTTTCAGGGCACCATAATGTGTGTGAGACATGGTTTTACATGCGTTTGTAATTGCTCAGGTATGTTTAATTGCCTCCTTAATGCAAGAGCTCTCAGCACCTAGTCTTTCCTCCAGTCTTTCATTTGGCAACTTTTATTGCTGTTTATCAACACGAGGTGCAAAGTTGTGCCAATGAAAGTCAAATAAGTCATTATGAGACTGAGAAACAAGAATAAAACTGTTAAGAGACCTCAGCCAAACCTTAGGCTTACTAAAATCAAGTGTTTGGAACATCATTAAGAAGAAAGAGAGCACTGGCGAGCTTACTAATCGCAAAGGGACTGGCAGGCCAAGGAAGACCTCCACAGCTGATGACAGAAGAATTCTCTCTATAATAAATAAAATCCCCAAACACCTGTCGAACAGATCAGTTTTTGGTTCGATATTTTCCGCAGATCTTTTCTGACACTTTTACACTCATGGTCGAACCATTTTTCATGGTTGTGTTTTTTGATAACTTTTCTCTTCTGTTTCACAAGGTCAGCTTTGATGGCTGCCTTGTGAAAGATCATATTAATGTCATTTATAGCCACATTTACACCATCTCTAGTAGTCTCATCTTGAATTTCAATATTTTATTTGTGTTTTATTTATATATCAGGTGAATTCAGGGCCATGATGAATTTATCTCCACTATCTGAAGCCCATCTGTAAGTCTGATTTAGTTTATAGAGCTTTTTTTTCGTCTTTAGTTTGCATAGGAAATTTTAGGTACATGTTGCTTTAACTATGGTCTGCAAGAGGGGACTGCTGCCTAACAGTGAGTGCAGGGGTCTATGTCAGTAATTGCGTAGTCTATCACGCTAGACCCAAGAGCTGAGGAATATGTAAACCTTCCCAGCGAGTCCCCTCGGAGCCTACCATTAACTATGTACAGGCCCAAGGCTCTACAGAGATGCCCTACCTCTCCACCACTTTTATTTATTTCACAGCCAAGGTTGTTTCGGTTAATGATAGTTGGTGTGAGATACAAGGGGGTTTGACTAAACACATGGTTGCCCTGTGGGTCTATGGAATCGGGTTCACATCCGATCCTTGCATTCAGGTCTCCACATAGTAGCACATTTCCCTGGGCCTGGAAATGATTGATTTCCATGTGGAAAGTTTCAAATATATCCTCTTCAAAATATGGCGATTCTATTGGGGGTATGTAGGCGGCACATAGATATATATCTTTTCCAATTATTCCTGTTTATTTAATCTTGTTTCAACCATATATGTGATTTCCCCTGTTTTATGGATGTCTAGTTCTCCTTTGAACCACACCAAGACCCCCACCGGAGGTTCTGCCCTTATGTATATCAGTAGTTTTTACTGAGGGCACCTTGACTCCATGGTACCCTGAGGGGCAGGGAATGAACGTATACTTTCGGTACCATGTTTCTGTTAAAATCATTATATCAGTCTCGTCTATTGACTTTAGGAACTCAGGGTTCCCAGTCTTCATCCCGAAGGTTGAAGAGTAGAGACCCTGGATATTCCAGCAGCCTATATGAAATGAACTCATTTATTTTGTATATATATATTTTTTTTTTTAATTAAATAAAACCTATTTTTTGTGGGACAGGTGCGAAAACACTATTTTTTTCTATAATTGGGGAATGTTATTTGGATAACATTCCCCAATTCTCTCTCTCTCTCTCTGTTTGTCTGTCTGACTCTGTTTGTCTGTCTCTCTCTGTTTGTCTGTCTCTCTCTCTCTCTGTCGATACAATTTCAATTTAAAAACTTTATTGACATGATAAAAAAACATTGTTATATTGCCAAAGTATAGAACATGACATACGTTCTTGCAGCTGTAAGCAGTACAACACACGTTCTTGCAGCTGTAAGCAGTACAACACAATAGCAAGTGTAAGCAGTACAACTCAATAGCAAGTCTCCTCTCTCTCTCGCCCCTCTCTCTCCCCTCTCTTTCCCCTTCTCTCCCTCCCCCAATGGGACCCCTCCTCTCAATTCCACACTGATCCCCATTCCTGCCTCTATTCAGTCCTCACTGACATCTCCTGTGCTCCCCTCCCCATCTAACCCCTCTCCCATCTATTCATCCTGCACTGATCTCCCTATCAACCTCACATTGATTCTCCTGCCATCTCCCATCCCCCATCCATCCTGTAGTGACCCACCCATTCATCCTGTAGTGATCCCCCCCCATTCATCCAGCACATACCCTCCGATCCACTGACATCACCATTCATCCTGTACTGATCCCCCCCCCCCCCATCAAGAAGAATGGGGGAATCAGTCTGAAGAAGGGTCTCGACCCGGAACCTTGCCTATTTCCTTCGCTCCATAGATGCTGCCTCAGCTGCTGAGTTTCTCCAGCATTGTTGTCTACCCCATTCATCCTGTACTGATCCCCCCCCATTCATCCTGTACTGATCCCTCCCATCCATCCTGCACATATCCCCCCCCCATCTATACCGTACTGATCCCCCCCCATTCAACCCCACTGACATCCCCCGCGCTCTCCCCTCACAATTTCATCTACTCCAACCAACACGCACTAATTCCCCAGCCTCAATCCATCCATTCCGCACCGATGACCCCCCCCCCCCCCCCCCCCCCCGCCCAATTTGCCAGGAGATATTTCTGTTAAAATTTAACATTAATTCTGAAGTGGGAATGATGGAAACAGCGTTTATCAATAATTTTTTTTAAAATCTGGTGCGTACAAATTGGGTATCTTCATTGCTGTTCATAACACATACATCTAATCTGAATGTCCGGTAATGTGGCGTTTTGACACCTTTAAACATATTACCAAAAGACCATTTGCTGCAGTTATGTCCTTTGACCATCTCTTGTCAGTTAGTGTGATGTTTAACCTGTCAGATGGGTATAGTCGGTTTTAACAACTATTATCATAAAATGTAGTTTTGATATTTTCTTGCAACCTGTATATTTTGTTGTGGATAAATTATGTGGGAAGCGAGAGTGTTTCTGTACCAATCGCAATAATGACCCCATGCTATGGCCATGTCATGATAATTTTTGGTCTTTCACAGAGAGCATGCTTGCATCAATCTGTGGTGTGCATGGTTAAGCATATATGTTACTATGGTTCAGGATTTATTGACATAGGTTGATCATACGCTGAGTAATCCAACCACATTTTTGTTTGGAAGTGGAAAGAAATAATAGAAATTTGCATTAATTGCTACGTGTAAAAAGAGTTGAGATACTGTTTATAATTTTGCTGCATGTCATTGTGGTATATATCATGTCTTGATTGGTGAATATGTTTAGTTTGTGACTTTATTTGAAGCAGAAATAATATGTGAATGCTTCATTGAGCATAATTCCGACTGGTAACTACGCACTTCGTCCGAGCACATTATCGCACGCGTCATACAAGCCGTCTTAAATGACCAAATAAACTGTCATTTGGCAACCTAAAAAGCTGCCTAGGTTGCCCAGCTGGCAACAGGGAAAAAAAGTTAAATGAGAGCCCTGTTCAATATAAAAGATTCCCCTGAATCTTTACTTTCCTATTTAGTACTTTTAAAACACATTTCAACAGGTACATGGATGGGAAAGGTTTAGAGGGATATGGCCCAAACATGGACAGGTGGGACATCTTGATCAACATGGGCAAGGTGGCCCAAAGGGCCCGTTTCCATGTTTTATGACTCTAATTCAGTATGTCTTCAGACATAATTTATCTCCAATAGTTTTCGGACAATGAAAAAAGATTATCAGTTCGGGAAAGAAAGATTGAGCAGAAATAGTGCTAAAATGTGCAATTGTTGAAGGTCCAAATGCAACCACTTAATCATACAGGATTAAGATGCTATAATGGGTTGGTTTGGGGTTAGAAAAAATATTTTTGATTAAAATAGCCACTAATTGGAGAAACAAAACTAATCCCTGCTTTCAAAGGAATGACTGGATGACTGAAAATAGGCAAAACAACTTAGTATACTCTTAATCAACATAAGGGGGAAAACAAATCAAAGTGTTGAGCTGAATGAAATGGAGCTACAGGTGCACAACCTTTTATCCGAAGTTCCAAATAACGAAAAGCTCCGAATAGCGGAATTTTTTTCAGTCCTTGAAGAAAGGTCTTTGAAGACGTTCACCAAGGGCGGCCCGCAGAGGTGACAGCGGAACCTCCGGTCAGTCCTCGAAGAAAGGGGAACTAAATCCCCATTCATAAAAGAGACGGTGAGGGTATATTGCGCGGGAAGGTTAATAATTGACAATCTGCTGCTGCCTGCCCGCTGAGTTAAAAAGTTCCCACGGTAGACTCACGATACACAGTGTATCGTGAATCTTGCGTGGGAACTTTTTAACAGCGGGCAGGCAGCAGCAGATTGTCGCTCCCTTCAGTTTCACCCCACCTACACCCCTCTGCTTCCCGGCCATGTGTGTGACCCCTTCCCTCCCCTCTCCAGCTCCCGCCCATTGCACCGGCGCGGGGGCTTTGCACTGTCTTCACGTCGGAGTTGCCAGCAGGTCAGTGCCAGTCACCGGAGACATCAGGACCAACGGGACACCGGCCCCCAAGCCCACTGCAAGCACGGAGATCCCAGAGACCCACAGCCAGCAGCAGCCCAGCCCCGTTCCAACTCCAGAGGAACACGCTCCCCGTAGGGACAGAAGCTGATGGTGTGCAAGGTACGTCTTGGTCTTGGGGTTGCGGATGAGGGGACGCAGCTCGGGCGGTGACGTCTCTGGCCACCCCTCTGTACAGGAGCTGAGACTGGGAACTGTGGGGTTGTTTGCAGTTGCAGAGGGAGGGGGCAAGGGCAGTACAGTTCCCAGTCTCAGCTCCATTCCAGGGGGGTGGCCGGAGACATCAGGACCAACGGGACACCGACTGCAAGCACGGAGATCCCAGAGACTCACAGCCAGCAGCAACTCTAGCCCAGCCCCGCTCCAACTCCAGAGGAACCCGGGTTGCGGATGAGGGGGCGCAGCTCGGGCTGTGGACGAACTGCCACTTGTCGCTGTAGCGGCGCATCGGGGAGCGGGTTCTTGTTGGTCCTGACATCTCCGGCCATCCCCCTGGACAGGAGCTGAGACGTCAGGACCACCAGAAGCCGCTCCCCGATGGGCCGCTACAGCGACAAGTGGCAGTTCGCCCACAGCCCGAGCTGCGCCCCCTCATCGGGACACCGACCCCCAGGCCCACTGCAAGCACAGAGATCCCAGAGACTCACAGCCAGCAACAACTCTAGCCCAGCCCCACTCCAACTCCAGAGAAACCCCGGTTGCGGATGAGGAGGCGCAGCTCGGACTGTAGGCAAACTGCCACTTGTCGCCGTAGCGGCCCATCGCGGAGCAGATTCCTCTGGAGTTGGAGGGACAGGGAGACACAGCGGCTTTTGAGAATGGTGGGCAATCACTTCCAAAGTTCTGCCCACACAGTCAGTACACCTCTCCTACACTTGTCTCCCGCACTAAGATCATCTCGCAGAGAATGATCCCAGCCTAACCCTCCCTATTCTCTCCTATTCTGCAAGAAAAAACTACATTGAAGACTCAAACTCGCGATCGAGTAACTGCCGGGATCGAGGCGCAAACTCGTGACCTTGCGGATATGAGCCGAGCACTCTACCACTGCGCCAGCCGTTAAAATCTACGCTAAAAATCTTCCATTCCGAAAGCCGAAAAATTCTGAATTACGAAAAGTGTCTGGTCCCAAGGCTTTCGGATAAAAGGTTGTGCACCTGTACAAATGAAGTTGCAAAAATACATCCTTAGAAAGGTTTGAAAAATTGCAATTTTTGTGCTAAATTAATTGGGAATAAAGGTATTTGAAAACAGTAAAATCCTGGATCAGTCCCATTTTATAAATTATGAAATATAATTTAATGCAGGCATTTATTTTGAATTTACCATCCAATAACCTTCCTGAATTAAAGCTGAAGATCTTACGTCAGATCACAGAATTAAAAAGGTTTCCAAAGTGAACTTCTGGTTTTAACAATTCTACCAAATGTTGTACTCTTTTTACATTCAAAACAAATGCTCATCGCTTACATTGGTATTCATCAAATTCATGCCGCAGAAACAAAGACATGATTTAAAATAGATTCAATTTATGCAAAAAATGATCTTGCAATTGTATACGTACCTGCAACATGTCATCAATCAGTGTCAAGATGTACTGCACAGTTTGCTCCTTGGAAATATGTGTCATTAAATTTAAAAAGGTTTTGGCACACTAAAAAATAAAAATACTTTTTTTAAGCATAAAGTACAAAAAATGTTTCAAAAATGAAATTGAAATTGCACATTTGCAAACATTTCAAAATATACAATGCATTAATAATGACAGCATACCACCCAAAACACTTGTCCTAATGACTTTAATGGGCAATGTTATATACCAACTCTGATCAAGTTCTGATCATGTTGTTTCCCCCCCAAATATTTACACAGAGAGACGAAAATCTGTTGAAGAAACAAAAATCAAATACTGATCAGATATATCCAAGGAAACTATGGAAAGCTAGAGATAAAATTGCCAGTGCCCTGGCTGAGATTTACGAATCACCATTAAATACAGGTGAGGTACCGGAAGATTAGAGGGTGGTAAATGTTGTGCCTCTAATCAAAAGGGGTGCAGGGAAAAGGCTGTGGCTTTTTGGAAAGTTACTGGTAGATAGATAGATCCTTTATTGTCATTCAGACCTTACGGTCTGAACAATGGAGCTTCCTATGAATGGAGAGATATACATGCACTTTGATGGATTAGGGATAGTTAGCATGGTTTTGCATGAGGGAGGTCAGGTCTTACGAATCTGAGTTTCTTGAAGGTTGATGAGGGCAGAGCTGTAGACATTGTATAGATGGATTTTAACAAGGCATTCGGCAAGGTTCCTCATGGTAGCTCTGGAAAGTTTCAGTGCAAGGGATCCAAGGGGAGAAAGCTGAATGGATAGAAAATTGGCTCCATGAAAGGAAGCAGAGGGCGATGGTGGAAGGTGTTTTGGACTGGAGGCTTGTAACTAGTGGTGTGCGTCAGGGTGTGGTGCAGGTGATCCATTGCTGTTTGTCATCTATATCAATGATTTGAATGGGAACGTACATGGCATGATTGGCAAATTTGCAGATGACACTTAAGTGGGCGTTTTTGTACATAGTGAAGATAGTTGTCAAAATTTACAGTAGGATCTTGATTGATTGGGCAGGTAGGCCAAGGAATGGTTGATGGAATTTAATACTGATAAATGCAAAGGTTCACAAGTTGAGAATCTAAAGTATTGAACGAAAAAGAGAGATTTTCCAACCATGCTATACAATTCCCTGACAAATATAATATAAAGACACAATTCATATGTTCATAAGTTCCAGGAGCAGAATACGGCCATTCAGCCCATCTGGTCTACTCTGCCATTCAATCATGGCTGATCTATCTTTCCCTCTCAGCTCCATTCTCCTGCCTTTGCCCCAAAATCCCTGACATTTAGTTGCATTTGGGAAAAGTCTAACATGGGCACGACCTACACAGTAAATCAAAATGCTTCACAAAGGGAACAACTCACATAGGGATAGCAATTGAAGATACTGGAGAATGGGAAGAAACCAAAGGTCGGGAGCTCTCTTTACAAACCTGGTGCACTAATCCAGGTACACTGGCCTCATTGCTGATAGTAATAAGTTTTTCCCCATAACCTCAGGGAGTTCATGCAATACAACTGCCCAACATCATTCTTCTCTGTCTTAATTGACAATTTTTGCCTTAAAGGTACAGTGCATTTAGAAAGTTTTCAGACCCCTTCACTTTTTCCACATTTTAACCCCACGTTACCTTAATCTAAAATGGATTAAATTCATTTTTATTATCATCAACCTACACATAATAAAAACGTGAAAACAGGCGTTTTGAAATTTTTGCTAAGTAATTAAAATGAAATAACTGATATATCACATTTACATAAGTATTCAGACCCTTTACTCAGTACTTCGTTTGGCAGTGATTATAGCCTCAAGTCTTCTTGGGTATGACGCTACAAGCTTGGCACAGCTGTATTTGGGTAATTTCCCCCATTCTTCTCTGCGGATCTTCTCAAGCTCTGTCAGGTTGGATGGGGAGCGTCGATGCACAGCTATTTTCAGGTCCCTCCCATGTTCAATCAGGTTCAAGTCCGGGCTCTGGCTGGGCCACTCAAGGACATTCACAGACTTGTCACAAAGCAACTCCTGTGATGTCTTGCTGTGTGCTTAGGGTCGTTGTCCTGTTGGAAGGTGAACCTCTGCCCCAGACCCAGGTCCAGAATGCTCTGGAGCAGGTTTTCATAAAGGTTCTCTCTGTACTTTGCTCCGTTCATCTTTCCCTCGATCCTGACTAGTCTCCCAGTTCCTGCCGCTGAAAAACATCCCCACAGCATGATGCTGCCATCACCATGCTTCATCGTAGGTATGGTATAGGCTAGGTGATAGAAACATAGAAACATAGAAATTAGGTGCAGGAGTAGGCCATTCGGCCCTTCGAGCCTGCACCGCCATTCAATATGATCATGGCTGATCATCCAACTCAGTATCCCGTACCTGCCTTCTCTCCATACCCCCTGATCCCCTTAGCCACAAGGGCCACATCTAACTCCCTCTTAAATACAGCCAATGAACTGGCCTCAACTACCCTCTGTGGCAGAGAGTTCCAGAGATTCACCACTCTCTGCGTGAAAAAAGTTCTTCTCATCTCGGTTTTAAAGGATTTCCCCTTTATCCTTAAGTATGGTATAGGCTAGGTGATGAGCGGTGACTGGTTTCCTCCAGACATGACGCTTGGTATTCAGGCCAAAGAGTTCAATCTTGGTTTCATCAGACCAGAGCACCAGAGAAACCAACCTATTGACAAACTCCAAGCTCGTTGTCATGTGCCTTTTACTGAGGAGTGACATCTGTCCGGCCACTCTACGATAAAGGCCTGATTGGTGGAGTGCCGCAGATATAGTTGTCCTTCGGGAAGGTTGGGAGAACCTTCCGGAAGGACAACTATATCTGCGGTACTCAACCAATTACCCACAGGGGAACTCTGGAGCTCTGTCAGAGTGACCATCGGGTTCTTCGTCAACTCCCTGACCAAGGTCCTACTCCCTCGATTGCTCAGTTTGCCGGGCGGCCAGCTCTATGAAGTGGCCTGGTGCTTCCAAAGTTCTTCCATTTAAGAATGACAGTCCACTGTGCTTTTCGGGACCTGCAATGCTGCAGAAATTGGTTTATACCCTTCCCCAAATCTGTGTCTCGACACAATCCTGTCTCTGAGGTCTACGGACAATTCCTTCATCTTCATGGCTTGGTTTTTGCTCTGAAATGCAGTGTCAACTGTGGGACCTTATATAGACAGATGTGTGTCCTTCCAAATCATGCTCAATCAATTTAATTTACCACTGGTGGACTCCAATCAAGTTGTAGAAACATCTCAAGGATAATCAATGGAAACAGGATGAACCCAAGCTCAATTTTGAGTGTCAAAGCAAAGGGTCTGAATACTTATGCAAATGGAATATTTCAGTTATTTATTTTTAATTACTTTGCAAAAATTTCTAACGTTTTTGCTTCTTCATTCTGGGGTATTTTTGTGAGATTGATGATAAAGAAAATGTTTTAATCCATTTTAAAATAAGGCCGTAACGTTACAAAATGTTGAAAAAATGAAAGGGTCTGAATACTTTCTGAATGCACCGTATTTACAATCTTCCTGTCAGGGATCTTTTTCTTTAAGGATACAGCGTGAAAACAGCCCCTTCGGCCCATCGAGTCCACACCGACCAGCGATCCCTGCATATTAATACTATCCTACATTAGGGACATTTTTTTTACATTTACCAAGCCAATCAACCTACATACCTGTACGTCTTTGGAGTGTGGGAGGAAACCAAAGATCTCGGACAAAACCAACGCAGGTCACGGGGAGAACGTACAAACTCCGTACAGACAAACACCTGTAGTCGGGATCAAACCCGGGTCTCCGGTGCTGCATTTGCTGTAAGGCAGCAACTCTACCGTGCCACCTTCCTCATCTGTAGACTGCAACAACTTTCGACATGGATTATTTCTATCAACAATATCACTACCTTTTGCAAATGGTCACCAGACACAATACGTTCCCGAGATCACTTCCACTCAAATACCTTCCATTGTCACTATTTTAACTAAAAAGGCCTTCTTTCTATTAATTTCAGATTTGTTTACTGCCCTGCTACTCTTTCAAAAACAGCAACATCCCACCCTCATTGGCGATTCAGGGTCTGTAGATTTGGTAGTACTGATGCTTACTAAATGTAGAAACAAAAAGGTAAAGATGTCAACAAACATCCTTTATTGAAGGCAATTAACACAACTAGCAGCAATGGCTGGTACAACAATATATTTAAAGTCTACTTATATTGTACATGCTGTTCTTAAAAGGCACATTATCATTTTTATTTCAATAATATGGAATAAAAATACAAAAATGCATCCCATCCATCAACATGGACTTTTTTAGACCATAATAATTTTCCAAGTTATAATAACAATGAGAAAATAAATGCACAAAGTGCAAATTTTACCTGATGGCCCTCATTATCCAGTATCCGCTGTTTATCTTCTGAACGAGCAGCTTCATACTTTTTAATGAACTCACAATCTTCATTGGAAATCATCTGCCCCCTGAGAAGAGCACAATTATTGGCAGATATATGAATGAATGAATAAGTTTGTTGACCAAGTATTGACATACAAGACATTTGCCTTGGTGTTCCGCCCGCAAGTGATAATATGACATACAGTGATAGTTAGGAATGACACATAAAACATTAAACATTAATAATAAAACATTATCGGTTAAACATGTGAATTAAATAAAATACCAGAGCGAAAGGAGGCTACAGATTTTAGGTTATTGAGTAGTGCTACTACTCTGGAAAAAAGCTGTTTTTATGTCTGGCTGAGGCAGCTTTGGCAGTCCGGAGTCGCCTTCCAGAGGGAAGCGATTCAAAGAGTTTGTGGCCAGGGTGAGAGGGGTCAGAGAAGATCTTAGTCGCTCGCTTCCTGGCCCTTGCCGTGTACAGTTCGCCAATGGAGGGAAGGTTGCAGCCAATAACCTTCTCAGCTGATTGAACGGTTCACTGCAGCCTCCAGATGTCGTGCTTGGTGGCCGAGCCAAAAAGAGAAGGTGAGGACAGACACTGTATAGAATTGGACCATCATTGCCTTCGGCAGATTGTGCTTTCTTAGCTGCCGCAGGAAGTACATCCTCTATTGTACTTTTTTGACTGTGGAGTCGATGGTAGCCCCCCATTTAAGGTCCTTGGAGATGATGGTTCCCAGGAACTTAAAAGACTCCACAGATGCGACTGTGGTGTTGTTGATGGTGAGTGTGGTGAGGGAAGGGGGAGCTCTCCTAAAGTCTACTATTAATTCCACTGTCTTAAGAGCATTGAGCTCCAGGTTGTTGAGATGGCACCAGGACACCAGCTGTGTCACTTCCTGTTTCAATATACATTGAAATGCCAATTGCTATGCTGAAAAGGATATTGAGAGTTCAAATGTGAACAAAATTTATATTTAGATTGATGGAAAAACCAAATGAAAAAAGAGATTGATACAGGTTAATGGCTAGGATCTAGGTTTTCTAGCAGGATGGTGAGGAGGCAAGGTGCAGTGGGGAAGGGCAAGAGAGAGGACAAATAATGGTATTTCCGAAACATTCTTGACATTTCATACATCATCCTGAACAAATTTAGTTTTGTCGCATCAACGTGAAATTTAAAAAAGTCAGTAGTCCAATATATTCCCCGCCACATAGAAATAGAAAACTCACAAAAACATCTTGGCTAGCTTGAACATCGCACAGAACCCCCACCCCCTTTCCTCTCAATACAGGGAAAATTATATCAACAAACATAACTTGTTGATTTAAATTTTTAAATCTTAAAAATGTTCGGGGTACATTTTACAAATGTTATAATTGCTATTGTCTTAGATTTGGATGTTTCTGATTATTTTTAAAGTGTGTTAATAATCTGGTTGGGCCAGGGAGCATGATGGGATTCTCATATAATTGGGATGTCAGCTATCGAATAGATTTCAGCACTTGGCCACTGTAAGTTTGGTTGAATTTTGGCATTTAATTTGAGAACACTATCCTTGCAAACAATGTCTGGCTACAAATCATCACAATGATAATAATGTCAAATTGGTACTTGAAGCAGGAGATGCTCTACCTTTTTCTTCCAATAGTATAACATCCCCAAGTACACTTCCAAGATTCAGTGATGAAAGATTAATCCTCAAAAGTTGAAACACAGTGCATTGTTTTTTTAATGAATCATCAAAAATCATAAACTCAAGCAGGTTATGTGTACAACTTGGAACTACAAAGAATTTCTCATAACAGAAAATACCACCAAACGTAAGAAAACATGAACTTAAGGTGCGGCACGGTGGCGCAGTGGTAAAGTTGCTGCTTTACCGTGCCAGAAACCCAATTTTGATCCTGACTACGGGTACTATCTGTACGAGTTTGTATGTTCTCCCCTTGACCTACATGGGTTTTCTCCAGGTATTCCAGTTTCCTCCCACACTCCAATGACATACAGATTTGGCTTAGTTAGCTTCAATAAAATGGTAAATTGTCCCCAGTGTGTAGGATAGTGTTGGTGTGTGGGGATCATAGGTTGCCGCAGACTCGGTAGGCCAAAAAGCCAGTTTCCGCACAGTATCTCTAAGCGCTACCTGTGTAATAAAAATTTAAGGTTAAGCAGTATTTGTGAAGAGAGAAAGAATTAATGGTTCAAGTTGAAGACTCAGATCAAAGATGCTTAACCTGCTGAGATTTTTCAGTGATTCCTGGTTTTCTTAACTTTCCAGCACCTGCATTTTTTTTTCATTTTTTAGAATAGTGCAATAGCTGACAGTGATGTATTTATGTATTTATTCAAGCTATGCCATTCAAAAACTATGCAAAATCAAAAACCATCGAAATGTCATTCTTGTAGTTTTTGCAGATGAGATCCACAAATACCCAAACAAATGCCAATGTCACATCAGCAATGTCTACTTTACAAACATATTTATATCAATAATTGCAATTATTCGTCTTCAAAATAACTACCGTATTTCCCGGAAATGAAGACGCTATTTTTTATTTAAAAATAAGGCACGAAAATTTGCCTGCGTCTTTGAGGCCGAAGGTTAGATTGTTAGCCAAGAAAGATAGACTTGGCTACCCCTGGTCAGTTGGGGGTGCTGCGAGTCGGCTGCCCTGCCAGCAGCGAGTTCATTACTTCGACTTTTTTTGGTATGTCCGAGTGTTTGTGCTTTTTTGTCTCTCGGTGTTCCTTTCACAGCGTTGGCAAAACGTTGAGAAGGAGGGAGTCGGGGATCATCCCAGCAATTCACTCACAGCTGCTGCGGCGCTCCGGGCGCGGAGCCACCACATTGTGGCCGGGGAGGGAAGTAGCTCGGGTGGCTGCGAGCGGCCATTGACCGCGAAATCAAATTCCACTGCACCTTTATGTGAGGAGACCAGCTCGAGCGCGAAGATCATAGAGCGGAGCGGGTCAGCGGGTGATGAATAACAGGACAGCAGGTGGAGGAGCTTACTCCTGTGTCAGCACGTTTAAGGGACCAATTGAGGTTACTCGCGCTGAAACAGGACTAAACTCCACCGCCCGTTGTTCTGTCACCGGGCGATGGATGACAGAACAACGGGCTATGATCTTTGCTCTTGAAAGACACGGACCGGGCAGTGAATGCCATGCAGTGTCGCGCAGCACGGGAGGCAGTCGGAATTTAAGGATTTGCGGAATGTAGCTGACATGAGCAAGGCTGGAAAGCGGCAGGGGCAGCCACAATGCGGTGGCTCCGCGCCCGGAGCACCGCGGCAGCGGTGAGTGAGTGCTGGCATGATCCTCGAGCCCCTGCTTCTCAACGCTCCTGCCTATGCTGACCCGGGTCAGACTCCCCACACGCTGCGAAAGGAACTCTCCCCCCAATTAGTCCCTTGAACTAGTATTGCCATTCAATAAGATCACAACTGATTCAACATGTCCCGGTATGCTCCTGTTTCCCCACCATCTCTCCACCTGTCGTCACCCTCCACCCCTGCACCCATTCAGAATGGAGGAGATCTGGAACCCTTGGGCAAATTGAATTGAATTAGTCAAATTGAAGATTGCAGTTGCTAGAAAAATTGAAGGTAGACAAAAAAGCTGGAGAAACTCACACGGACAGGCACCCCCACCCCCCCCCCCCCCCCCCCACCACACCACACCACCACCATTCCTTCGCTCCATAGATGTTGCCTCACCCGCTGAGTTTCTCCAGCATTTTTGCCTACCTACAACAGTACACGTGATCACAATTAAATAAAGAATGCTCACTGTAGATAAGATTGCCAGTTGACTTTATTTGCCCGAACTTCAGCAGCTTTTGCAGCAATTATATTTGTAGGAACTGCAGCATCCACAGCACCTCTGATATCCATCTTCTTCAGCTACTGATTGTTGCCTAAAGATAAAAAGATATTTGCTGAGAGTATTCACCATCTTAACAACCAGCAGGGCATCCAGCCACAGTCTCTCTAATGTCTCCATCCTAAAACTTTAAAAGAAACATTACAAATAGTGAAAAATATCTCCTTTTCAAAAATGGTCATACTTTGTCCTATTTGCAAGGAAGAGCACCATACATAATGCATGAATGGTGCTAGTGTAAATTACATCAAATATATTAAAACAACACACGATGCAATTAAAAATCTTAACAATTCTTCATAAGTACATAGGGTATGTATACTACATAATATGCCACATACAGTGCCCTCCATAATATTTGGGGCAACCTAGAATTGATCATTTTTTAACTTTGAAAAAACTCCTTTGTTGCTCTCTCAGTATGTTTGGAATCATTGTCTTGCTGTAGAATGAACCGCCAGCCAATGAGTTTTGAGGCTTTTGTTTGATTCTCAGGGCACATGTTTCAATGTTTGTTCTTATTTGCTTCCTCTAGAGCTTTCTTTCTTATACAACGTATTGGATGCTGTATTATTGGGTTAGGGAAATGTCTATTATGTATGGGGTTAATCGATATCTGTAATGGATTGTTAAGAGACCACCCCCATTTGGTTCGGCCCCTCGAGGTCCCGGGACCTATAAAAGTCCGCTACCACGAGGTCCAGCGTCGATCTTCTGGGAGAGTGCTTGGGACTGCGTGACCTTCTGGAGTGTCTCTGTTTGAGCGAGGCCTAGCGGCCTTGAATAGGTAGATACGAGGATTGAACCCACAGTGGTTAGGTACAGTGGTGGGAACTGTAATTCTGTTTTGTTAAAATAAAGATTAGTTGATCAAGTGCTTGATTCAGTGGTTTTTGACTGAAACTAGACTGGCAGGAAGCTTAAGGGCCTGTCCCACTTTCACGACCTAATTCACAACCTTTTTTACTCGCGGACATTTTTCATCATGCTAGAAAAAACGCCCCAACCTACTTGATGCCATGAGTACCTACAATTAGCATCACGGCCTGCCACGGCCTACCTACGACCTCGAGACGACCATGCTGTGAGTATGAGTCAAGGGCAAACTCGGCAGAGGTTGTGAATTAGGTCATGAAAGTGGGACAGGCCCTTTAGAACGAGCAATTTACACGAACAATGCCTTCATTCCAGCCATGAGTGATGTTGCATCCATTACAAATTAATGAACTTCTTAATGTCTTAATTCACTTAAATAGCAGCTGCCCATCACACGTCAAAGATACTGCTCTATATCTCAGAAATACAACACGTAACTGTCATTATATTTATGCACATAACCACATTTGAATTTCTAACCCATGCCTTGGTTTTAATAAAGTACTTTCAACACAATGATCCACTTTATAAATAGAATGTAAAGCTTTAATTTCTATTGCCAAAGTTTGGAATTCTGGCAGAAATGTTGGGACAAACTGCTAGATTTTTGTTCACAAGTTGAGAATGATCTTTGGACTTCTGATCACACTGATTCACAGGACACACCAGACCTTTCCCTCCCCCAGTTATTGCAATTCTCCCAAATTATGTTTTCCTTCCTAGCTCCTTGTGGAAAGGGAGTATCTCCTCTAACTCCCATGGCAAAACAAACTTGGACACTAATCCTCTTTTACCACCAGGTACAAATAGCAAATGTTCACTGAAAGTCGTTTTTTTTTTCCCCCTCTGGTAAACTGATCTAATTAGTCTGATTGTTTAGGTATTAACAATCTTCATCAGGTAAAACAAGACAGAAATATAATTTCACCAAATATAAACAATGTACACACTGAACTAAAAGGGACAAACTAAAACTTCACATCTAATGAAGTAGTTCTAAAGTGCAGTCACTTTCTTAAAGTATTGAATGCAATTCATTGCAAATCAGCTTGGTCATGGGCGAGTGTTAACCAAATCAAAAATGTAATGATGGATGTGCAAAGATGCAAACTACACCTTGGTTGACTAACAGTTATGAGCTTCGGGACGGCATTGTTGTCAAAACAGACAGGAGACGAGCCGCATCAACAGAGAGCGGGTCAAGACAGGTTGCGATGCCCAGCTCGGAGCTGACATGAGAACTGTGTAGGATGAAGAGTAGAACTTGTTCAAAGTTTCGCTTGGGCAGCTTACAACCCAGCAATATGATTATCGATTTCGCTAACTTCAAGTAACCCTTACTCTCCCGCTCTCTCCATCCCTTTCCCCCATCCTAGTTATCCGACGTTTCACTGTCCTGATTAAATGTTATATTGCATGCTCGTTGTCATCTTCCACTCAGCTAACAATGAACCATTCTACATTTCCGCGAACATGTTTTGTTTTGATCTGTCGTTTACACACCTTATCCTTCCATATCTCCCTCATCCCCCTACTCTCAGTCTGAAGAAGGGTCTCGACCGGAAACGATTCGTCACCTAATCCTTCTCCAGAGATGCTGCCAGTCCCGCTGAGTTACTACAGGATTTTGTGTCTATCATCTGACAGGAGAACTGCTCGATGCTGCTGCATCGCTCGAGTAACGTGGGAGTTGGAGCAGCCGGTGCCCGACGCAGTGACAGCGGGCGGGCGGCGCGGACACCGACTGCGGCCTAGGCCGAGGCCGTGCTCCCAGCTGTGAGGCGGCGGAGGCGGAGGCGGAGGCGGCCTCTGGTCAGGACCCGGCCCAGTCCCAGTCCCAGACCCAGACCCAGACCTCGGCCTCGCGCCGCCGTTACACGTCGCGGCGCGCGCGGCGGTTCGAAAACAGAAAGCTCGAGACTCACCTCGGAACGAATGCAGCCGCGTCACCTTGGAACCCTCGGTGGAGCGCGCGGCAGGATCATGTGAGCTGTCATGTGAGCTGTCACATGATCCGGCGGCTCCTGGATCAGCGGGACCGTGCCGGACAGTCGAGCCTGGTCTGGCGCGGGCTGGTTCACAACCTCCTGTCAACAGGCTGCTGCACCCATCATTATACAAACACATAATGCATCCTTAATAAGGATGAGGGTATAATTATTTAAGAATATTCGATTTACTTGTACTATGGTGGTAGGTTTTGTTTTTGAATTATTTAGTATTGTAAATACTATAAATCTATTTTTTGGTTTAAAAACAAAACACTGCGGCGCTCTATCCTCGCTGTCACCCCTCTCTGTAGCAATGTTACAACATTTTCAGATTCTGCAATTTATCCCATCAGATAAAACATAAAAATAAGTTTAATTTGACACCTAATTCACTTTCATATCTTCAGTATTAAAAAAGTGATGGCCCATTTCATACTCGGAAATTAGCATCTTGTTCCGTACTGCTTTTCCATTGACTTAACACAAAAGCTGTGATCGAGGACAGTCAAAAGCCCATAATTTTATTAAAAAATACGAGAACTGAATGACATTTTCAGTTATTATAGATTGAAGCATTCTGAAACAAATTTGAAACAATCTTACTTGGATGACCTGAAATTAAAACATATAAATAGTTACCTAATTGAGCCAATTTCAAAATGCAATTACTAGATCTAAACATCTATCCATTTCTTAAGAAAAGATTAACATTTTTAAATAGCCTAAGTGTCCAAATAACATTCACACAATCATTCATAATATAACATGATTTTTAAATCTCAGTGTCATGAATTTATAGGCCAAATGGAAGGAATTTAGTGTTTAATTCCTGTAAATTAATGGCCATTTTAATCATCTTGCGAGTGGGATTTTGTGGCACCCGATCGATTGGAACGTTGCGGTTGCAGTGAATTTAAACCCCATATCGGCAGGAAAAACACTGCCGGTTCGTATGGGGCCTAAATCATCTTTTCGCAACATAAAATTTGGATTAAGGTAATCCTAATATAATGATGTAGTCTTAATGATTACAGGCCCGTCGCATTGACCTCTGTAGTCATGAAGACCCTTGAAAGGCTTCTGCTGGCCAAGCTGAAAAATATCACAAACTCCCTGCTCGACCCTCTGCAGTTTGCATATTGGGCTAATAGATCTGTGGATGATGCAGTCAACCTGGGCCTGCACTTCATCCTACAGCACCTAGACCGCCAGGGGATCTATGCGAGGATCCTGTTTGTTGATTTTAGCTCTGCATTCAACACCATTGTGCCAGAGCTACCACACTCCAAACTTTCCGAGTTGACTGTGCCTGAACCTCTCTGTCAGTGGATCACCAACTTTCTGACAGACAGGAAGCAGCATGTGAGGCTGGGAAAGTTAATCTCGGACCCGCAAACACTCAGCATAGGAGCATCGCAAGGCTGCATACTCTCTCCTCTCCTCTACTCTCTCTACACCAATGACTGCACCTCCCTGACAAGCTTCTCAAGTTTGCAGACGACACAACCTTGATTGGACTGATCCAGGATGGGAAGGAGTCTGCCTACAGACAGGAAGTGTTACTGCTGGCGTCCTGGTGCCGTAGCAACAACCTAGAGCTCAATGCGCTTAAGACAGTGGAATTGATTGTAGACTTCAGGAGAGCTCCCCCTCCTCTCACCCTACTCACCATCAACAACACCACAGTGACATCTGTGGAGTCTTTTAAGTTCCTGGGAACCATCATCTCCAAGGACCTTAAGTGGGGGGCTACCATCGACTCCACAGTCAAAAAGGCACAACAGAGAATGTATTTCCTGCCACAGGCAATGATGGTCCAATTCTACATGGCCACCGTAGAGTCTGTTCTCACCTTCTCCATCATGGTCTGGTTTGGCTCAGCCACCAAGCACGACACCTGGAGCGAATCGTCCGATCAACAGAGAAGATTATTGGTTGCAAACTTCCCTCCATTGATGAACAATACATTGCAAGGGCCAGGAAGCGAGCGGGCAAGATCATCTCTGACCCCTCTCGCCCTGGCCACAAACTCTTTGAATCACTTCCCTCTGGAAGGCGACTCCGGACTGTCAAAGCTGCCACAGCCAGACATAAAAACAATTTTTATCCACGAGTAGTTGCTCTACTCAACAGCCAAAAATCTGTAGCCTCCCTTTGATCTGGTATTTTGTTGGTTCACATGCTGATCAATGGTGTTTTATCATGAAAGTTTTATTATTATTAATATTTAGTGTTTTCTGAGTCATTCGTAACTGTCACTGTACGTCATGTTGTTACTTGTGGGTGGAACTCCAAGGCAAATTCCTTGTATGTGAATACTTGGCCAATAAAATTACTTACTTACTAAGAAGCATGTTTATATGTAAAATAAACGGCTTACCTTTAGCTGTCCTGTACGGGAGATCCGTCCCGTTGTCGGCGTTGACTGCATTAGAAGCGGATTTTTATTTTAATCCAACACTGAAATTGTCCCGCGGTTTAAAAAAAAATTCACGGAACGGCAGTCAGAACAATTCTTCAGCATTAGCTAGCAGAGAAAATAAAACTCCGGCAGGCAGGAGAAAAACGCATTTTAACACCCCCCCCCCCCCAAAGGCCTCAAAGGCGCAAAAGTCGTGCACACGGCCAGTGGCAGAACTGCAGCGCCGCTGAAGGTAAGTTTTGTAGCGTGCCTACTCTCTGCTCCCTGGATTGCTCTGGGATTTATTGGCTGCTGTGGCGCAGAGATGAAGGAGGTTTGTTTACTGTCTTGAGAGCCATGTTTAAAATTCAATTATCAACTTTTAAATTTCTCTGAACTTCTTTATCATCGACCTTGAGCATAAACCTTTCAAAGAGACAGTGATGTCGATGGACGTCACTGAAATATTTACTGCCTCTGTTGACAGGATATCCCAGATGAATTGCCAGCTGAAATGAAAGTCACCAAGAAGAACAAAAATTATAGAAACACGTATGTCACTCTGTCAATGCATAGTCGACTTTCAATCATTCTAAAATCCACGTGGATCACATAATACCAAAATACATCACTTGCTGGGGGTGGTGGTGGATGACAATGAACATGCTTCTCTGGTTCTAACAGAATAGTACAGCCCAGCTGTCTAGGCGCGAAAGACAATTCTAGTTTATCTCAATATCTGTATTGGAATATGCTTAATCAATCATATGGTTTAAAGCAGCAGAGTTTAGTTTAGTTTAGAGGTACAGCATGGAAACAGGCCCTTCGGCTCACCGGCTCCACACCGGCCAGCATATTGAAACCATCCTACACACACTAGGGATAATTTTTACATTTACCAAGCCAATTAACCGACAAACCTGTAAGTCTTTGGAGTGTGGGAGGAAACCGAAAATCTCGGAGAAAACCCACAGAGGTCACGGGGAGAACGTACAAACTCCATACAGACAGCACCCGTAGTCGGGATCGAACCCAGGTCTCCGGCGCTGCATTCGCTGGAAGGCAGCAACTCTACCGCTGCGCCACTGCCGAGATAAGGTAATTTTCACCCAAAAATATATTTTGTTTGCAAAACATATAGCTATAAATTATGGGATTCTGCATTGCCTTCATTCTTTGTACCAAGCATATTATAACTGCATGCAAAACTCTCAAACATCACATTGATAAGTTTGACAAATTATATGTCTAGCCCTTCTGTGTCTTGTGATGAAAGGACCTTATGATATGGACTTTACCCGAAGTCGAGTCAAGTCAAGGCAAGTTTTGGGTTTATTGTCATATGTACAAGTATGGTGGGGTAAAGATACAATGAAAATCTTATTTGCAGAAGCATCGTAGCTGGAGCATTGATTGTAGAAAGAGAATTATTTTTGTGTGTGGAGGAATTGGTTGTAGATGAATCATGTACCCATGATCGGGTTAATGTATGAGGCGCATTTGAAGGCTCTGGGCCTGTACTCGCTGGAGTTTAGAAGAATGAGAGGAGATCTCATTCAAACCTAGTGGATAATGAAAGGCCTAGATTGAGTGAACGTGAAAAGGTAATGTGAAAGTCTAGAACTAGAGGGCACAGCCTCAGAATCAAAGTGTATACCTTTAGCATTGAGGCAATGACTCATTTTTTTAGCCGAGGGGGATGAATCTGTGGAATTCATTGCCACAGATGACTATGGAGACCAAGTCATGGGGTATTTTTAAAGCAGGGATTAATAGGTTCCTGATGAGGAAGGGTGTCAAAGGTTATTGGGAGAAGTCAGGAGAATGGGCAGAAAGGAACTGCAAATGGTGGTTTATACCGAAGATAGACAAAAAGTGCTGGAGTAACTCAGCAGGTCAGACAGCAAATTTGGATAAAAAGATGAGTGACGTTTCAGATCAGGAAAACGGAAAGTAGGGGTTTGGGGAGAAGTGAAGAGATGGAGGCGAGAAAAGACCAGGAACAATTAAAGCCTGCCACAAATGACCTCAGGCAGGGCAGTGTCTCAGGAAGGGGTGATCTGTAGGGAAGCATGTCAATCATTTGCAACTCCACCTCCACCTACCTCTGAAGGAATATTTCACTTTTTGAAATATTTTTGAAACAGTGATGTAGCTGTTGATGTTCAAGAATAATAAGAATTATGAGTCACATTTCTGAAATCAGTAAGTTTGTGATTATGATAGAATCATCACTCACAGGCTGGTGTGCATGGCCCCATCGGACGCCAAACATCCTTTGCACCACCTCGCCCAGGACTCACAGCAACTGGGACCTCAATGCCTGTCATCTCGTCGCCCCTTCTCCCGTCACGCAGCGACCCTCTGTGGCTCCTGTTTCAACACACTAGGAGCATGGAGAACCAGCTGGGAACAAACTTCATGACCTCCGCAATTCACTGTTGCACTGAACACCACAGCCCCACCCGGATCGGACGACCCCGCAAAGAGTGGGTCGCCCTGAACCGACTCCGTACAGGGGTCGGCCGGTTCAACGCCAACATGCATAGCGGGGGGCTGCATCCATCAGCAGCCTGCGTGTGTGGAGCAGACCAGCAAACAGCGCAGCACATCAATTTCGACTGCGCTGTCCTTCGCCCCCCCTGGTGGAGGGGTAGACCTCACGACCCTCGAGAACAGCACATTGAACTGGCTACAGCACCTGGAGGGCATTACATAACCTCTGCTGCCTCAAACGCAAGAAGAAGAAGGCACGTCCTAAAACTATAACTCATTATGTGTTAGTCATTATGACCTTTACATAATTATTTGAGAAGCAGCCATTCAATGGTATTTTAGCTTTTACAAAAAGTGGTTAGTATCTCTTTGGAAAAATGGGGAGAATACTAGTGAGAAGAAAATGGATAGGAGTGGAAAGCTAGGAGGTGATTAGTGCCACTGTGCCTCAAAATGGAGGGAATAGGCAGGAAGAATGGGAATAAATCGTGTAATTTGTAAAAAAAGGTAGCTTTCTTTGTTGTAGGTTGTCAAATTTCCTCACATATAGTAAGTGTTAGCATTATAGTTGACCTCGCAGAATAATTAATCCGGTTCATATCATAACATGGACTGACATTTCAGAACACATTATAAAATAGACTGACATTTCAGAATGCAGAACTGTTTCACTGTCTTCTTGAAAGTGGAAGTAATCTACAGTGCTGAATCTCAGGTTTCATTGTTCAAGCCTTCTGTCAGTATTCCACAAGCATTTTATTTATTGCTCCTGCTGCATTGGAAACTGTTGTTTAGATGTAGTTCCACTTGGAAAAGTCCTGAGAAAGATAACAGTAAGTGAAATTTGAGTCCAGCAAGTAAGATGGGACTGGAACCGAAGTATGAAAGGAAAAAGAAAGAGCCAGCATATTGTCAGATATAATTGTAAAAGTATTGCTGGAGAAGTTAATAGCAAGAGGCAGAATGGAGTGATGTTGTGGTGTAATGTCTGAGGTTGTGTGAGAGGTCGGGACAATTTTAGTGCCCAGAAGATTAATCAAGTAAAGAGAGAATAACAAAACGATCATGGGTTTGACTGAAAGGGGCCTGTGACAACAGGACTTAAATGCAATGGACAGCATTGATCATATTTAATCCACCTTATCACATCCCAAATCTCCCTCATTCTACTTTTTCTTCAACCTTACAACATCCTGTTGGTTCAACATACCCATCCTATCTGCCCTCTCCTTTCCATGGCCATAACCTTTTGTCTTCCTCATTTCTAATTACACAATACATTCAACTTCTGCCAACACAGCCATAACGTTCAGAAGAGGAAGCAAACAGACAATCATTGCACCTATCATTTTCATCCATCAGCTCAGGTTCTGGCAGTTCATGAACGCAAGAAGGTAACTTAAAGGCAGGTTCTGCATATGGTGCGTTATTAAGTATGAGAGAACAGTACCCAGGTCAAGATGAAAGTGTAAATAGTGGGTCAGTTCTGCAGGGGGTGAACTCATACAACCGTTCTATCTCAAAGGACAGAGAATGAATAATTTGAGGGTCAGCCTGTGACAAGGATGCACATAGAGAAAGACTGTGCAAGTTGTCAAAGATGATGGACAAATCCAGTACCACTTGGTACATAGTCAGGAACCCATCCATTCCAATGGCAGCCATTTCAATAGCTTTAAAATAAAAACATTTAATTCAATGATTTTTTTGTCATTTTCCTTTTCAGTTCTTTCCAAATATTACTAGTCATCAGACACATTTCAAAACAATAAACTGGTCTTTTGAGAGCACAAGCTAAAGGAATTTTCAGATTGTATCTCCATAATACATACATAGCGGTGTAAAATATTGGTCCCATCGAAAACTCCTCACCCTATGAAGGTTTGAAGACCCTTATATTCTCAATGAAGTCAGGAGTCTACAGGCAATTGTTACAACTGATTTGGACGTGAGAAAGGAATAACATTCAACCTGGAAGACTGCAACCATGAGGCAACTACACTACTGGAAGCACCAGTATAATGGTAAAAAAGAAAGCTTTGGGTCCCAAAGAATTCATATCAGTTGCCAGCAGTAATCACATTCGTCCCATTCACCCTTTTCTTATTTTCCTATCCCATTTAACTTTTTCTTTCCCATCAATGCTAATCAATTCCCTTTGAATCTTTTTGCCATTAACTTATACAAAGGGGGTGGTTTTCAGAAGGCACCTAAGCCACCAGCATATGGTGGGTATGTGGGGGGAAACTGGAGCAAACAGATGAAACAATATGGTGACAAAGAGAACATGCAATCTCCACACAGACAGTACCTGAGGTTAGGATGGAGCTCAGGTTTCTGGAGCGCTAAGACAACAGCATTAACTTGTCTCATCGTGGACACTGACAGAACTAATAATGTTTTGCTTATTTAAATATTTTTAACTTGCAGTTTACTTAAAAACTGGATGCATTCCATCATAGTTTATTCCCTTTTTTTTACTCAGCAAAGTCAGGAGTTAACCACTTCCTCTTGAAATAACTCTTTTTTTGTAGTTACTTGTGCAATAATGATGTAGTAATATGTGGAGGCTGAATAATTCATATTGGACAATTATTTTGTGCTGAAGAAAAGCAGTCCTATATTTCTGTCACCCTAGTTTGTAGTATTATTTTAGTTATTATTCTACAATTGATGACATTTCTATTGATATCACATAAATTGACAACTTGATAAATGGTCAAGAGTTTACCAATGCAATAACTGATGGGTAAATCACACATACTCACAGATCTGGTATAACAATATTTATTGAGTAACATATACAACACACTGCAGCATGTTACTCCTACCATGCAGCAGTACTGATTGGCAGCACATGTCAGGTTGCAATAATATGAATGCTGTGGTAGTAGGCGGAGTTTATAATAATAAAGCACTACATTGGTTAGCAAGTAACAACCTTTCAATGTCTCCATGATCATAAAGTACCAGGAAATGGAAATTTAAATTACAAGGCACAAAACTAAACTTCTCTAATACTAGTGAGAATGTGAATAATGTTCTGAATAACTAAACACTTTCATTTTGAAACTCCAGTTAAGCAATTGTGGATGTTAAACAAATAACCATATAACCATATAACCATATAACAATTACAGCACGGAAACAGGCCATCTCGGCCCTACAAGTCCGTGCCGAACAATTTTTTTTTCCCCTTAGTCCCACCTTGCTGCACTCATACCATAACCCTCCATTCCCTTCTCATCCATATGCCTATCCAATTTATTTTTAAATGATACCAATGAACCTGCCTCCACCACTTCCACTGGAAGCTCATTCCACACCGCTACCACTCTCTGAGTAAAGAAGTTCCCCCTCATATTACCCCTAAACTTCTGTCCCTTAATTCTGAAGTCATGTCCTCTTGTTTGAATCTTCCCTATTCTCAAAGGGAAAAGCTTGTCCACATCAACTCTGTCTATCCCTCTCATCATTTTAAAGACCTCTATCAAGTCCCCCCTTAACCTTCTGCGCTCCAGAGAATAAAGACCTAACTTATTCAACCTATCTTTGTAACTTAGTTGTTGAAATCCAGGCAACATTCTAGTAAATCTCCTCTGCACTCTCTCTATTTTGTTGACATCCTTCCTATAATTGGGCGACCAAAATTGTACACCATACTCCAGATATGGTCTCACCAATGCCTTGTACAATTTTAACATTACATCCCAGCTTCTATACTCAATGCTCTGATTTATAAAGGCTAGCATACCAAAAGCTTTCTTTAGCACCCTATCTATATGAGATTCCACCTTCAAGGAACTATGCACGGTTATACCCAGATCCCTCTGTTCAACTGTATTCTTCAATTCCCTACCATTTACCATGTACGTCCTATTTTGATTTGTCCTGCCAAGGTGTAGCACCTCACATTTATCAGCATTAAACTCCATCTGCCATCTTTCAGCCCATTTTTCCAAATGGCCTAAATCACTCCAAATGGCCACTCCAAATAAGCAATGTAAGAGGTTGTAATTGCAAATTGGAAGCACTGATCAAATGAAATTTTATAAGAATATTATAAAACTTTGCTGCGTTATTACATAAGAGAAGAAAGTTCAACTATAGCAATCATGAACAATGGAGCTTGACATATTTCCAGCTAACGATTATAAATGAAGATTGGCATAAAATCAGCTGCCAATTCAAAGATAACATATTTTCAAATTATATTGCCAAGTGACAGTATGTAGATGAGAAAGGATCCAAACAGGGATCCATGTTGAATACAGGGGTTGATAGTGCAGGAGAAGAGAGAAAACCAGAGGACGTAAGTTTAAGGTGATGGGGGAAAGATTTAATAGGAACCTAAGGTGTAACTTTTTCACGCAAAGAGTAGTGGGTGTGTGGAACGAGCTGCTGGAGGAGGTAGTTGAGACAGGGGCTATTGCAATGTTTAAGAGACATTTATACAGGTTCAGAGGGATTTAGGCTAAACGCAGGCAGGTGGGACTACCGCAGTGACATGTTGACCGGTGTGGGCAAGTTGGGCCGAAGGGCCTGTTCTCACGCTGTAAGACTCCATGATTATGACTTTAAAAGTCATTGCTAGAATGCTTGGCTTTGCTTGAATAAGTAAAGAGGACTCAAACAATGATAGTTTACAGGAAGGATGTGGAGGCTTTGGAGAGGGTGCAGGAGAGGATTACCAGAATATTAGTTATAAGGAAATGATGGAAAAACTTGAATTTTTTTCTCTGGAACTTCAGAGGGTGTGGGAAGATCTGATAAAAGTACATAAAAATATGAGAGGCATAGATAGGATAGGCAGTCAGATCTTTTTTCCCCAGAGTGGAAATGTTAAAGAGTATAAAGCATATATTTAAAGTGAAATGGGAAAAACTTAAAGAAGATGTACAGGGCAAGTTTCTTTTAAACAGTGGTGGTGGCTGCTTGGAACACAGGGCCAGGATTGGTGATGGAGGAAGTTACTATTGTGCCTTTGAGAGGCTTTTAGACAGGAATATCGAAATGCAGGGAAGGGAGGAACGTAGATCACATGCAGACAGAGCAGATTAGTTTAATGTGGCATCATACTCCGCATGGACAGTGTGGGTCAAATGAATGGGTCTGCACTGTACTCTTCTATGTTCTATATAGTTTCATAGACTCAAAAATGGAAGTGTTATTAGATTGATTAGTAGGACTGGATGTTACAATCCACAAGGTTTGTCACTACAATTGACATTTGGTATTCTTGAGGATGACCACTAGGTGATTTTGCTACCAATCAGACACATCTTCAGTTGTGTACCTCAACGTCACTGGATGTTTCGGTCTTCTATCACAAGACACCCTCAGCCGAGGCAGGCCCACCGCAGGGAGATCAGACCTGGGTGTGTGTCTTATGGTTAGCTTCTAGATCACGTGGCAGCCCAGATAAGGATCATGTTATCAATTGAGGTTAAGGAGAGATTTATACTATGATATACAATTATGTTATTTATATTGTGATCACAGTCACAAAACAAGTTATTACTATTTGTAGCAGTTTGATGTCTAAGGGTAGAAATATGATTATAGTTGGCATTGACAAAAATGCCCATAAGTTTTCACGAAGAGTGTTCATGAGCATTGTTTTGAATATTAAGGAATTCACATACAAGTTGACAAAAGCTACACAAAACAGGAAACTAAGAAGAAAATTTGTGTGTAAGAGTTAAATTTAAAGAGTTTTACACCAATGGTGGCAAGTTTCATACCTGAGATTAACTTGGAGAAGATGGGGCAATGGAAGGCATTAATTCAACACCAAAAGTTAGACACAGGATGGGAACCGGAATGAGAGGAACCTTAGCTGAGTTAGCAAAGAATGGTTCCAGTCTTGTATGTGAAAACAAATCTGGTATTCATTTTCAACTCATTTTAGAGGGAAGAAATATGGGTTTTAAGGAGGAGAATACTGATATGGAAGAAGAATCTGCAGTTACCTTTAGTTTAGTTTAATGTAGCACAGAAACAGGCCCTTTGGCCCAATGAGTCCATGCTGACCGGAAATCCCCACACACTAACACTGTCCTACCCACACTAGGGGTAATTTCCAATTTTACCAAGCCAATTAGCCAACAAAACTGTACTTTTTTGGAGTGCGAGAGGAAACTAGAACTCTTGGACAAAACCCACATAGGTCACAGGGAGAATTTACAAATGCCATACAGACAGCACCCAGTCAGGATCGAACCCAGGTCTCTGGCGCTATAAGACAGCAACTCTACCAATGCGCCACCATGCTGCACCATTTTACTAAGATTATTTTGGGCAGGACTAATTTTGGTAGGTGGAATTTAATGTTGTCTGGACAGGTGTATTAATAGATGCCTAAACTACACCTGCTAAGTATGCTCACAATCGTGCTGTTTGGATTCGAGAGCAGGAAGATGAGTTCCATAGGAATGATTAGTTTGGATGATTTAGTTTAGTTTAGAGATACAGCATGGAAACAGGCCCTTCGACTCATCGAGTCCATGCCGACCAGCGATCCCCGCACACTAACACTATCCTACACACACTAGGGACAATTTATATTTATAGTAAGCCAATTAACCTACAAACCTGGAAGTTTTTGGCGTTTAGGAGAAAACCGAAGATCTCGGAGAAAGCCCACGCAGGTCACTGGGAAAACGTACAAACTCCGTACAGACAGCACCCATAGTCAGGATCGAACCCGGGTCTCCAGTACTGCAAGCGCTGTAAGGCAGCAGCTCTACTGCTTGTTGAGGCTGAGCCGGGAGTACGGATATCAGAGGGTAATGTTCAAATAAATCATAAACATTAATGGTGGCATGATGAATGAAAATTCAAAGCCTAGTCATGGGGTTTGAATATTTGTTTAGAAGGATTTCCCTAGCACCGAATACAAAAGGAAAAATACAAATATCCTTGACAGTGATGAAGACCTTTGAAAGTTGGTGATTATTCCAGTATTGTTTTTAATGGTTTGGAGAATTTATGTGAGGCCATAAATGGAGAGTACAAGAGGCAACGGGCTCAGAGGAGAGAGTGTAATGCGAACTGAGATGAATATTGGAATCTTCAAACCTGTGATGTTGAATGAGTGAGACATTGAGTGAAGGAATAAGAGAGAATGGTTCAATGACAGAAATTAACACAACATTCGACAGACAATTGGAAATAAGTATTGCAAAGATCAGACAAAATCTGGACAAAGAGCACTAGCAGATCAGAAGGATTGTCAAGTATGCCTGTCTGAAAGATCCAGAACCTGTAACATAAGGTTTACTCATGATTGGAAAGTTAAATTGCAATCTTTATAAAGATTTCAATATGGACAGTCAGATTAGCTGAGTGAACATTGGCGCAAAGGTAACTGAGGAAGGTTATGTTGATGAAAGAAAGAGACAAAATGCTGGAGTAGATCCGACCATTCAGTGGTGCTGCTTCTTCCTGCATACAGGCAGCAACTGAAGAAAGCACCCCCAGAGGTGAGGACTGTACCGAGCTGTTTGGGGGAGGCAGAGGAACAATGGTCAAGGACTCGGCAACGGACCTGAATGAATACATCACAGTCGTTACAGACTTCATAAGGAAATGTGTGGAGGACTGCGTTCCAACAAAAACCTTCCGAGTGTTTCCAGAAGCCTTGGATTCGCATTCTTCTTAAGACCAGATCCCGGGCATTCCGGTCTGGCAATGCAGAGGTGTATAAGAAGTCCAGATACGATCTTGGTCATCAAAAAGGCGAAAGGCGACTTCTGCTCTCAGCTGGAGGATGAGACGGATGTTCGGCAACTGTGGCAGGGCTTGAATGCCATCACCTCCTACAAGGCAAAATCAGGAGGCAGCTCAAACGACAGCGAAGCATCATGCTCAATGCGTTCTATGCACTGTTTGATAGGGAGAACACTGATGTGCCTTCCCAAGCCCCCATTTGCCCTGACGGTATTACAGTCACAGTCACGGATGTCAGAAGATCCTTCAGGGGGATGAACCCTCGGAAAGCACCCTGATAGTATACCCGGTCGAGTTCTCAAGACCAATTGGCGGGTGGTTTTGCAAACATTTTCAACCTCTCACTTCTGAGGTGTCCACCTGCTTTAAGAGTATCAATAATACCAGTGCCCAAGAAGAGCAAGGTGACGTGCATCAATGACTATCGACCAGTGGCACTAACGCCTGTGGTGATGAAGTGCTTTGAGAGGTTGGTTAAGGTGCATATCAACTACCTCGACAAGAACCTTGACCCACTACAGTTCGCATACTGCCACAACAGGACAACAGAGGATGCAATTTCACTGGCACTCCACTCCGCATTGGACGACTTGGACAATAAAAACACGTCAGTCTGTTATTTATAGTCTACAGCTTGGCGTATAATATCATCATCCTTTCCAAGCTGGTTACCAAGCTCACGGAACTGGGCCTCTGCGCATCCTTCTGCAATTGGATCCTCGACTACCTCATCTACAGACCACAGTCTGTTCGAATTGGCGGAAACACTTCATCCTTAGTAACAATTAGTACGGGAGCACCTCAAGGCTGCATGGTAAGCCCCCTGCTTTACTCACTCTATACCCATGACTGCGTAGCCAGACATAATGCGAACTCCATCATCAAGTTCGCCGATGACACCACTGTTGGTGGATGAATCACAGTTGGGGACAAGTCAGAGTATAGAAGTGAGATCGACCGACTGACCAAATGGTGCCAGCACAACAACCTGGCTCTCAACTCTCAACAGTAAGACCAAGGAACTGATTGTGGAGGTTACACAAAAAAGCTGGAGAAACTCAGCGGGTGCAGCAGCATCTATGGAGCGAAGGAAATAGGCAACGTTTCGGGTCGAAACCCTTCTTCAGACTGATCGGGGGTGGGTGGGGACAAGAAAGGGAAAAGGAGGAGTAGCCAGAAGGCTGGGGGATGGGAGGAGACAGCAGGGGGGCTGAGGAAGGGGAGGAGACAGCAAGGACTAACAAAATTGGGAGAATTCGATGTTCATGCCCCCGGGGTGCAGACTCCCCAAAAGGAATATGAGGTGCTGTTCCTCCAATTTCCGGTGCTGCTCGCTGTGGCCATGGAGGAGACCCAGGACAGAGAGGTCGGAGGCGGAGTGGGAGGGGGAGTTGAAGTGCTGAGCCACCGGGAGGTCAGCTTGGTTATTGCGGACCGAGCGGAGGTGTTCGGCGAAACGATCGCCCAAACTCCGCTTGGTCTCACCGATATAGATCTGCTGACATCTAGAGCAGCGGACGCAATAGATGAGGTTGGAAGAGATGCAGGTAAACCTCTGTCGCACCTGGAACGATTGCTTGGGTCCTTGAACGGAGTCGAGGGGGGAGGTAAAGGGACAAGTGTTGCATCTCTTGCGGTTGCAAGGGAAAGTGCCCGGGGAGGGGGTGGACCGAGAGGGAAGGGAAGAATTGACAAGGGAGTTATGGAGGGAGCGGTCTTTGCGGAAGGCAGATATGGGGGGAGATGGAAAGATGTGGCGAGTAGTGGGGTCACGTTGGAGGTGGCGAAACTGACGTAGGATTACTTTTTGTATGTGACGGCTGGTGGGGTGAAAGGTGAGGACTAGGGGGACTCGGCCCTTGTTGCGAGTGCAGGGATGGGGAGAGAGAGCAGTGTTGCGGGGTATGGAGGAGACCCTGGTGCGAGCCTCATTTATGGTGGAGGAGGGGAACCCCCGTTCCCTGAATAGTGAGGACATTTCAGATGTCCTGGTGTGGAACGCCTCATCCGTGGAGCAGATGCGGCGTAGACGGAGGAATTGGGAGTAGGGGATGGAGTCCTTACAGGAAGCAGGGTGGGAAGAAGTGTAGTCCAGATAGCCATGGGAGTCAGTGGGTTTATAGTGTATGTCGGTTAGAAGTCTATCACCTGCAATGGAGATAGTGAGGTCAAGGAATGGTAGGGAAGTGTCGGAAATGGTCCAGGTGTATTTGAGTGCCGGATGGAAGTTAGTGGTGAAGTGGATGAAGTCAGTCAGTTGTGTGCGGGTGCAGGAGGTAGCACCAAAGCAGTCGTCGATGTAGCGGAGGTAGAGGTCGGGATGGGGCCCTGGTATGTATTGAACAAGGATTGCTCGACGTAACCTACAAATAGGCAGGCATAGCTGGGGCCCATGCGTGTGCCCATAGCTACGCCTTGTATTTGGAGGAAGTGGGAGGAGTCGAACGTGAAGTTATTGAGGGTAAGGACCAGCTCCGCTAGGCGGAGGAGAGTGTCAGTGGCTGGGAATGGGTTGCTTCTCTGGTCGAGGAAGAACCGGAGGGCTGTGAGACCATCGTGGTGGGGGATGGAGGTGTATAGTGATTGGACGTCCATGGTGAAGATGAGGGGGTGAGGGCCTAGAGGATTGAATGCGCGGACCTCATTCTAGACGACGGAGAGTGTCTGAGGTGTCTTGAACATAGGTAGGGAGGGATTTAACCAAGGGTGATAGGATGGAGTCAAGGTATTTGGAAATGAGTTCGGTGGGGCACGAACAGGCAGAGACAATGGGTCTTCCGGGACAGTCAGGTTTGTGGATTTTAGGTTGGGGAAGGATTGTGATATGAAGATAGAACTGATTGCGGACTTTGGTTGGGGAAGGATGAGGACCCACAGTCCTGTTCACATCAATGGGACAATGGTGGAGAGGGTCAATAACTTCAAATTCCTGGGCGTGCATATATCCGAAGATCTTCCCTGGACCCAGCACACCGATGCAGTTATAAAGAAGGCACATCAGTGACTGTATTTCCTGAGATTACGGAGATTCGGCATGTCAAAAAGGATTCTCCTAAACTTCTACAGGTGCACGGTAGAGAACATTCAGACTGGTTGCATAGTGGCCTGGTTTGACAACTTGAACGTCCAGGAGCGAAAAAGACTACAAAAAGTTGTGACCACTGCCCAGTCCATCCCCGGCTTTGACCTCCACACCGTCGAAGGGTTCTATCGTAGTCGCTGCCTCAAAAAGGCAGCCAAAATAGTAAGATTAAACGAGAACTTACCAGTTTGAAGTTTGATCTTGATTTTATGAGGAGTTACGATGAGCGATTACGTGAAGAAGGGCCATCCGTCTGCGTGCGCGTCAATCTTCAAAGCAGCGGTGTTAAATCACAGATAAAAAGAAGACCTGAGAATAGTAAGATTGAAGAAACTAGAACTTCCATGTGACCTTGATGGTATGAGGGTGGGAGCGGTGGGCACGTAATCGCTCATCGTAACTCCTCATAAAATCAAGATCAAACTTCAAACTGGTAAGTTCTCGTTTAATCTTACTATTTTACTTCGGAGTCACGCGAGTGACTACGTGAAGATTTCAAAGCTCTGTGATTTTACGCCGGTTACGAATCCAGGCGTCACACACTGAATGGATTGACCATGGATGCGTGTAATCATTAAAGCATTCAGACATTACGTAGTTAAGTAAAGAAACTGATGCTTTAAATGAAAGAAAAGTTTTTTAAAAAGTTACCCCTCCCAACCTTGGGGGGGAAACTAAGGGACAGAACTTAAAATGGTACGTGCAAACACCCCCAGTCCGGTTATGGGTTTGTTATAAAAACCGGTGCACCGTTATTTCATTCATCCATCCTGCAGCCACTAGGATGTCGTCAAGGGGCACGTCCATAGCTCTTGCTGCCGATGTAGATGCAGCCCTGGTGGAGTGAGACTTAACCATATAAACGTTTACTCCTGCAAAAGATGGTTTGAGTTGACACCTTTTGGTGTGTTTTTTTTACTTTTTTTATGGCTGATGAGGACCGATTGTTCTGAGCCTCTGAGGTTCCCCGTAACTCTCAGATAGTGGTGTTAGTATGTTACCACCCACACAACCGTTGGTCCTCTGGATATGCCAAGAACTGGATCTCCATCTCTGGCATTCCTGGCCTGCTCTGTTTATATCAGGTTCCTGATTACGAATGTTATGTTCTTCAAATTGGTGGTAATGTAGTCCAACCGTAGCTTTGCAGTGTCTGGACTCTTTGTCAGCATACCACCTTCAGGGTTAGTTATAGGCGGTCCCCACTGTCAAAGTAGGGTTTGTACCACGCTCACATCCCATGTGTCAGTGTACCTTGTCCTTGGAGGTCTTAAATTGTAAATTCCCTTCATGAATTTTATTGTAAAGGGGTGCGCTCCTATCGAACTGTGCCCTGCTTCCCGCATCAGATTGGAGGAGAGTGCGCCTCTGGCACTATAGATGCACTATAACTTAGTTTGTAGTTATAGTACAGTTGATAGGAACTCCAAGACATCCGTTATTCGAACTGTGTTGTATTTGTTCGGACGGTCCTATGCCTTGAAATGGCCTCCTCAGAATCTGCAGACCAACATGTTATACGTTCATGTAGTGGATGATTGCTCCCTGTAACTGGGTTCACTAGGAGGTCCCTGCTCTTGGGTACAGCCATTACTGGCTGGACTATAATTCCCAAAGTTTTTGGGAACCAGACTTAAGTAAGCCAATCTGGCACTACCAATATGCCTGTGGCTTAGTCTTGCTTGATTTTTGTCGAGCATCGGTTTGTGAGACAAATTGGCGGAAAGCATACATAAACATTCCTCCCCAATTGAGGGAGAAAGCATCCCCTGCCTTGCTCCTGGATCCAGCTCGCAGGACACATATCCGATGTAACTAATGGTTAGTCTAGATGCAAACGGATCAACATCTGGTATGCCAAATCATGTAGTTATTTTGTTAAATACTCTCTGATTCAACATCCATTCTGTGTTGTTATTAAACATTCATGATCCAGCATCTGTCACCGTGTTATATCTACCTCGTAGATTTCCAAAATATTCCTCTCGATACACCAGTGCCAAATGAGGTTCGACAATCTGTCGTAAGATACAGATTTTACACCACCCTTGTTAATGGATATATGCCACCGCAGTGGTGTTATCAATCTGAATTTGAACAAGCACCAGTTGCATATCGCTACAGAGAACCTTGAGTCCATATTGTGCCCCCAACAATTCTGGGTAATTGATTCCATGTGTTGGGGAATTACAGACTCCTGCTCATTCCATCTGCCCCCACAGCTTTAGACTGTGTTGGTGTCTCCCCATCCTTAGCCGCTTGCATAGGTCTAAAGAACCCTCGATGGCTTTCGAGCAAAATTTCCCTGAGCTGTCTCCCATTCGTTATCCACCATAGTTATTCAACAATGGCCTCTGCTGGCAATCCATAGTTTGCCAATTCGGCCTGCATGTAATCTGAGTGTTCATTCCTTTGCTTGCTGTAAGTTCTGGTAATGCAAAGGCCCGTACTGCTGGGAATGCAGCTACTATTTGCCAATTACACTCGCTGTTTGCCTGATAGATGGCTAGAATTTGACTATCAGGTCATTGCAGGCTTAATTCATATTGTCGTTTGCCCCTAGGCAAAGTCACCAACATATTTACTGTTTTTGATAGTAAATTCTAGGTAATCAATTACCCTTGTAGGTGTCAATTTTGATTTAACTGGATGGATGAGGTAACCAATTCTTTCAAACAGGGTTTTGGTTTGCTTGACTGATGCTTCTGACAATTCTTGGTGACTCCAAAATGAAAATGTCCTCCAAACATGCCATTACTATGTGGTTTTGAGACCTTTATAGGCCCAGAATTGGTTTCGTAGTTTTGTCAATAGTCTAGTAGCTGATGTCAACACATTTGGCAGATCCAGATTTGGGGTGGGGTGGGAGGGAGGGGGCAACTTTTAAATCTCTCCCTGCACGGGAGACCCGACCTTTTCTTGTCGGGTCTCCATTGTCGTTGGGGCTGCAATGAGGAGCGGCCTCCAACAGAAGAAGACCGGGGACACTGTTGCCGACGACTCACCGTCGCCGTCGCGGGGCTGGCCGAGTCTGGAGTGGGTGGAGTGGTGGTGGAGCGCTGCTGCTGCTGCTGCGGCCCGACCTCCGGAGATTCGGAGGCTGCAACTGCGGGTCTGCGGACGGCGGCACCGGGAGCCCGCGGGTCCCTGGAGGGAGACCGCTTTTCAGGACTCCTGCAACGGTGACTTCTCCCTCCTGAGTTGCGGGGTTGAAGAGCTCCTGGAGCGGGGCCTGACATCACCGCCCCACGCGGCTTGGAATGGCCGCGGGACTCTGCGAGCGCACGCCGGGGGCTCCAACACCAAGACCTGGTGTGCGACCTCACACCACCCGGCGTGGCTTTAATGGCCGCGGGACAATCGCCATCGCCAGCCGGGGGCTTTGACTTTGTCTCTGACATCGAGGGGGGGAAGAGTGCAGTGGAGAGATAAGTTTTTTTTGGCCTTCCATCACAGCAATGTGATGGATGTTTATGTAAAATGTAAATTATGTTGTGTCTGGGGTCTATTTGTTTGTAATGTATGGCTGCAGAAACGGCATTTCGTTTGGACCTCAAGGGGTCCAAATGACAATTAAATTGACTCTTGACTCTCTTGATTTGTGCAGCCCTGAAAACAGATGCTGCTGCCTGCAGGTTCTCCATAATACCCGGGCTGTTAAGAGCTAGATTCCATCCAGGGAAGCACCCAGTGGAACCTGGATGATTGCAGAAGCACTTATTTTCTGTTTGTTTGTATGGAAGCTTATTATTCCTTTTATGTAAAGCATTTTGGTGTTGACTTAAACAGTGCAATATAAGTAAAACTTACTTACTTACTTCCTTTCTTCTGCTTGTCCCTGGGAAGGTTCCCCCCCCCTCTTCTTTGTACTCTGATTCAGAGTGGTTTCTTCCACATGTAGTTCCCCCTCCAATGGGGAAGACATTGGGCTGCCCCATGTGCGAGGCTCCCGGCACCGGCACTGCTGTAGGCCGTGCTGATACTGCTCCCTCCTTTGGGGCAGATTATTGTCGGAGCAACTTCTCCATAAGTTGCTCCATGTGGGAGAAGTCGTCCTCAGACGCTCTCCGTTGAGGGAGGGTATCCCTCTTCCCCGGACTCATCTGAGTCAACGGTTTCGTTTAGACTTGCGGGTGGCATTACGTCCCGCAGGACAACCATGGAGCTCCTGCTCCCGCGCAAAGTCTCCTGCCGATTCTGCTGTCGGCGCTAAAGTCGGGAAGCGAGGCTCCCACTGATGCTGCTCCCTCCTTTGGAGCAGATCATTGTTGGAGCAACTTCTCCATAAGTTGCTCCATGTGGGAGAAGTCGTCCTCAGACGCTCTCCGTTGAGGGAGTGTATCCGTCTTTCCCGGACTCATCTGAGTCAACGGGTTAGTTTAGACTTGCGGGTGGTATTACATCCCGCAGGACAACCATGGAGCTCCTCCTACCGCACAAAGTCTGCTAATGTCGGGAACAAGACCGTCGCCCGCTATTTGGAAAGCTGCGGCCTTCGGCAGCCGACATCCCCACGGGTCGTCTCCTTGACATCTGGGCTCTGAAAAAAAAGTAAGAATTTCATTGTCCCATCCGGGACATATGACAATAAAACACTCTTGACTCTTGAACTCAGTGGGTCAGGCACCATCTCTGGATAACATGGATAGGTGATGTTTCAGTTTGGGACCCTTATATAACAATTATAACAATTACAGCACGGAAACAGAATCCTTCTTCAGATTGTAATTGCGTTTTTAATTTCCTAAGGTCATACTGATGTTCCAAAAATAAAACATTTTAATTTTACCCTTAATAAGTAAAATATGTTAAATGTTGAGGCATGTTAACATTTAGACAGAAAAAAACCCAGAAGATTCTGGATTAAGTTACCACCAAAGAGCCACGTAATTGGTTAGATTATGAAGGCAAAAATATCTAAACAATGGCTTATTTTCCCCAATTGTGCTCCTCACCTAATTGAAAGCAAAGATTCAACTTTCACTCTTGCATCTTGAGCTTATAGCTGTACCTCATCAGTACCGCATGACTGGATGCACCAGTCTGCAAATGAGCAACTGAACCAAGTCAGTTTGAGTGTTTATGAAGGACACCTTGGAACTACCTGAAGTGCAGGGGAGGCTAGATGCCTGATATTCATCCCATTGTTAGCATCTACTTCTGAAAAACAGCAGATTATGCAGTGCACAAATTAGGTACCATTATTTGCAATGTTAAAGGCCTGTCGCACTTAAGGGCCTGTCCCACTTGGCGATTTTGCCGGCGTCATATCAGTGTTGCATCGTACATCGTCACGCGCGTATTTTTCAGTGACATGATACGTCAGTCAATGATGCCGCAGTCGCCAAGAAAATCGCCAAGTGGGACGTGGTCGTGAGGAGTTCCCGCATTCTGGGAACTTGTCCTGGCCTCATTATGGTCGCTGTGAATTTTTCAACATTAGTGGCGACCACCATGGAGAGTAGCGAGAATTCTCGTGCCGTAGGTGGGTCGCCAGGAGGTCCTAGTGGGTTGCCAGGAGGTCGAAGGCTCTTGTAGGTTGTACCCGGTGCTGACCGGTGAATTTCATTGGCTCATGGGGGGGAAAAAAACGTAAGCAGTAATTTTCAGAACCAAGGATAACTGACTGGTAATATTAATGTCTGCCGAGCTTCACAGCCGTGTATCTCTGGCTTCTTAAAAATTGTCTCCACTCCTTCTCCCCCCCCCCCCCCCCCCCCCCCTTTTAAAGGACTTACATGACCTCTCCCGTATACTGTGCTTTCACCCTCTTAATTACAAATCCAACCTTCCTGTTCATCGCGTTGTGTGTCTTTCACATTGGCTTTGCACCGTGTGTTTTTCACTCAGACAGCGCTCCCCATGCTTGCCCTGTCCCCCTGCCCTGTCCCCATAACAGGCTGGTGAAGGAAGCGATGTGTCAGTCGCTGGCAGTCGCCTGAAAAACTGCCTAAGTGGGACAGGCCCATATACAATGTGCTTGCATCTCACAGTGCTCATTGAAATAAAGCCAGGCTTTGAGCCCATTTAGGATACAATGGAGAGGCAAAAAACATTGTAACAACTATACAGGAGTGAACTGAAAGCATTGAAATAAACCAATGTGGTTATGCGGAAGGCATGGGGGAGAGTGAATGGGCAGATCTGTGGGACATAGGAAGTACATTTATGTTTAATCTGAGCCTGAAAAAGCTATTTCTCTTCTAAGCAGCATGAAGCAGCCACCCAAAGACCACCGAGTAGACTGTACCATGTCTAACACCAATAAGTGAATTCAGGACAGAGCTCATTCTGACCAGTTGCATCACAACATTATATTTCATGCCTGCAGTGGTCAGCACATCACAAATAATTAATTGCAAGCAAACTTAGATCTATAATAGTCAGGTGTTTAGGTTGCCATATTTTAGGCTCCAAACAAAAGGTCAGCTGAAGGAATGAGATGAGAAGGTGTTACATATTCAGCCCAACCATTTTGGAGATTGCAGTACAATAAAACAGGAAATCTGCTATCCCCATTGCTTCGAGTTCCATTCCCCGCAACGGTGACATGGTAGTGTAGTGGTAGAGCTACTGGCTTACAGCGTCAGAGACCCACATTCGATCCTGTCTATGGGTGCTGTCTGTACGGAGTTTGTACGTTTTCCCAGACCTGTGTGGGTTTTTGCCGACATCTTCGGTTTCCTCCCACACTACAAAGACATACAGATTTGTAGGTTAATTGGCTTGGTATAGTTTTATACATTTAAAAATGGTCCTTAATGTGTGTAGGGTAGTGCTAATGTCACTGCGGGGATCACTGGTCAGTGTGGACTCGGTGGGCCGAAGGGCCTGTTTTCCACACAGTATCTCTAAACTGGAATCAAGTTAAGTTTATTATCATATGCACAAGTAAAGTGAGGTTTAGGTACAATGAAAATCCTGCATGATGCTGCGTCACAGGTGCATAGACTCAGATAACACACAGAAACATGAATGAATTAAACATAAATTATACAAAACAGTGAAAAGACACAAGAACCATACAAAAGCAAGACAGTAGCGCAAAACACAATTACATAAATAAATCCATGTTAGTGCAAAGGATCGTGTGTAGGGGTTTATAACTGAGGTAGTGTAAAAGTTGAGCAGGAGTTTTCAAGAACTAGATGGTTGTGGGAAATTAACTTTCTGAACCTGGTGGTGTGGGCTCCCAGGATGATCTGAATAGAGAAGGACCCGACGGGCTGCTGCAAGGAAGGACCCGACAGGCCGCTACGTGCAGGAGGAAGCTCTGAAGCTGCCGAGCTTGTCCTCGGAGACCAGAGAGTCGAGGAGGAGGTAGCCAAAGATCCTATAGCAAGCTATAGAATCTTTGGAGGTAGCTGTTGGCGACGACGGAAGCAAGGAGTGGGCTGCTGGGAGTGGGACCGGGTATTGCTTCCAAGGCCTTCAAGGTCAGCTGCAGGAGGCACCCCTGGGACACAAAGGTGGTCAGGTGAGGAGTGAAAAATTAGTTTGCGCGCCGAGCCAGTCGTGAATGATGGAGGAGACCCCACGGCAGCCTACGTACATTGAACACGCAGAGACCAGACTTAGGACCTTTTTAATATTGTAAATGGCATGAAAATATGCCGACTTGTGCATGTGTGAACAATGCAAAAAAAAATTCACTGTGCAGTGTTAAGTGACAATAACGAACCATTGGGACTTCAGGCTCTCTACTTCCTGCCCAATGGTAGGAGGTATGACCCAATTGATGTGGGTCTTATGATTGATGCTGCCTCACGTGGATGTTTTCATGGTGGAATGATGGTGAGCATGTCAGTGCATTTCCATTTGTCACAAAACTGTTTTAAACATCTGATCTCATATTGCTAATACGTAAGCAATACGTAATACGCAAGCAATATACCAATAAACAGATGTACAAGCAAGTGAGTGTGCTCCCTCATAGACAATATACATTTTATTCCAATTCAATTTTCATTATTGAAAGTTTAAAATTGAATTTTAATTAAATTTGTCAGAACACAACAAACAATATGATAATTGGTGGAATAACAATCATAATGTTTTGCTTGTGTAATAAAAGTTAAAATATCTAGACATTTGAAAAGTAAGCTAATCTGTTTCAAATCTTAAACATTTGAAAAGGAAGCCAATCTGTTTCAAACATGCCAATTTGCATATTTCACTGAGTCAGGATGTAAAACATGGAACCAATCTTCTTGCAAAATGCAAATTGGTGTCCTAAAAATAATATTAAGACAGTGCACTTCAGATTTAACCCATCTTCCAAGATCAACTGTGAATGACGAGATAAGCAAGTCTCAGGAAACAGAGCAGCTTGAAGGGAGGTGAGGGCTTATGAACAATGGTGCATCCTCCAGGACTATCAAACTTATCTAAAATACAAAGTGCAGGAGTAATTCAGCAGGTCAGGCAGCATCTGTGGATGGAACGGATAGGTGACCATTCTGATCAGGGTCCTGTTACAGGCAGAATGCATCCAGATTAACCCCATCCAAGTAGCTCCCCAGAAAATTTAACACGGCCCTCTATATGACAGTACCCGCTGAAGCAGCAGGCCAGACTGCAATTTAAGTATTGTACCGCCATCAATCCAGCATCCTTTCTCGCCAAACCACCAGAGGAACAAACTGAGCCAGGGCACAACTGCCTATTTATGATTAAAGAAGATTCCTCTGTTCGGGAAGATTTGACAGATATTCCCATGACAAACCCCGACTTAACTCTGTATGTAGTTGAGAGTGCATCATTTGGATCTCTAGGTGAAAGACTCTCAGGATACATAATTATAGATCAGGATGGCAATAATGTGGCGGCGGCCTTTGAGACACCATTCTCTACCAAACAAGCGGAACTGTTTGCCCTGGTAAAAGCCTTCATCTTGGGGAATGACTTGGGAATCAACAGTTTATACTGACTTCAGATTTGCTTTTGGAGTGATCTGTGACTTTGGTCAGTTGGAACAAATAGGGGATTCTTGACCAGCAGGAACACAGACATCCCACCAGAAATTGATATCAGACCTGTTACAAGCCCTTATGTTGCCAAACAAATTGCCAAGAAGCTAAGGAAGTGTCCCAAGGGCACAGGGTGGTGGTGGTACCTAAAATGATGAGGCAGACTAAAGTCATAGACAAAGACAAGTCTCCCTCGGAAAAACCAGGGTTATCCCGGCAGGCCAAACATGTATTTCAGATGAACTTGCGATGTGAGTTATTGAATATATACACTTTACAACTCACTGTGGTGCTCAAGCAACTGGTGATATGCTTTTAGATACATGTGGCATCCAAAGTTGCAGACTCTGGCACAAGAGATTAGTAGTCGTTGTCTGACCTGTCAGCAATATAACCCCGGGAGGGTATAACCTGCAGAAAAGGGAGAACCTCCTTACCCATGAGTCCCTTTGAGACCTTCCAGATGGACTACATTGAGTTGGAAAGATGTCAGTTTTATAAATATGTATTAGTTATTGCAGATATCTTTAGTAAATGGATTGAAGCTTATCCTACCGTGCACAACATAGCTTCTACGGTTGTTAAAGTACTTATGAAAGAAATTATATCCAGGTATGGAATCCTAACTGGGCTGAGTTCGGATAATGGCCCTCATTTTGTGGGAAAGGTGACCAAAGAATTCTGTGTTCAGATGGGCATCCAACAGTAATTACATTGTGCCTATCAGCCATAGGCTGCTGGACTCGTTGAACGAGCCAATCAAACATTGAAAAATAAACTTGCCAAATTACAGATTGAAACAGGGACCAATTGGCTTTAACTACTCCCTGTGGCGCTATTCCGGATGTGTAGCACCCCAGCAGGGAAGGCTCGGTTGAGTCCAGCTGAGATTGTATATGGCCATCCACTAAGAACCTCATGGAACCAGAATACTACAAAGGCTGTTCACTTTCATCACATGACAATGGAAATGACTAACTATATTTTATCATTAACCAGGGCATTGAAAGATGTACACTCTAACCACCGTCTAAAATTGAACCTGGTACTTATGTAATGATCAAGAATTGGATAAGGAAGAGACTGGACATTTGGTGGGAAGGGCATTACCAGTCCTTCTAACAACCCCTACCGCAGCTAAGGTGGAGGGGAGGGACGCGTGAGTTCACCTTCGCCACTATAACAATGTCAGTATGGTGCCTAAGACATAAAACGCTAACCTTTTCTTGTAAGAAATCCCTTTCTAGGATAAATCACGATGGACCTACCATTGTTGTTCACCTATCTTGGGAAATTGATAGCCATCGGGTCTGCGAAAAACAGAGTATGCCGATGTAATCTATCACCTATGTGAAGGAGATGCACTGCAATGTGATGGCGATAGCAAGGACGGAGAATCATAATTATGGAGTATTGTCATGTTACCATGCTCCTTGTAAATTTGATTATGCATGTCAAAAGGAGGGAGTAAAAGTTACCTGTGCCTATTTAGATGAAGGGATTACAAGTAACATTAGCAGATTTGGAGATGAGAAAGCTGGGTGGCAATGTGAACTGTGAGGAGGATGCTATGAGAATGTAGGGGGACTGGGGATAGGTTGGGTGAATGGGCAGATGCATGGCATATACAGTATAATGTAGATAAATGTGAGGTTATTCACTTTGGTGGCAAGAACAGGAAGGCAGATTATTATCTGAATGGTGTCAGATTAGGAAAAGGGGAGGTGCAACAAGACCTGGGTGTGCTTGTACATCAGTCACTGAAAGTAAGCATGCAGGTACAGCAGGCAGTAAAGAAAGCTAGTGGATGTTGGCCTTAATTGTGAGAGGATTTGAGTTTAGGAGCAATGAGGTCCTTCTGCAGTATTACAGGGCCCCAGTGAGACCACACCTGGAGTACGGTGTGCAGTTTTGGAGAGCTGGACTTGTATACTATGGAGTTTGGAAGGATGAGAGGGAATCTTATTGAAACATTTCGGATTGTTAGGGGTTTGGACACACTAGAAGCAGGAACGGGGTACTGATTGTGGATGATTAGCTATGATAACATTGAATGGCGGTGCAAATAAAAGAACAGTTGGATAACATGAAGGAAGCAAGTGACTGGGGTAATTGGGGCTTCAGAAGCTGGTCAGACTGGCTAATCAACATGGCTATGTACCTAGCTATTTGCAATTATTTGTATTTTTGTAGGATTAGCAGTTGCAAAATGTGTATTGGGGAGAATGCAGGCAGCACTGGAAGGCAAAGGTGCTCCGAGAATGTTATTGGTGAAACGGGATGAAGTATGTGATAAAGCAAAGACTGAGTATATTGATAAGGTGCAGGAAGACTTTGAATGACTGGGAAGGATAGATATAGGTAGGAACATGGTGAGTTATCATGGAATGATGAAAGGGAGGAATGAGAATATGTAGAATTGGGGATACTTTAGGACTAAGGTTTACATATTCTGAGTTAAGTTGGTTCAAGTATTCTGTGCTAAGTTTCAATTTCTTTATTTCAACATCATTTGGTTAAGTTTTATTATCCTTGCTGTGACATCGATTTTCCTGGAAAACATGTGATGTTTATGTGATGTTCAATGCTATTGTAATTGGCTAAAATGTATTATGCTGTGCATGATTGTAATTTGGTGGAAAGATTGTCCCCACCTGTACAACCATGCAAAACTGTAGTTATTGGTCTAGAATCTCCATCCTTTGTAAATTACCTCCCAGTGTATCAACCATATATATATGCTAATCCCTTTGTTTGAGCACGTGTATTTTTCCGTGATCCACTCGGAGAGCTTCCCAGGACCGTACAGAGAAACCTAGTCACCATGGTGAAATAAAGGATGATTTAAAGTATTCTAGTCGGTGTTTTCACTGAACGGACTAAGGGATATAAATACCAGAATTATCAATGTTACCCTCAAATATTAAGAGTGTGTAATTGTCATGTGCCCAGCACCAGAACATTAACCGGTACATTAAATGCAAAAACAAAACAAATAAATGCACAATAAATTGTCAGACATATACTATGTAAGCCATAACCCTAACTCTAAAAGTGCAATCCAAACAATACACACCACAACTGTATACAAAGTTCAATGCTGAAGAGGCCTTTTGATTGAAGAGCTAGATGCTAGATAGGAATAAGCTTTTCTTGAAACAAATAATAACAGTTCTCAGGCTTCTATACCTTCTTCCCAATGGCACCATTCAGATGAAAGCCAGGCCAGGGTAGTGTGGGTCTTTAATGACATTAACTGCCTTCTTGAGGAAGTGCTTCCTGTAGATCCCTTTGATGTTAAGGAGGTTAATTCCCTTGATAGACGAAGGAATGTTCATCATCTTGTCCAACTTGCCTTTCCTTGTATGTTTCTTTGAGTTTTATTCATGTTTTGTTTTTATTTCAGACTTCTAGGACTCATGATATATAATTTAAATTTTGGCTATAAATATGAATAGGTGATATCATTGGCAAAATTAATGATGTGCTGTTATCAGTCAAGTGAACCATTCTATCAACAATTAAAGATCAGTCCTGAGCTACTATCTACCACATTGGAGACCCCCAGACTATCTTCAATCGACCTTTCCGAGACTTTATCTTGCACTAAACTTTATTACTTTTTATCATGTATCTGTACACTGGATTGCTCGATTGTAATCAGGTATTGTCTTTCCGCTGACTCGTTAGCACGCAACAAATCTTTTCACTCTACCTCGGTACACATGATAATAAACTAAACTAAATTTATATCAAATGGTAGGAACATCAGAAATTATTTTGATAGCATGTGAATTTTGGATGCTCAGCATATCAATACAATGTGGAACTAAATAACCAGATTTTTTTTTTTGCAGAGTTGTCAGCTTGCGATATCAACAAGTTAATATCACTTGATTCTCATGATCACATAGTTGAGTTCAATGATTTAACTAATGTCTAACCTTAAATTCCTATAGTTAAAAGTGTACCGTTAACAGGAGGAACTTTCCTCTTCCCACTTCTTTCACCAATCCTAATTAAGGAGATCAGCAACCATTTCAGATAATTTGCTGATTAATTTCTAATGGGTGTTGCTATGATTTCATAAGGGTTTGTTATGAAGAATATTACGGTGCCCCAGGAAGTCCAGAAACAAGTAGATGTCCGAGTGCTTTGTATAAATATCAAGACTTCTGCATGAGCCTGATGCTCACAGCTATGAATGTGTTTTTAAGAATTATTGATAATATTGGGACAAAGAGCAAAGAAAATGAAGAATGGGACAAGGTTCCAGAAGACTGAGGAGTATGTTGGTTCTCAGAAGTTCAGAGACCAATTATCCTACCTAGCTCTCAATAAAGGAACACTTTCTAGGGCCATTCACGCTGAATGGGCCACTTTCTGGAGCAATGACCATAATCTCATAACCTTTCAAGGCCTACGTTGTTACGGGTAGTGATTACGTCTCTACATATTTGTGTTGTGTTCTTTCTAAATTGGAACTTGACGTAGTTTTAACATCTCCCATTTCACATAATCCATTTAAAATCTCCCATTAACCATTTAATCATCAGTTACTAGATTAGTGAAGTCACTAATGCTCAATATTTCCAACAAGTTGAGCACATTTCAGAAAACAACACAGACAGAATAGGTTGTGCAGGAAGGAACCACAGATGCTGGTTTATACCAAGGATAGACACAAAATGCTGGAGAACTTAGCAGGTCAGCCAACATCTCTGGAGAAAAGGAATTGGTGACATTTCGGGTTGTGGCAGGGCCTCTGAGAGGAATTTTATCAGTGGATACAAAGTTACTATTGGGCCCCCTTCCCTTCTCTAGTCATCCTGTTTTTATCCACTACAGTTTTATGCCTTGAGCTGTGGCCTGTAAGGCCCAAAAGTCTATGGAAGATGAGAGAGGGGTGGAATAGAGCGCTCTGTTAATTTTCTGCATTTGAGGTCTTATGCTCCTATACTCTCCATGATAAATATAAATAAATACTAAATAAAATAAAAGGTTCAGAGAGAAGAAAGCACATTTGTTTTGAACATCTTTGTTTATGCTACAATACAGATAAGGAGAAAGAATTCCCATCGAAACATCCTTTTATATTTCAATGCAGATCAGATCATCACAAGACATAATTACTAGTAAAAAGTAAAAAAAGGTAGATAGGCTTTGTATTTACTTTAAATAAAGAGCTTTCCTGGCCTCTTTTGTGAAAATTTTCAAATCACAGCATGAACATTTATTGTTCTGGCAATTCAATACTTAGCCTGGCCAAATCCACAAGACGTTCCTAGACATTGTACAGCTTACATAATTCTTAATCAGCTTGAGTTTGCTAAATAACCTCTCTGCAGAAGTTACTGTTGCTGGAATTGTTAATAGTATTCTTAAGCTACAAACATTTGGAAACAGGTCACCAAGTCTGTACTTTGTTAACACGTTCAACAGATCTAATGGCTTTAACTGTGCATTTAGAGATTTCACCCTGCCATGAACACACACACTAATTCACCCACCCACTCACCCACACCCACTCACTCTCACACACACCCACCCACTCACTCATTCATTCACACACTCACCCACCCACTCACACACCCACACCCACCCACTCTCACACCCACACCCACCCACTCTCACACACCCACACCCACCCACTCACACACACCCACGCACACTTACCCACACACACCCTCTCACAGACCCACACACACCAACACCCACACCCGCCCACTAACACACACCCACACTCACCCACTCACACACAATCACACCCACCCACAGCCATTCACACACCCATGCACACACACCCACCCACATCCACATCCACTCACACACACCCACCTACTCCAGTCCCACCACCGACACTTCTCGACTCCTCTGCCCGCAGACACAGAGCTCCACCGCTGGACCGCGGCGTCGCCTGCCTGACCACCACCACGAGGCCGAGATGACCACCACGAGGAGCAGCAACAACACCCCTCTCCGTCCCTCACTGCCTTCCTGGCGAAACCCAGGTCCGGACCACCGAAACTGCCGCCCGCGGCTGCCGACTCTCACCACCTCCCCGGGTGGGGCCAGCACTGTTGTCGATTATCACCACCTCCCCGGGTGGGGCCAGCACTGTTGTCGATTATCACCACCTCCCCGGGCGGAGTCACCGCAGCCACTGTCACCGACCTTCACTGTCTTCAGAAAGCCACCCATGCTGCTGCCCGTATCTCTACTCCAGCCCCCCCATGGGCTTCCACCAGCGACTCCGCCGACCCTCACCTCCCCACCGGCCACCAGCGGGCCAGAACCGTCACCAGCACGTGGTATTTCCATTCGCCCTCTTTTAATCAAGTTACCCTCACCACACACCTGCTAGTTAAAATTCCCCGCTTTATTATGGATCATAATTTCTACGAATTACGATATGTAAAACTATGTAGGTTCACACAAAATGTGAATGCTAGTGCTCACAAAATATATGCAAAGATTTTCTGAGATTTCAGGAAATTCCTGGCCCCCTCTCCTTTGGCTCCCGGGCCCCCTTTTGGACCCTGGGCCCGGGTACGATGTAATCCCTGCACCCCCCTCTCATAGGCCCTGGGTTGTGGCATTGTAAGTTTAGGATAGTTCCCTGTGAGGCAGGGTACATTTGATTCAATGCATGCTACTCTGTGATAAGGTTGGATTTGTCATTACAATAACAAAGAGGAAGAAGATGGAACTTTATTGCTTTCCATCACAGCGAGGAATGTTGAATCCACTGTGGTGGATGTTTATGGTAACCTTTATGTGGTTGTGTGTTTTGTTGCTTTTTCACTTAGTATGGCTGTATAGTCTCAAATTTCACTGTACCTTAGAAACATAGAAACATAGAAATTAGGTGCAGGAGTAGGCCATTCGGCCCTTCGAGCCTGCACCGCCATTCAATATGATCATGGCTGATCATCCAACTCAGTATCCTGTACCTGCCTTTTCTCCATACCCCCTGATCCCCTTAGCCACAAGGGCCACATCTAACTCCCTCTTAAATATAGCCAATGAACTGGCCTCAACTACCCTCTGTGGCAGAGGGTTCCAGAGATTCACCACTTAACTGGTACGTGACAATAAACTGACCTTGAAGTGCAGCGACAGCATCCTTAAAGCCCTGTCCCACTGTACGAGTTCATTCAAAGAGTTCTCCCGAGTTTGTCCTGATTCGCACTCGGAGATTTACGGTAATGGCCGCTCGTTGGTACTCGGGGCTCTCGTGGACATTTTTCAACATGTTGATAAATCTTCACGAGTCTTCCCGAGCTTACCTGCCGTTAGCGAGTCTTCCCGAGTACCTGCCGTTAGCGTTACAAGCCGCTAAGAGACGTCCACGAGCTCCGACGTACTCGCTACGTTCATTCTCCGTGCTTACTCGAGAACCTCTCTCTGAAACCTTGGTCAGATATGGCCGTCTGACAGGAACTTTTTTCTCAATTTTCCTTGCTTTGTATAAGCTCTGTGCATTTATTCCGTCATGCTGCACTCCACGAAGGATGCAGGCCAATTAGCCCAATGTCTGTGCAGAAACCTGCTATCGAGATAAAGTCCTTCAACACCTGGAACACTTGGCAATCATTGTGGACTTTTGCAACTTTAAAAAAACTCTAAGAGCACCATACTTTTGTAAAACCATAGCAACAGCCATATTAAGTAATCAATAACCACTCAAGTATTCAGTGACCACTTTTGAAGGCAGGGAAGGCGAGCAATGTTTTTAGTGTTTTGAATCCTTTCTTAGCCGTGTCAACTCAGAAGAGAGTGTTTGTTTGATCATTGCAGCTAATTTGGCAGAACTGGTGACAAATCAATATTGATTGCCAATTGATGACATAATCTGCCAATTCTGCATACTTCCAGCTCTCATTAAGGCAAACAAACCTGTGCCCTTAACAATAAAATGCTGGTGTGACAACAAAAGTGTTTGCATGCATAGGTTTCAATATAAGAACGAGCAATGTTCAAGAAAAATGGTGAAACGGTGACATTTTACAATCACCAGTTACATGTTATTCAACCTTTCCTATGCCATTTATCATTTATTTTGTTTTTAAAAAGTCTTATTCCCTTTTAAATGATGTTGTTCATGATTTAACAAACATAGTCATAGAGTGATACAGTGTGAAAACAGGTCCTTTGGCCCAACTTGCCCAATCTGGCCAACATGTCCCAGCTACATTAGTCCCACATGCTGGGCTTGGTCCATATCCCTCCAAACCTGCACTATCCATGTTCCTGTCTAACTGTTTCTTAAACGTTGGGATAGACCCAGCCTCAACTACCTCATATGGAAGCTTGTTCCACACACCCACCACCCATTGTGTGAAAAAGTTACGCCTCAGATTCCTATTAAATCTTTTCCCCTTCACCTTGAATCAATGTCCTCTGGGATAGTGGTAAAGGAATACAAATTCTACCACCTGTCTGTATGAAAATAATCTTCCAACTTTTCGTTCTATGAATCTATTGTTTAAATTTTGTGTCTCAATAGACAATAAGTGCAGATGTAGGCCAGTCGGCCCTTCGAGCCAGCACTGCCATTCACTGTGATCATAACTGATCATCCACAATTAGTATGCTGTTCCTGCCTTCTCCCCATAACCCTTGACTCTTGGGGTTGGTTGCTGGTTAGAGAGGAGATTAACGCAATGGAAAGGAAGGACATTAGTTTGGAGGATGTGGAATCGGTATGGGTAGAGCTGCAAAACACTAAGGGGCAGAGAACGCTGGTGGGTGTTATGTACAGGCCACCTAACAGTAGTAGTGAAGTTGGAGATGGTATCAAACAGGAAATTAGAAATGCGTGCGACAAAGGCAAAGCAGTTATAATGGGTGATTTCAATCTACATATAGATTGGGTGAATCAAATTGGCAGGGGTGCTGAGGAAGAGGATTTCTTGGAATGTATGCGGGATAGTTATCTAAATCAACATGTAGAGGAACCAACGAGAGAGCTGGCTATTTTAGACAGGGTATTCAGTAATGAGGAAGGGTTAGTTAGTAGTCTTGTTGTGCGTGACCATAATATGGTTGAGTTCTTCATTAGGATGGAGAGTGACATTGTTAATTCAGAAACAATGGTTTTGAACTTAAAGAAAGCTAACTTTGAGGGTATGAGACGTGAATTGGCCAAGATTGACTGGCAATTAATTCTAAAAGGGTTGACGGTGGATATGCAATGGAAGACATTTAAAGACTGCATGGATGAACTACAAAAATTGTTCATCCCAGTGTGGCAAAAGAATAAATCAGGGGAGGTAGTGCATCCATGAATAACAAGGGAAATCAGGGATAGTATCAAAGCAAAGGATGATGCGTACAAATTAGCCAGAAAAAGCAGCATACTGGAGGACTGGGAGAAATTCAGAGACCAGCAGAGGAGGACGAAGGGCTTAATTAGGAAAGGAAAAATGGATTATGAAAGAAAACTGGCAGGGAACATAAAAACTGACTGCAAACGTTTTTATAGATATGTGAAAAGAAAGAGATTAGTTAAAACAAATGTAGGTCCCTTGCAGTCAGAAACAGGTGAGTTGATCATGGGGAACAAGGATATGGCGGACCAATTGAATAACTACTTTGGTTCCGTCTTCACAAAGGAAGACATAAATAATCTGCCGGAAATAGCAGGGGCCCGCGGGTCAAATGAGTTGGAGGAATTGAGTGAAATCCAGGTTAGCCGGGAAGTAGTGTTGGGTAAATTGAATGGATTAAAGGCCGATAAATCTCCAGGGCCAGATAGGCTGCATCCCAGAGTACTTAAGGAAGTAGCTCCAGAAATAGTGGATGCATTAGTAATAATCTTTCAAAACTCTTTAGATTCTGGAGTAGTTCCAGAGGATTGGCGGGTAGCAAACGTAACCCCACTTTTTAAGAAGGGAGGGAGAGAGAAAATGGGGAATTACAGACCAGTTAGTCTAACATCGGTAGTGGGGAAACTGCTAGAGTCAGTTATTAAAGATGGGATAGCAGCACATTTGGAAAGTGGTGAAATCATTGGACAAAGTCAGCATGGATTTACGAAAGGTAAATCATGTCTGACGAATCTTATAGAATTTTTCGAGGATGTAACTAGTAGCGTGGATAGGGGAGAACTAGTGGATGTGGTGTATCTGGACTTCCAGAAGGCTTTCGACAAGGTCCCACATAAAAAATTAGTATACAAACTTAAAGCACAAGGCATTGGGGGTTCAGTATTGATGTGGATAGTGAACTGGCTGGCAAACAGGAAGCAAAGAGTAGGAGTAAATGGGTGCTTTTCACAATGGCAGGCAGTGACTAGTGGGGTACCGCAAGGCTCAGTGCTGGGACCCCAGCTATTTACAATATATATTAATGATCTGGATGAGGGAATTGAAGGCAATATCTCCAAGTTTGCGGTTTGGGGGGCAGTGTTAGCCGTGAGGAGGATGCTAGGAGACTGCAAGGTGATTTGGATAGGTTGGGTGAGTGGGCAAATGTTTGGCAGATGCAGTATAATGTGGATAAATGTGAGGTTATCCATTTTGGTGGCAAAAACGGGAAAGCAGACTATTATCTAAATGGTGGCCGATTGGGAAAGGGGGAGATGCAGCGAGACCTGGGTATCATGGTACACCAGTCATTGAATGTAGGCATGCAGGTGCAGCAGGCAGTAAAGAAAGCGAATGGTATGTTGGTTTTCATAGCAAAAGGATTTGAGTATAGGAGCAGGGAGGTTCTACTGCAGTTGTACAGGGTCTTGGTGAGATCACACCTGGAGTATTGCGTACAGTTTTGGTCTGCAAATCTGAGGATGGACATTATTGCCATAGAGGGAGTGCAGAGAAGGTTCACCAGACTGATTCCTGGGATGTCAGGACTGTCTTATGAAGAAAGACTGGATAGACTTGGTTTATACTCTCTAGAATTTAGGAGATTGAGAGGGGATCTTATAGAAACTTACAAAATTCTGTAGGGGTTGGACAGGCTAGATGCAGGAAGATTGTTCCCGATGTTGGGGAAGTCCAGGACAAGGGGTCACAGCTTAAGGATAAGGGGGAAATCCTTTAAAACCGAGATGAGGAGAACTTTTTTTCACACAGAGAGTGGTGAATCTCTGGAACTCTCTGTCACAGAGGGTAGTTGAGGCCAGTTCATTGGCTATATTTAAGAGGGAGTTAGATGTGGCCCTTGTGGCCAAGGGGATCAGAGGGTATGGAGAGAAGGCAGGTACGGGATACTGAGTTGGATGATCAGCCATGATCATATTGAATGGCGGTGCAGGCTCGAAGGGCCGAATGGCCTACTCCTGCACCTAATTTCTATATTTCTATGTTTCTATGACTCCTCTATCTTTAAGAGCTCTATCCAACCTTCTCTTGAACGCATCCAGAGAAACTGTCTCCATTGGCTTCTGAGGCAGAGAACTCCACAGATTCCTTTTCACTTTTCATAGTCAATTCCTTTTGACTGTGCCTGAACCCCTCTGTCGGTGGAGCAACAGCTTCCTCACAGACAGGAAGCAGCATGCGAGGCTGAGAAAGCACATCTTGGACCCTCAGAGCCTCAGCATAGGAGCACCGCAAGGTTGCATACTCTTCCTCTCCTCTCCTCTCTCTACACCAATGACTGCACCTCCACTTACTCTTCTGTAAAGCTTTTCAAGTTTGCTGACGATACAACCCTGATGAGGAGGAATCTGCCTACAGGCAGTGACACAGCTGGCGTCCTGGTGCCATCACAACAACCTGGAGCTCAATTCTCTTCGGACAGTGGAATAGATTGTAGACTTTAGGAGAGCTCCCCCTCCCCTCACTGCACTCACCATCAACAACACCACAGTCACATCTGTGGAGTCTTTTAAGTTCCTGGGAACCATCATCTCCAGGGACCTTAAATGGGGGGGGCACCATCGACTCCAGTCAAAAAGGCACAACAGAGAATGTACTTCCTGCGGCAGCTGAGGAAACACAATCTGCCACAGGCAATGATGGTCCAATTCTATACGGGCATCGTAGAGTCTGTCCTCACTTTCTCCATCATGGTCTGGTTTGGCTCAGCCACCAAGCACGATATCCGGAGGCTGCAGCGAATCGTCCGATCAGCTGAGAAGGTTATTGGCTGCAACCTTCCCTCCATTGATGAACTGTACACTGCAAGGGCCATGAAGGGAGCGGGTAACATCATCTGGCCACTCTCACCCTGGCCACAAACTCTTTGAATCACTTCTCTCTGGAAGGCGACTCCGGACCGTCAAAGCTGCCACAGCCAGACATAAAAACATTTATTTTCCACATGTAGTAGCTGTACTCAATAACAAAAAAATCTGTAGCCTCCTTTTGTTGTGGTATTTTATTTAATTCACATGTTTAATCGGTAAGGTTTTATTATTAACTAGACCAAGTGGGACCCGTTGGGTCCCATCCCCTCAACACGCGGTTTTGATGGGGGGGGGGACGGCCTGTGGCATGACACATACTAACCATCCCACACACGCTAACCAACACCCCCCCCCCCCTTGATATTATATTAATATTATAATTAATATTAATTAATATTTAATTAAGAGAGAGACAGAAGGAACTACTGATGCTGGTTTACCAAAAAAGACACACGGTGTTGTAATTCAGTGGGTCAGCCAGCCTCTCTGGAAGAATCAGAATCAGAATCAGAATCACACTTTATTCGCCAAGTATGTTTTGCCACATACGAGGAATTTCATGGGCCAGGTCAGTCATACAATTAAAAGCAACAGGTCACTCAAAAACACATTTTAACATGAATATCCACCACAGTGCCTGCTACACATTCCTCACTGTGATGAAAGGCGAAATAAAGTTCAAGTCTCTGCCATGGATAAGTGACATTTTGGATCAAGACCCTTCTTCAGATTTATTTAGTTAGTTTGATTTAAAACCCACAGATGCCTGAGAGGGATTTGAACACCTCTCTCTGATTCCCTGCACTATCAAGCACATAATTTACTGATCAGGAACATTGACCTGTGGGATAAATCTGACAATTCCAATTTGGAAAATATCCAATGTTGAAATGTTGCAGTAAGCTAGTGGCTTTGGCACAAAGTGACCATGGGGCAATTGGAATCATCAGCATCAAAGATGGATGGTGTTGCAAGGTTTGCGGAATAAGAGATCAGTTCCCCATCTGCTTGCTTCCATTCACATTCTGGAACCTGGTCTATGGTTCTCTTCAAACTGATTTTCCGTTGTTTTTTATAATCATGATACAAATCCAAATTGAAGTCTGCAGACTGTTCATCTAAATATATTAAACCTGTGAGCTTTGTCTAACAGCAGTCACGTTCTGGGACCTTTTCAAATGTAGTGTTGATGTCAAATGTATTATAATGGAGCAGGTCAATGAATTAACTCCCTTTCCCATTCCAAAACTGACCTTTTAGAGAGGGCGAGGGTGAGGGGGGTAGTGAGGGAGGGTAGAGGGTGGGGAAGGGGTTAGAGAGGGAATGGGAGGGGGGGGTTAGCGAGTGAGTGAGGGGGAAGTGGTAGAAAAGGTAAGGGGTATAGAGAGGGAGGGTAGAGGGGGAAGGGATAGAGAGGAAGCGGGGCAGTGAGGGAGGGGGTAGAGAGGGAGGGGGTGAGTGGGGAAGTGGGGGAGGGGGTAGAGAGGGGAGGTGGGGGGGGGTAGAAAGGGAGGGGGTAGAGGGGGAGCGGGGAGAGGGAGGTGAGGGGGACAGAGAGGGAGAGTAGTGGTAGGGGGGGGGGGGTAGAGAGGGAGCGGGCAGAGAGAGAGGGGGTTAGAGAGAGGGAGGGGGTTAGAGAGAGGGAGATACAGTCGGGGAGGGGGGTGGGGAAAAGGGAGGGGAGAGGTAGGGGGTAGAGAGTGTGGGGGGGGGGGTAGAGAGGCTGTGGGTAGAGAGAGGGATGGAGGGTAGAGAAGGAGGGGGCGTGATTGGGAGTGTAGGCGTTTGAACAACTCTCCCTACCCCCTCATCTCCCTCAATTTCCCCCTTCTTCCCTCCTCAACTCCCCAGGATTTATTTCCCCTCCTCCACTCCCCCAATCCCTCCCTCGCCTCTTTGAGTGGAGCCGATGGAGCTGGGCTTAACGAGCCTGAGCAGAGCAGGGCCAAACAGGTCCCAACGATGCCGAGCGGAGACAAGTGGGTTGGAGTGCTGGAGTTCCCCTCGTAGAGGGGGAGGGGGTAAAGAGGGAGAGGGAGGGGATGGGGGTAGAGATGGAGAGGGGCTGAGCTGGTGGTTAGAGAGAGGGAGGTAGAGTCGGGAGGGAGGGTAAAGATGGAGAGGCCGAGGGATCCAAGCAAGGCCAAGCTGGTTGGAGTATCCCCGCACCCGGAGTGTGCGAGTGGATTGTGACGTCAATCCGAAATTTTCTTCAAAATGGGTGAGATTGAAACTGTTTTTAAAAGATTGGCAATTTGGGAAATATATGTTGAAATGCGACGGGAATATATTTATCGCGTCCGCGGAAAAAATGTCAGTAGCATGTGTTAAAATGGGAAGGCTGCGGCCTAGCGTTTGGAAGAAGATAGGAATTAATGAGATTGACAGAAAGCTGACACAATCTTGGCCCACACAGACACAAGAATAAAGGGAAGAGTTTTAGTATAATATAGATAGATGTTTAATATTTTATGTGTCATTCCTAACTGTCACTGTAAGTCATGTTGTCACTTGTGGGCGGAGCTCCAAGGCAAATTTCTTGCATGTGAATACTTGGCCAATAAACTGATTTACAAACCCAGGAAATAAATCTTTAACAGACTGCAAGGCATTTGTTAACTTGGAAAACAGCAAGTTAACTTGGAAACAGCAAATTTTAATTTCCATACTAGGCTAAGTGGGACCCAGTGACACGGGAGGTCTGGTCCCCCCACGCAATGTTCCACCACTCACCCTTAGCCCCTAATTGCGTAGGCGCGTCTCATTTCCCCTCATTCCCAAGCACTCCCTCTCCCTCCTCTTCATGTGTGGGAGGGGGGAGGAAAATGGGATGTGTGACGGGGAGGTGTGGGGTGAGAGGGGAGAAGGGGTGTATGTAGATGAAGATGTATAGAAGAGGGGGGAGAGAGGGGTGGTGTGGGGGAGGGGGTGTGTGTGTGGGGGGGGATTGGGGTGTGCAGGCGGAGGGTTTGTGGGGGGGAAGGGTTGTGGGGGGACGGCAGGGAATGAGGGGGCGGGGGGGGGGGTGTAGGGTGGGGGGGTTGAGGGGGCAGGGGGGTTGTAGTGCGGGTGTGGGTGTTTGTGGTGGCGGGGTGCTGTGGGCTGCGGGGTGTGTGGGACGGTGGGGTGGGTGGGCGGGGTGGGTGTGTGTGTGGAGGGCTGTGTGTGGGGGAGGGTATGTGGGTGGGAGGGTATGTGTGTGGGTGGGGGGGATGTGTGTGTGGGGGGTTTGGGGCAAGAGGTGTGCGGGGCGGAGGGGTTGGGGAGAAGTTGCGGGGGAGGTTGTGGGGGGGGTATTTTGTGTGGATGGGGTTTTGGGGGCAGGGGTTGTAGGGCGGGTGTGAGTGTTTGTGGTGGCGGGGGTGTGTGTGGGGCTGCGGGGTGTGTGTGGGTGGGGTTTGGCGGGGGGGTGTGGATGGCAGGGTGTGTGGGCTGGTGTGCGGGAGGGTGGTTGTGTGGGGGGTGTGGGGGGGTGTGTGTGGGGGGGGGTGTGGGGGGGTGTGTGTGTGGGGGGGGGTGTGGGGGATGGTTTGTGTGTGGGATGGGGGGTGTGGGGGAGGGTGTGTGTGTGGGAGAGGGGTGTGTATGGGCGGGGTGTGTGTGTGGGGGGGGTTGTGGGGGAAGGGGTGTGTGTGGCAGAGGGGTGTGTTGGGGGGGTGTGTGTGGGGGGGGGGTGGGGAGGGGTGTGTGGGGCGGAGGGGTTGTGGGAGGTGGGTGTTATGGGGGGTGGGTGTTATGGGGCGGGGGTTGTTGCGGAGGGGGTTTGTGGAGGATGTTTTGTGGGGGTTGGGTTGTGGGGGGGTTGGGGGGGGTTGTTGTGTGGGGGCGGAGGAAAGATGTGGGGGCGGGGGGTTGTGGGATAGGTTGGAGTTGTGGGGGGAGGGGGTTTGTGTGTGGGGAGAGGGGTTGTGGGGTGGATGTAGGGGCGGGGGTGTGGGGTGGCAGGGTGTGCGTGGTGGGGGCAAGTATGTGGGGGGGGGGGGTGTGGGGGGGTGGGTGTATGTGGGGGGGGGGTGTATGGGGGTGTGAGCGGCGGGGGTGCATGTGGGGGTTTTTGTGTGGGTGGGGTGAGTTTGTGTGGGCGGGGGCACTTGTGGGGCGGAGGGGTGTGTGGGCGGGGGGTCAGTTGTGGGGGAAGAGGGCTCGGAAAAAAGCTGGGGGAAGAGCCATGGGGGAGGGAGGGGCATCACCAGGGAGGGGAGATGTCAGCGAGGGGGACCAGAGGGGTAATGGCTGGTATTAGCGGTGCGATGGGGACTCACAGTAGGTGCTGAACGCTCTCCACTGGGATCAGCGTCTCCGTTTTCCATTTGGCGACATCTCCGGCTCTGGGCTGGGCTGGGCTGGGTCGGGCCTCCGACGCTGGGCTACTGCTTGGGGCTGGACTGCTGTTTGGAGCGGGGCTGGGCTGGGTTGCTTCGGGACCCTCCGAAAGTCCGGTTGTAATTGTAATTGTAATTGTAAATCTTTATTGTCATTTCCTGAGTATTCGCATACTCAGAGGAAACAAAAAAACGTTTCTCAACCAGTGTCCATTCAGTTTTCATTACAAAATAAATAGCAATTAAAATTAAAATACATGTCATGAACAATTTAACCCTCTAATAACATTCAATAACATTCAACAGCCGTTCCGACCGGCAGCGGCACAACAGTGGCTCTGCTGCAGTGTGGGGGGTTTGTGCGCGATACTTGGCAGGGGGGAAAGTTCATTTAACAGTCTTATAGCCTGTGGGAAGAAGCTGAGGAGCATCCTGCTGGTTTTGCAGCTGATGCTCCTGTACCTCTTCCCAGATGGGAGGATGGTGAAAAAGTCATGCGATGGGTGGTAAGGGTCTTTGATGATGGAGATGGCTCTGTTGATGCATCTCTTCTTGTATATGTCCAGCAGGAAGGGGAGTGGAGCACCAATAATCCTGCTTGCGGTCTTCACTATCCTGTCCAGTTGGTGCCGTTCGTACGCCTTGCAGCTCCCGAACCAGGAAGTGATGCCGTATGTCAGTGTGCTCTCGACAGTCCCCCTGTAAAAAGTCCGTAGATGTGTGGTGGGGAGGCCTGCTTTCCGTAGTCTTCGGAGGGGGTGAAGTCGCTGGAATCCTCCACTGGCCATCCTCAGCTCCTGTAAAGACGCGATGGCGCAGGAAAGGGCGGACCTAACCTGGGAGTGACAGTGGAAGACACTAAACCGCACGGTCCGAGCACGACGTGAGGAGGGCACTGACACGGGTGAACACAAGAAAAGCTGCAGGCCCCGATGGCATCCCGGGGCGAGTACTCAAGTCCTGTGCTACGCAGCTAGCTCCAGTGCTCACTACATTATTCAACCTCTCCCTGGACAAGTCCGTGGTCCCTGCCTGCTTCAAAAAATCCATCATCGTACCGGTACCAAAAAATGCCTCCCCAGCCTGCCTGAATGACTACCGTCCGGTGGCCCTTACCTCGGTAGTCATGAAATGCTTCGAGAGGCTGGTGAAGAATCACATCTGCGCCTTCCTCCCTCGGAACATGGACCCGTTGCAGTTTGCATACCGTCCGAACAGGTCCACGGACGATGCGGTCTCCCAGGTCTTGCACACCGCTCTCTCCCATCTGGACAGCCAGAAGGGGGGCTACGTGAGGATGCTGTTCATAGACTACAGTTCAGCCTTCAACACGATAGTCCCCACCAGACTGGCCGGGAAGCTACTGGAATTGGGGCTCAACACCTCCCTGTGTGCCTGGGTCCTGGACTTTCTCACCGCCAGGCCCCAGGTAGTCAAGATGGGAGGGAATACATCGAAGTCCCTCACCCTGAGCACAGGATCGCCCCAGGGTTGCGTCCTCAGCCCCCTATTGTACTCTCTGTACACACATGACTGTGTGGCTAGGTTCAGCTCCAATTCAATAATTAAGTTTGCTGATGACACTGTGGTGGTGGGCCTGATCTCAGACAATGATGAGAGGGCCTACCGGGAGGAGGTGGCTGATCTAGCACTCTGGTGCCAGGAGAACAGCCTCCTCTTGAACATCAAAAAAACGAAGGAGCTGATCATGGACTTTAGGAGGGCACATCATCCGAGGACGTACACTCCATTGAGTATAAATGGGGATCCTGTGGATAGGGTGAACTGTTTTAAATATCTGGGAGTCCACATCTCTGAGGATATGACATGGACATCACACGCCTCAGCACTGGTGAGTAAGGCAAGGCAGCGCCTTTACCACCTCAGGCAATTGCGGAAATTCAGAGTGTCTCTGAGGATCCTCCAGTGCTTCTACGCAGCAGCGGTGGAAAGCATCTTGTCCGGGAACATTACAATCTGGTTCGGGAATTGCTCTGCCAAGGACAAGAAGGCTCTGCAGAGAGTAGTGCGTTCGGCCGAACGCACTATGGGAACTTCACTCACCCCCCTGCAGGAACTATACAACAAGAGGTGCAACTCCAGAGCAAATAAAATCATGAGAGACCTCTTCCACCCCTGCAACAGTCTGTTCCAGCCGCTGCGGTCAGGCAAACGCCTCCGTTGCCATGCAGTGAGAACGGAGAGGTTGAGAAGGAGTTTCTTCCCAGAGGCAATTCGGACTGTAAACGCCTTTCTCACCAGGGACTAACTGTACAGAACGTTTTTCCTTCTATTATTTATTACGTAAAATAATATGTGTGATTGTGTTTAGAATTTGTTTGGTTGTTTTGTTGTTCCGTGAGCATTGCCACTTTCATTTCACTGCACATCTCGTATGTGTATGTGACAAATAAACTTGACTTGACTTGACTTGCTGGAAGGCAGGGTTGAAGAAGGATCCTGACCCAAAATGTCACCTGTCCATTCCATCCACAGATGCACTTTGTGTTTTGTGATGGAATTGTTTAGTTGCCTGGAGGCTGGAAAAATAGGTATCCAACATCCACTTTTCTGTGTAACAGGGTAGGATTCTAGCTAGTAGATTCCCATTGATTTCATTTTTGCAAATGTATCTTGATCAACCAAATATTAGCCTGATGTCAAGGTGGTTACTTTCATTCCATTTCATGAATTAAATTCTTCTCACATTTAAATTAATACTGTAATTTGTTTGCCAAATGGTTTTGCTGAAAAACCAAACTGAACACCAATGAGCAGATCCATGTTGAGGAGTAGGTCATAAGGGATAGGAATAGAATTAGGGAATTTGGCCCATCAAGTCTACTGCACCCTTCAATCATGGCTGATCTACCTCTCCCCATTCTCTTTGCTTTGCCCCTTAACCTCGGACACCTGTACTAATCAAGAATCTATCTATCTCTGCATTAAAAATATCCACTGACTTGGCCCCCACAGCCTTCTGTGGCAAATAATTCTATAGATTCACCACTTGTGGCTTGATGAATCTGTTGAAACCACCTTTTACATTTGACTGTAGATTCATGAGATGGTATTAGCAAGATGGAGTGGTCCTGTTTCTTTTGTAGCCTTGATATATGTGTGTGACTTTGGATAGTTGCAGGTTTTGTACTTCTGGTGGACCAGCACCATTGAAACCATTGCTATTATGGATATACTGTTTCTTAGCATCACAGCAAGAATATTGTTGAGGCCCTTAGCACTTTCAGCATCCAATGCACTTATCTATTCATTCATACCCAGTAGAAGCTGAGGCGGCGGCGGCGGCCCGACTCGGAGCTGAGGCGGCGGCGACCCGACTTCGGAGGTTTGGCCGCGGGCCAGTGGACGACATCGTCGGGAGCTCGCAGGTCACAGGTTGGTGACCTGTTTTTCCGGAGCTCCCGCAACAACAGCTTCGACCGCTGGACTGGAGGGCGGCAGCTTCGGCAGCTTCGACCACCCCGGGCTGCGGAGTTTGAACCGGCCCGTTTGCGGAGCACGGTTGAGCCGCGGGACTTACTTACCATCACCCAGTGGGGTCACAACATCGGAGGCCTTGTAAGTTATTGGGGCAAATCCTCCAAAATCATGGAAGAACTCGGATAAGGACATGGACATTTTAAAAAAGACAAATTTGCTGGCTGCAACGGAATAACCCCCAATCCACAAACCTGTCTGGCATGTGGACTTGCGCATCAAACAACTGGGCGAATGGTGTGGGGAGGAAAGGCTGAGACGGAGATAACGAGGTTATCTTGGATACACAAAGGAAGGAACCAAGTCTCAGCAGGATGACCCATCCATCGAGACAATATTAGCCCGTCCAGGTGATGGGATAACGATCAGGCTGAGGGATCATGACATCAGCAAACCCCTTATCATCGGAAGCCTATTGTTCATGTCAGATCGAAACTGGCTATCATCAAAAGAACCCTTTTCATCCAGAGGACCACCTGGGGGTTTCAAAGGAAGCTCAGGTATAAAACAGAAGCCAGAACTCTCTCTCTTCTTCCTGCTCTGCTGGACGGCTCGTGAGCCCAAACTGTAAGTATCCCAGTGACCTGGTGAAATTCCCGAAATAGGATAGCATTGTTGATATAAAGGGGGGGGGGGGGGGGGGGGGGGGGGGGAATATACTTGCAGGTAAAAGTAAAAGTGTGTAAAGTAAGTTTTACGACGTGCCCGATAGTTTTCCGACCATAGTCTTAGTTTAAAGCATAAGTTTAGCCACGTATTATGTAGTGTTGGTGAGATTCGATTTCTCATTGTTCAATAAAGCCTGTAAATTTTAGACTTGCTTTGAGTCCATCTTGGTTTCTGTTTTCCCTCATCAGCACACTCTGGTCAATTCAACCTTTTTATCATATCCCACCATAATTCCGAAGTCTAGAACCTAGGGGAATCCCTTTTGTTGTATTCTCTCTCTTGGAAACTGCTCGAGTGGAGTGGTGGCCGTTTGACCCTCTGACAAGGGAGAGAATAACTCGGGCAGTTGGGCCCGAAGGGAAATAAAGGGAAACGCAAAACCCCTACAGCCTGGATCGCCTCAGCGCAGAGGGAGAGCAAGGAGGGAAGAGACAAAGACCTTAAGACTTTTGCCTTTCATCACAGTGAGGAGGTGTCTGGTGAACTCACTGTGGTGGATGTTAAATTTGTGTTTATTGTGTGTTTTGATGTTTTATTATATGTATGACTGCAAGGCAACAACATTTTGTCAATGACAATAAAAGATACTTTGACTTTGAGTAAGTCAACTTGGCTAAAAGAAAGTTGGGGCCTAATGAAGATGTCAAAATACTTCATCGCCTGAAGATGCTGTACATACAGTAGCCTTTTTTGTACACGCTTGATGAATTCATATTTCCATGAAGCCTCTTTCTTTTTCCCATCGCCTGGTTGATTGTACTCCACCATTCGTAATCGGATGTGGAAAGACTGTAGAGATTTATTCTAAGCAACTGACGTAGGATCGCTTAGCTCTCTCTGAAGCATGATACTCCGTTCTTTATCATAAATATAATCCCAGGTTGTAGTTTATGGATCAGCACTTCATTTTTAATCATGTGTGAAGTTATTGACCTGCTATATTATACTTCGCACTGACACAGGATTGTTCCTTGTTTGAAGGCCATCATAGAATGAGATTAAACACAAAATGCAGGAGATAAGGGCCTGTCCCACTAACATGACTTTTCAGCGACTGTCTTCGACCTTCAAGCTCGAGGGCACTCGCCTGAAAAACCTCGACCGTCAACGATGAAAACACGAGCCGGATCGGCCGTCTGTGCGCACGCGCACACAGCACACACACACACACACACACACACACACACACACACACACACACACACACACACACACACACACACACACACACACACACACACACGCACGCACCCACACGCACGCACGCACGCACGCACACACACCCCCCCACCCACACCCCCACCCCCACCCCCACCCCCCCCCCCCACACACACCCCACCACACACACCCCCACCCCCCCACCCTCGATTACCTTTGATTGCCTTCGATTGCCTACGAATAACATGCCGACCTACTACGACCTACCTCAGCTAAACCTACGAGTAAAAAAATATTGCTTTTTTCCATTTCGACCTTTATAAATTCGCGGGCATATTTCAGCATGGTGAAAAATACGCCGCGACCTAGCTGAGGCCTCGACTACGTGGGGACTACTCTCGAGCATGAAGGAGAGTTACAAAGACCTCTTATGACCTCGCTTCGACCAAGCTGCGAATATGAGTCGAGGGCAAACTCTTCTAAACTCGCCAATTAGGTCACCGCAGTGGGACAGGGTCTCCTCATCGGGGCGATCAAGCCCCTGCATCAGGGAGGAATTGCAGCTCCCCCGCGCCGCTTGATCTACCTCGGGTTGGGGCACGGTTTTGAGCTGCCAGACTTGTTTGGAGCCTGTTCTCCTTCCCATGGTGATAGTGCCATATAAATGGAGTCCTAAGAAGATGGAACATTCATTCTCCTAGGTCACTGTTGTTAATACAAATGTGGACAGACGTAGGTGCTGCAGATAGATCGATGAGGATGAAGTCAAATACGTTCCTCTCTTGCATTATTTCTCTTACCGGATTTCGTAACTATATCCTTCAGGACCTGGTCAGTTCCTTCATCTCTCTCAGACCAGATCTTTGGACAAACTAATATAGAATGTGGGTTATTTGGTTTGCTAAATTGGGAGGAAGCTTGCCATAGATAGACACATATCACACTAACTTAATTAACACGCATTCCCTCAATAGTGCTGAAGGATTATGAATGGACAGGCCATCTGTTCTTGGGGTTCTTATAACTGCTAATACTAAAGCTATTCATTAGTCTAGTGGAGCACTGCTCTCAAAAAAAGGATTAATTGTTTTCTTACTATTTAAATGCTGCAGAAGATAATTGAATGCGAAATTGGCTTATGAATTCAGATAAAGGAATCTTGTGTATTTTTTATTTGTCTCCACAACGGAGATATAAAAATGATAGATAATCTGTAAACTCAAATACCATGTAGGATAAGACCCGTTATTATTGAGAGTAGATAATCCTTCGTTATCAATTCAATAATAAACAGGTTATGGACATAGATGAACCTCTTGCAAGAAATAGAAAATACAGACAGCTATTTACAACTGAAAATTAATGTCCATGTGCAAGATAAATACATATATTCTCATCAATCGAAAGAAGATTATATCTGGAGTCCAGATTTCCAACTTCCTTCAATGCAGAGAAGCTTTTTCACTGAGTTCAGAGCTCAGCACTATGCAGAAGGTTGCCAAGCAACAGAAATCATCCAAATTGAAAACGAGCAGAAAAATGAAGAGCTGCGACTACTTAAGGTAAATGTTTTGCAAGACCACTCTAGTAATTTTGATGTGCGATGTTGCCTGCTAGTAAAAACTAAATGATAAGACATTTGATAATATACTATTTTTGACATTGCTGTGCAGTCAATTCTATTTGAAACCATTAAATTCTACTTGCTGGTCACTTTCTGTTCAAACAAATCAAAATACAGTTGTAAATTTATCAGGCGAAGGAAACCATTATAAGTGGTTTAGCAGGGATGATTATATTCTATTGCTCTGGCTGCTGCTTTGAGTCATGCTTTACTTACTTCAATAATATTAACAAAGTTGCACATTTTAAATGGTGAAATGTTGATAGAAAGTACCACTGTCAGCACAGTTGAAGCTGATTAGGGAGTCATTTGTCCGCGGTTAGTGGTAGAGAAGGCGATGTGTGAATATGCCGACTGTCAGCATCTTTCGGAGAGGGTGGGTGAGTGGGAGAAGGGAGTTCAGTGTGGGAGACCTGCCATCTGTGGCTGGGAGCTGGGAGTGGGCACGAGATGTCCTGTGACTGTACTGGATTATTGGGTGTGTTTGGGTAGTGAGCTTGGATTGGGGGTGGTGGGGGGGGTGGGGAGTTAGAGAGAAGTTGTGATCCGTGGTGTGTGAGGGAGAGGGGGCTAATTTTTCTCATTAGAAAAATAAAGTAATCTTGTAGAGGTGTACAAAATCATGAGGGGAATAGATCAGGTAAGCACATAGAGTCTCTTGCCCAGAGTATGGGAATCAAGATCCAGAGGACATAACTTTAAGGTGAGGGGAGAAAGATTTAATATGAACCTGAGGGGTAACTTTTTTACACCAAGGGTGGTGGGTGTATTGAATGAGCTGCCAGAGGTGGTAGGTGAAGGAGGTACTATCGCAACATTTAAGAAATATTTATACATGGATGTGATAGGTTTAGACAGATATGAACCAAACAAGGGCAGGTTTTGACTAGTGTAGATGGGGCATGTTGGTCAGTGTGGGCAAGTTGTGCAGAAGAGTCTGTTTGCATGCTGTGTGACTCCATGAATCTATAACTGTTGCTTAACTCTGGTAACCCAGGTTCAGTCCTCATTTCCAATGCTGTTCATGTGGAAATTGCACATTCTCCTTGTTATCAGGTGGCGCCGCGAGCGGCAACCTCGCCAGCAGTGTGTCCGTTATTTCAACTTTTGTATGGCAAATTGTACAGTGACCATCTCTGCACCCAAAAGAGATGATGATCCATGATACTGCAATAATGTACTGGATGTACAAATCGAATTCCAAATAAGGACTGCTGGCTTTATAACGTCTTTATTTTCTATAAATTTAAGATGGCAGATCCAGAATTTATTCTGAGGATTTAGTAACTGGTAGGAAAAGGCAGCAAAATAAAGACAATCCTGCAGGGGAGTTCTGTGAAAATGTTAGATCTTCATCATTCAGGTTCAGTATTTGTCTCTTCAGTATTTCGGGGGGGGGGGGGGGGGGGGGGGGGGGGGCGGGTGGGGGGGGGGGGGAATAAAAAGTCTGCATCTTGATTTTCCACAATAATAACTTTAGTTGCATATGTTCAATGAGAGATAATTTTGTTCCAGATCTCAAATTATTGGGTAATGATTTGTTGATTCGGTAAGGACGAATTTCCATGACGCAAATGGCCAGAACATCAGGGTTGTCTTTATCTGTTGACTTCAAAGCCCATTATTTCTGTGGCGGTGGACTGGGAAAAGTTTTATTCTATTTACTCCTGAACCAGATGGTACATTGGTAAACTGCATATGAAAATATTTTTTTCAGCACAGCCTGTTGAATAAACTTATATTTGTTGTTATGTGCAACAGACAATTTTTTGCTGATTACATCTGCTATTTGTTCCATTTTGGGCAGATATTTTACCGGCTCTGCTTCTCAGATACGAATGTTTTGGATTATGATAAGATGATTAAGCTTCTTGGAATTCCTTGCACTATATATATAATGCCCTATTATTATCATAATCCTGCTAATTGCATTTGTACAACCTTACACACAGCATCCTTGATAATATTTCTCCTTAGGACTACAACATTTTACATTAATATTTAATAATTGTTTTCATTTCTAGACATTTGTCCATGTAATAATGCTGCTTGATATACTGGAGCCAGGATTTTCTGTGGGTTTGTTTGTGTCACAGTATTAATATTCTGTTGTACTTTAGGATGCTTTTTTCATACACTAATAATTTTGCTGGGGTGAAAATACATCTTCACAATGGTCCTGACCTGAGAGGGGGAGTGGGAGTACTAAAGTGGTTGTAAACGGGGAACCAAGGTGCCTGCCTTTTATAAAGCTGAGCTATGCTCATTATATTTATTTCAAAGGAAGGACCAGCTGGAGGTGGCTACGATTCGCTGCACCTAATAATTTTCAAAGCTCTGAACATTTAACTATTTTTACAATATCCAAAGACTTGCTAATCATTAAAATTATTATTTTTAAACCTGTGAATGTATGCCCATTCCTTTATGGGGAAATGTCTGGGAACAGTGTTTTATCAGCGTTGATATTTAATGAATAATGTTGCAGTGTATCAAAAGGTTTAACATAGCAATGTAAAAGTCAGAGCAAACTAAGCTAAAAAAAGATTAAGTTAGCGGTGGTCCATTTTTAAAGAGGACAGATAAAGATTTGGCCTTCATAAATCAGAATCAAAGATTGACAGGCAAATCTGTAAATGAACAATGGGAAGCATTGAGAAGCAAAAACAATCTGCCCGAGGAACTCAGCAGGTTAATCGGCATCTGTGGAGAGAGAGGGATAGTTGATATATCGGTCCAAGACCCTGCATCAGGACTGAGACTGTACAGGAGAGATACCCAGTGTAAAGAGGTTAGGGGGAGGGGTGAGATAAGAGCTGGCAGGCAGTATGTGGAATCAGGCAAGGATCAGATGAAGAAGGGTTTCGGCCCGAGGTCGGGCTGCACCCGCTGAGTTTCTCCAGCTTTTGGGGAAGGATCAGATGAAGCCAGGTCGGGAGAGATTGGGGGAAGGTGGAGTCGGAGGCTGGAAAGAGATACATGAAGACAACAAAAGATTTTAGATTCGGGAATCTGATAAGTAGGGAAGGTGAGCCAAATAAGGAAAGGTTATTGGGAAGAAGCGGTTGAGGGAGTGAATGGAAGGCCAGTGGGCTAATTATATGGATGATGGATTGGTGGAACCAGGTTGGGTAGGGAAAAGAAATTTGTTGGAAAGGGGTTGAGTATTTGGGGAGGTGGGGGGGGGGGGGGGGGAATTGGAAAGAAGGGGTGTTGAAAGAACACGATAGACCAGAAGGATTGAGAAATGAATGCAAATGCTTCAGGTTACCTGTAATTGGAAAATTCCATGTTCTTACCTAGCCAGGTGAAATATGGAGTCTGGTTCTTCTCGTTTGTTTAGGCCTCACCATAACAGGTAGAGATCTAAGGCCAGGTAGGGCAGTGTGAAAAAGGGAAGGGGAGTTGAATGGTATGTGATTGGCATCTCAAGATGACCATTGTGGACAGAGTGCAGGTGCTTGGCGTTGCCTATTATTGGTTATGCCAATATAGAGGAGGCCACGTTTGGAGCACTAATGCATTTAAGGGATGGGAATCTGCTATGAATGTAATAAATTACAAAGCAGGTTTTGAAGGCCAAATTGCATACTGCTGATACAATTTTCTGTACTTCAATCTCAGGCAAATAGCTGTAGGTAAGCTTTGAATTCTTAAATATGCATAGAATCATAAAGCCTGGGAAACAGGCCCTGGCCCAGCAAGTCCGCGCTGACCAACGATCACCCTGTACATTTACATTATCCTACACAATAGGGACAATTTACAATTTTACCAAAGCCAATTAACCTCCAAACCTGTACATCTTTGGAATTTGGGAGGAAACCGGAGCACCTAGAGGGAGAACATACAAACTCTGTACAGATCTGTAGTCAGGATCGAACCCTGGTCTCTGGCACTGTAAGGCAGCAGCTCTACCTCTATGCTAATGTGCTGTGCCTGTGCTACCTACACTAATCCAATTTTTCAGCACCCATCTCGTAACATTTTATACCATGATGTTTCAAGTGCTTATTTAAATACCACTTCAGTTGCCTTTACCATATCCTTCGTAGGGTGTACAAGATTTCAACCATTTTTTCTAAAGAAAACACTTCTTCAATCATTTACGTTAAACTTGTTCCCTCTGGTTTGACATCTCTGCTATGAAAAAGGGTTTCTCATTATTTATCCTATCTTTGCCCCTTTGGAATGTTCTTTAGTTTACTTTAGAGTTACAGCCTGGAATGGGCACCTCGGCTCACCATGTCCACACATACCATCGATCACCCGTTCACACTTCTTCTATGCTATCCCACTTTCTCTTCCACTCTGTACACATTAGAAATTTACATAGGGCAATTAACCTACAAAACAACAGTTCTTTGGGATGTGGGAGGAAACCGGAATACCCAGAGAAAATCCATGCAGTCACAGAGAGAACATGCAAACTCCACACAGACAGCACCACCGGTCAGGATCAAACCCAAATCTCTAACGCTGTGAAGCAGCAGCTGTGCCACTGTCCCACCTACTCACTAGCTTCACTCCCCCTGAGCCTCTCCAACTTGAAAGAAACCTAATCTATTCCCTGCAGTCACACCTTATAGATGAAACACTCCATCTAAGGCCACATCCGGTTAAATCTCCTGTGCACTTTCACCAGCGTGATCACATTCTTTATGCTGGTAATGCTTAATTATATTACTATTTTCTAAGTCTTGGTACCACATCTTTTTTTTTTAAAGATTCCTGCATTATTCCAATAACTAATATCAAGCTAACAAGTCGAATATTCCCAGTGTTGTCTATCCCACCTTCTTAAATAGTGGTCTGAAGAAGGGTTTCGGCCCGAAACGTTGCCTATTTCCTTCGCTCCATAGATGCTGCTGCACCCGCTGAGTTTCTCCTGCTTTTTTGTGTAACCTTAAATAGTGGGTTTGCAACTGTTCCTATACAATCTGCAGGAACTATTCCACTGTGTATGGAATTTCTGAAGATATATCTAAAACATCCATTGTCACCCGTCATTTCAAACTCTGGAACGAAGATCATTAGGTCCTTAGAATTTATCAATTTTCAGGCACATTAACTTCTATGGAGTCACAAATACTAAATTCTTGTGCTTCATTTGTTCTAGAAACCTCCAGTGTATTTTGCTTTTTCATTCAATGAGCACAGGGTGTAAAATATATGTGTAATTCCTCTGCCATTTCCATATTCCCATTATAAATTCTGCACAGTGGAATCTAAATGATGTAAAATTACTTTAAGCAAAATTAGCTTCAATTGAATTGACTTGAAATGATAAGTTATCATTTCTTTCAAAACATTATTGGGACAAATTTGAATGTGTACTGCAACTTAATGTACCGTAATTTTGTCAGTGAAATTTCCCATGCATGACATTTATTAAATAAAAGTGTTTAAAAAAACTTAAATTACTGACATTTAAAACACATTTTCTTAAATTACCACAATTAGAAAGATAATCAAAAACTTGAGTCAGTGTTAATAGCAAGGCATAATCCATTTGCTTTTTTGAACAGAGAAGCTGGAATTGTTAAGCATTAATCCAAGTCAGAGATATTCGTACAAACTGAACCCGGTGTAGAAACCCGGTCTATTTTTGATCTTTCATTATTTCTTGATAATTGTCAGCAGCTCCTGATAATATTGCATCGCAGTGAGAAATGATCTGAGTAATAATTTCCTGTGGCTCAATTTTCCACCTTGAAAATTCTGCAAGATTATTAAATTGGATGCAAGGAGCCCCAGTCAGAATTTCTTAGATTGAATACTAACTGTGAACATTGCATAAACTAATCTTAAGTTTGTGATACCTCAGCAATCTAATTCCAAAAATAACTCGATATGGTGATAATAACCATTGTAGAAAAAAGAGTGAAGAGGGTTTTAAGGTGAGGGAGCACTTGTGCTAGAAAGTGGGTGGGGTGTGAACATGCTGAAACTGATAATGCACAAGAACTCAGTTCCAACTCCTTAACTTCCAATTTTACTCCAGTTCACTAGGTTGCAAATATACAAACTCCTTATCAAAAGCAACGGCATCAGTCCACATTAATTGCTCAGTTAGAGATAAATTGGCACAGATTTATGTGTTTAATGTCTTTCACGTGCATCCTAAGCTCTTTGAGGTTCAAAATCACTATCGAGTCAAAATCGAGACAAGAGTACAGCAGGTACTCAGGAGATCAGTCATTTTCAGGGAAACACAGCACTCAATAAACGACACAGCCATTTTCTTACCTGTAAGAGGAAACTGCAGCAGGGAGGACTGGCTAAGTATTTACATTCTATACTTTGGAGGCTTTTATTACTTGTTTGTGGATTGATTCATCTGATTAGGGTGGTGGGAGGAGGTTACAGCCAGCTGGAACAGGACTGCTGCTAGCTGGGTCTCGTAGATCCACTTTACAAAGTCACTGCTCCTGTCAATTTCTTTAGAAGCTTTCTGGAGATGTATCCTGAACCTCCCAGTTAATGGCTCACAATAATTAAGCAATGGCTTGTTTGCCAGAGCTGGCAATTATGTCAGTTTTGTCTGTAATTTGCAAAGGATGGAATAACCAAATAACCAAAATAACCAAACAATAACATTTATTTTTACATTTATTTTTGAATATAATTTACTGCAATATGATACACACGACACAGGATATTGTCCATAGGTTAGGACATTGTCCAATTCACCTCTACCCCATTGGACTTTGTCTCTGGAACTAGTGAATTACAATGCTGTGAACATTGTAACACCATTCTCATACTATACTCTAGACTTTGTACATTCCCCTTTGTTCTACCTATTGTACCTTGAGCTTGACGGTTGTATTTATGTATAGCATTATCTGATTTAAATGGATAGCATGCAAAACAAAGCTTTTCATTGGACCATGATGCACATGGTAATAATAAACTTAAACCTAAGCCTGATGTTGATGTTCAATATTTAACAGTGTTACCAGGTAGCTGGGGAGTTCCCTTGCCCTAAGTCCCAACAAAACTGATCTCCATCAACTATTCATTTTGTGAATTTGCAAGTAATGAGAGTACTATGTTTACAGCATACCATGTTTACATATATGTTGTGCTACTGCAAGTAAGGATTTCATTGTTTTGGCTTGGGACATATGATAATCAAACACCCTTGACTCTCGACTCTTCACTAATTGGAGGGCCACTTCTGGTTTCTCCCTCTTTCCACTCTCTTTCTGTGCATGAAGGGAAAGAATGACGTGTAAGGACACCACTTGGTAAAAGTAAGAATCGGAGAGATGTGGCTTTGTTGAACAATAAAGTTAATTGTCCATGGGGATGAGGTTGTGACAATGGTAAGATAGGAGCAAAGTGTGGATATGAGAGGGGATGCAATGCCAAAGTGTAATATGCAGAGTAGACTGATGGTTTTAGCAGGATTTCATGGGTAATGCTTACTCTTCCTGACAGGGTGCTTAATTTTACACTCAAAATTTGGAATCATAGAATTATAGAGCATGAAAACAGGTTCATCATGTCCATGATGCTTGTAACGTACACTAATCCCATTTTCTGTACGCCCTTTGGCCTTCCATGCTTTAACAGTCTCTCATAATTTTATATACTTTTTTAGGTCTCCCACTAATCTTCAGCGCTGCTGAGAAAATAATCTACGTTTGTCCACCTTCTCCTTGTATCTAATGCCCCCTAATCCCAGAGGTATTCTGGTGAACCTCTTCTGCACCTTCTCCAAAGCCTCCACATCCTTCCTGCAATGGGGTGACCAGAAGTACACACAATACTCATGCACAATTTATTTCAACAGTCTATTCATTCTAATCATCTCATCAGAAATTGTAATTATTTCAATATTGAGGTGAGATAAACTAACTTCTGATGATTAAATGAAAAGGCTAACAAGATAAGAAAATATACTTTATTTTAAAGATTCTTCAGATCACTGAGCATTCCCATTAATTCATCAAAAATATTTTGCTATTCTGTTTAGTTGTTAGTCATGTAAGAACAGCAGAGGCAGAGGAGAGAGGTTGGAGTGTAAGGGTGTGTCCAGTGGAGGTGGGGTGCAGGGGCTTTGTAGCCATTTCCACCGCAAGGCTCCTGAGGGGTAGGAGTCAACGGGCAGGCACAAAGGAGGGCAATAAAAGAACTTGCCAATGCCGCCGAACGGAGCAGTCACTGGCTGTGACAGGAGAGGAAAGATGCTGTCTGGGCTGCCATGTGACCATCTAGAGGCTAACAATAAGACATACACCCAGGTCTGATCAACCTGCGGTGGGCCTGCTTCGACTGAGGGTGTCTTGTGATAAAAGGCTGAAACACCCAGTGACGTTGAGGTACACAACTGAAGATGTGTCTGATTGTTAGCAAATTCACCTAGTGATCATACCCAAGAATGTCAATTGTAGTGAATATTAGGGATTGTAACATCCAGCCCTACTAATCAATACCAATGAGTCAGTTTAAGTGACAAGGATTAACAGCTTAAAAGTGACATTATTTAATTTATTTAGGTTTCCTAAAATCTAATCTGGAGCACTATTAAAATTCAATGGACTGTACAATCTGAATTTGGTGAAGCATTGAATTGCACACAGCACATAATAAGGCTATTATTATTCGGTAGCACAAAAGTGAAACAAAATTGTGTGCTTCTTTATATAATGTCTTTGAAAACCTTCCTGTCATTTAGAACACAAAAAACTTGTTCTGCTGATGCAATGGAACAAACATTTGACGTATTCAGTTTTCTGCCTGAACTAATTTTAACATAAGTGTCGGTCTATTTAGGTAGATTAATTCCTCCCCTAAAATATCAGAGATCAAGTTCGTGCAAGTATGCTAAATATTCACGTAATTACTTTGACAGTAGTTTTTTGGTACCTCACTATCTTAAAATTAGTTACTAAATTATATAGAGTTACTAGACTAAGTGGGACCCATTGGGTCCCAGCATCACACCGGACGGCTGGTCACCAACGCAATATTCCACCTCCACCAATTCCAATACTGCTCGCCAGTGTTGGTTGGGGGGGGGGGGAGGGGGGCTCTCTGTTGCGCTAGTATGGCTTTTGGGGGCTGAAGGTACTGGTTTCCAGAGGGCTAATATAGACATTGTGGGCTGTATGGATGCTTGGGCAGGCATCCAACTGTTGCAACGATTTTAAAAGCCAAGCCAAGGCAAACAATTGGGCTGCAGCCACCCGACAACCAAAATTCATTTTGTGAACACAAACTTGTTAAAAAAGGCGAGGCAAACAATTGGGCCGCAGACACCCGACAACCAAAATTCATTTTGTGCCACTTTACAGCCGCATTGAGGGGACTCACCCTTGCCAAGGGGACGTGTGTTCAGTGTTATTCGCAGCTCAGAGAGCCGTGACCTTCTCGCTTCCTGGTCTGGCAGAGACTGAGTGCGGCACGACACTTCCTGGTTTTATAGTCCCTCCCCCTGCCGCCAGCGGGGGCAGCAGAAAGAATGGGGAATTTTGTAAAAACATTAATATCCCTCTCATTTTTCATCGACGGAAAAAATCCTCCGCACTCATATGGCGGAGGGGGACTCTGAGCAAGGTGGCCAAAAATGACGGCCGTAAGTGGCGGCGTTCTCTCGGATATCGCAGCACAGTCGGCCAAAAGTGGTCAAGGTCAGAGATTTAGTAATATAGATTGAAGGTAGACAAAAATGCTGGAGAAACTCAGCGGGTGAGGCAGCATCTATGGAGCGAAGGAAATAGGTGATGTTTCGGGTCGAGACACTTCTTCAGACTGATGTGGGGGTGGGGGGGGCAGGAAGAAGAAAGGAAGAGGCGGAGACAGTGGGCTGTGGGAGAGGTGGAAAGGGGAGGGGAAAGAAGGAGAAAGCAGGGACTACCTGAAATTGGAGGTCAATGGAGGTACACTGGGGTGTAAACAACCCATGCGAAATATGAGGTGCTGCACCTCCAATTTATGGTGGACCTCACTCTGGCCATGGAGGAGGCCCAGTTATTGAAAATAACTTTATAATAACATTTAAAGCTCCGAAAACCCAGGTTTAAAGCTCCGAAAACCCAGGTTAGATATAGGCATATCTTCCATTCATTTGTCCTTAGTACCGTCTATATCTCTTGTTCCTCTTTCCCCAGTCTGAAGAAGGGTCTCGAACTGAAATGTCATATATTCCACTCTATGATCGTTGCTTTCGTCCGTCTGTCCGCTCGTTCGCTCGCCCTTGGATTAAGTAGCGCAGGATAAAGCTGCGAATTCACGCACAGGACGGAAACTGAAAACTAGGGGAATGCCGCCCCCCTGCATACCCCCCCATTTCCATCACTTGTGGAAACATATAGGTTGCGTGCAAAAAAGAATAGGAGAATGTGAAGAGTATGCTCTGAAAATAAGCACTGGATGGACTGAATGGTCAACTGTGTCAAAATAAAACATGAAAAATACAAAATGAGAATCTTTCTTCCCTCTGTTCATTGATCAAAACAAACTTCTATGAAATTTCCCCTGTTGAATTTCTGTTTAGATATAAAAATACAATTTTATACGCTGTTTCTATCCACATCATGGTCAAATAATGATAGACACAAAATGCTGGTGTAACTCAGCGGGTCAGGCAGCATCTCTGGAGAAAAGGAACAGGTGACGTTTTGGGTCGAGACCCTTCTTCAGACAAGGTCTGGTCAACGCTCATGGTCAAAGAATGACTAGTTATGGTCTGCTACATTCATTCAATCAATCTTCTTATTTCCTCCAACCTGTCCTTCAATCTATTAAAACTCATGTGTAGGAACACCTAATCAATATTTGAAACATCCTATGTGATCCTCAAATGCTACGGCTGTATTCCTGGTCTCATAATTTATCTTTTTGCAGCCCTTGCGCATGTTTTTGTCTGCACTTTCTTTGGAGCTGTTTTTGTACTACCTGCTGTACTGATGTATGGTATAACTGTAATCATGTATGGTTTGACAAGCCGGGATTGCAGAAAGATTTTTTCAACTGTATCTCGGTACATGTAACTATAATAAATGAATACCACCATCAACACTAGTGGTTGGTCGATGGAATAACCCATTGGCATCGAAGAACCCAAATGGTGCCTCATGTCGTCGTTTTCTGCTCTTGTCAATGCAGGTGGCATTATTTTCACTCATCAGACCAAGGATCTGCTAAGAATGAATATAATATCAGTGATTTTACAACATGGTAAAAAACACTTTAAGTAATCTACATTTTTAAGTAGAGTACAAAAACTATGTAGATTCCTGGGAAGGAGAGTATTAAATTTCCTTAGTTATGGTGTAGTAAAGGATGAAGGATAAGTGGTTGTCCTAAAATTCCACAGATCTAGCTTGTCTCTTTGATGGTAATTTGGCAAAATTTCCAAAAAGATTGGAATACATTTCTGAAAATGGGCTAGTTCTCTGGAGTTACTCTATGTACGCTGTCCATAGTGGGGTATTTTGGGTAGTTTAGAGATACTGCGTGGAAACAGGCCCTTTGGCCCACCGAGTCCGCACCGACCAGCAATCAACCCGTACACAAGCACTATCCTATGCACTTGGGACAACTTACATTTTTACTGAAGATAATTAACTGAAAATCCTGTACATCTTTGGAGTGTGGGAGGAAACAGGAGCACCTGGAGAAAAACCATGCAGTCACAGGGAGAATGTATGAACTCAGTACAGTCAGCACCCATAATGAGGATCAAACCCGATGCTCAGGCGCTGTAAGGCAGCAACTCTACCGCTTCGTCACTATGCTGCAGTTCACACTCAAAGGAATGAAATCTGACATCCTGACTGGGTGTGGTACACACTTGACTTCAAACTCACCAAATTGTTTGATTATTAGAGACACAAGAGACTGTAGATACTGGAATCTTGACAAAAACATAACATTGTGGATGATCAGTCTCTGGTATTATCCCCTGGAAATTTCAGCAGGTTATAAGAGCAGTTGACTACACACATATTGGATGGAGTCTGTTTGACTCAATGCCTGTTATTTAAAATTGTTATAATGATGTGGGTATTGCTAGCTAAGCTGGTATTTGTAATGGCCTGACATCAGTGGTGAGGAAGATGCTGGAGTCAATTATAAAAGATGAAATAGCGGCACATTTGGAAAGCAATAACAGGATTGGTCCGAGTCAGCATGGATTTACAAAGGGGAAATCATGCTTGACTAATCTTCTGGAATTTTTTGAAGATGTAACTAGGGAAATGGACAAAGGAAAACCAGTGGATGTTGTGTACCTGGACTTTCAGAAAGCATTTGATAAAGTCCCACATAGTAGATTAGTGGGCAAAATTAGAGCACATGGTATTGGGGGTAGGGTACTGACATGGATAGAAAATTGGTTGGCAGACAGGAAACAAAGAGTAGGGATTAACGGGTCCCTTTCAGAAGAAAGCAAGGCTCGGTGCTGGGACCGCAGCTATTATACACATCAATGATTTAGATGAAGGGATTCAAAGTAACATCAGCAAATTTGCAGATGACACAAAGCTGGGTGGCAGTGTGAACTGTGAGGAGGATACTATGAGGGTACAGGGTGACTTGGACAACGAGGTTTAAATTTTAACCAGAGGTCATGGCCAACTGGGTGGCCTTGGCAGAGAATCCATAGGTGCTCGTCAAAGTGATGGTCTAATCTGTGCTTGGTCTCATTGATAGCACCTAATGCAAAAGACTCCTACTCGGTCCCTCTCTCCCTTCTTATTTACCCAGATCCTACACACCTTCTTCCCCACAAACATCTGTGCCCTCTAACCTGACTTCTTCCCATCATTTGCCTACCACCCACACACTTCTCTCATCAGGTATCCTGCCCACCTCATCCCATATCCCCATTTCGCTTTACCCACCCCGCGTCCCTTATTTGGTCCCACACTCCATCTTCCCTTCCCATCACGTTCCAACATCATCAGCCCCTGGTTACCTCCATCAACCACACCCCAGCCACTGTTAATATCCTCACCCTTCTCTCCCCCACCTGACCCCCATTCACCGACCCACCCCTCCTCACCTAGATCCACATATCATGTGCTGATTGTTACTCACCTCCACACCCATCCTCCTGTTTATACAGTTCCCCTCTGACACCCACCCCTACCCCCTCCCCCTCTCTTCCACTCATATGCACAGTGCTAAGAAAATGTAATACAGAGTTGAATTATTTAATGATTTCTAAAATATTCCATTCGCACCAGAACAAAAATTGAAGGACTGTGAAGGACAATAATTAGAAGTTAGTATTGATTTTTTCTATGCTACACCAAAACTGCCCGTGGTAGCAGATTAAAGGTCAATTCAGAAGCGGCAGAGTGAACTGAATATGCCAAATCATATTATGCAGGATTTGGACTAACTTGCAATAACGTTGAAGTTGTAAGCGTCTTTGTAAATAAATGATGTGTTAGCTTGTCTTTCCAGTATTATTGAAACTATGAGCATTGTGGAATGGGAGTGGACAACCTGTGGAGTTTATTAGAATTCAGCAAGTGTGATGACATTTCTCTGTAGAGCAGAAAAAACTGAATCGGCAAGGAAAGGGCAGTACAGAGCTAATGTGGTTTGAGTGACTATGTAAACATCATCTAATCTTATTGCACAGGTTCAAAAGCTTATCACAAAGTTTTTATTCCTGTGGGATGAAACGGAAAAGTACAGCTCTTATGTGTCAGTTTTATGAAACCTTAGATGAAACCAATTGAGATCTGCTTTCAAATTTGAGAATCAAAGCTCAGGAAAGATACACTGAGTGATGTTGTGCGAAGAAGAGTCAACAGAAATACACTTTAGTTTAGTTTAGTTTCAAGATGCAGCATGGAAACAGGCCCTTCGGCCCACCGAGTCCATGCCGACAATCAATTACCCATTTACACTAGTTCTAGTTACCCGACTTTCTCAACCAATCCCTGCACAATGAGGGGAATTTTGAACAGGCCAATTGACCTACAGACTTACATGTCCTTGGGATGTGGGAGAAAGCCAAAGTACCCAGAGGAAACTCATGTGGTCAGAGGGCGAATGTGCAAACTCCACGCGTTCAGCGACCGAGAACACAATCGAACCTGGGTCTCTGATGCTGTGAAGCAGCATCTCTATCAGCTATGTCTCCATGCTGTCCTGCCAAACTTACCATCAGTCTGAAGATGGGTCTTGACCTGTAACCTCACCTATCCATGTTTTCCAGAGATGCTGCCTGACCTGCTGAATTACTCCAGCACGTTGTGTCCATTTGCCATAATTTGTAATCGCTTAAGGTGTGAAAGTTGAAAGATCACATAAATTGGTTAAGGGACTTGATGGTTACAATTGTTTCCTTTGATGGGAGAAATTTTGGAACAGGTGTGTATGATCTTAAAATGATTGAGATCATTTTATGGTGAGAAAACCAATTAGCCAACCCAGGAGGAGTCACACTCGGGCCACTCCCTTTTTCCTCTCTCCCATCGGGAAATCGCACACCTCCAGATTCAGGAACAGTTTTTTCCCAGCTGTAATCAGGCAACTGAACCATCCTACCAACAACTAGGGAGCAGTCCTGAACTACTATCTACCTTATTGCAGAACCTCGGACCATCTTTGATCAGACTTTACTAGCTTTATCTTGCACTAAACATTATTCACATTATTCCCTTTTATCATGTATCTGTACACCATGGATGGCTCGATTGTAATCATGTATTGTCTTTCCGCTGACTGGTTAGAACGCAATAAAAGTATTTAGAAACATAGAAATTAGGTGCAGGAGTAGGCCATTCGGCCCTTCGAGCCTGCACCGCCATTCAACCCCCTGGCCGATGTTAACTCACCTCACGCAGGGAAGCAGAAAACGACGGTACAGCATCCTCCGTCTCAGCGGCCCGGGACCTCTGGATCAGACGCCTATGATGATTCCGGCAGATGGCGACCCCCCGGTAAGGCATCGGGGCGCCGCTGCTGGAGCATGGCTGATCATCCAACTCAGTATCCCCCGTACCTGCCCTCTTCTCTCCATACCCCCTGATCCCCTTAGTTTATTGTACCTCGTGACACGTGACAATAAATTCAACTAAACTAAACTAACTAGCTAACTAAAAAAAATAGGCTGAATGTAATTCAGAGAGCAGCAACAGAATGCTCCAGATCTCATTATTCTGCTAAAAGAGGAGGCAAGGTACCTCAGGAGGAAACTCCAGTAAAATGTACTTCAATAAATTATTAAACAATCAAAATAAAAACAATGCAACTGGTGCCAGTGGGATTAGGTGCTCTCCTGCATGTAAATATCCATAAACCAAATGATTACTGGGAATAGTACTTCGTAAACTGAATTAAGGTTAATACAATATGATAAAACACTTATGTTTCTGAGAGAAAATTATATATCAAATATGCTTGGAGATAATGCTAAAGCTAAAGGGAAGATGCTGCCACCCACTGATTTAACTACTGTACAAAATCCTAATGCCACAGGAGGATGCCGAAGGAGATGATACGGAATTTCTTTAATCAGAGCATGGTGAATCTCTGGAATTCATTGCCACAGACGGCTGGGAAGGCCACGTCAATGGATATTTTAAAGACGGAAATTGACAGATTCTTGATTAATAAGGGTGTCAGGGGCTATGGAGCGAAGGCAGGAGAATGGGGTGGAGAGGGAAAGATAGATCAGCCATGATTGAATGGCAGAGTAGGCTTGATGGGCCGAATGGCCTAATTCTGCTCCAAGAACTTATGAACACACGCCTGTGTTGTTTACCTTTCAGATAATGTATTTTGACATTACAAACTTTTAATGCATATTTTGGCCATGAATTAATGCATATTTGTGGAAAAATAACTAATCAGAGCTGAGCAGATAAGGGCTGTTCAAGCTCTCCCAGTTGGTAAGATTAAGTGCACTGTGGTATAAGCTACATGTCCTGTTCCACTTCAAAAATTCAACTTTATTGGAGCCAATGGAACTGAATTTCAGAAATAAAGTAGATCATGAAGTGAAGCCATTGCCTCAGAATACATTTACAGTAATGTTATCGAAGGAATAATTTTCAGAAATGAAGTAGAACATGCAGCTGTTGCTTTTCAATGTGTTTAATGCTGCCAACTTAGGATGATTTCGAGCATATTTCAGTAGTAAACCTTTTTGAAATTTTGCTTTTATTCTGCAAAGTTTGCTGTCTCTCGTGATGTTAGGAGATCAAATTCAATACTCCCAAAACAGAAAATGTGATGAGTAATTCATTTATCTGCTTTCAGTACATTGTAGGTGGCAAGCGAACTTTGTGAAGGCTATTAACTAGAATGAGTAAAGCCAGATGAACCATTAGGTCAATGCCTAAACATTTGGCAAGGGCCAATCTGGCGAATCTTGTGCACCAGTTAAACCTAAATGAAGAAGGGTTTTGACCTGAAATGTCACCCATTCCTACTCCTACTGTTCACGTTATATATTAATTATTCGGACAAGGGGATTGAAGGCTTTGTGGCCAAGTTTGCTGATGATATGAAAATAGATGAAATGGCAGGTAGTGTAGAAAAAGCAGGGACTCTGCAGAAGGACATTGACAGGTTGGGAGAGTGGGCAGAGAAGTGGCAGATGGAATATAGTATAGCAAAGTATGGAATCATGCATTTTGGTAGAAGAAATAAAGGCATAGACTATTTTCTAATGCGGAGAGAATCTGGAATTCGGAGATGCAAAGGGACTTGGGAGTGCTGGTACAGGATTCCCAAAAAGATAATCTGTAAGCCGAATCGGTAATAAAGAAAGCAAACTCAATACTAGCATCTATTTCAAGAGGACTGTATACAAAAACAGGAATGTAATACTGAGGCTCGAAAAGGCACTGGTAAGGCCACATTTGGAATATTGTGAGGAATTTTGGACACCATATCAGAGGAAGGATGTGCTGGCTTTGGAGAGGGTCCAGAGGAAGTTTACAAAGAATGATCCCACCAATGATTAGGTTAACCTATGATGAGCATTTGTAGGCACTGGGCCTGTACTCACTGGAGTTTAGAAGAATGGGGGGAACTCATTGAAACATACAGAATAGTGAAATACTTGGATAGAGTGGATGTGGAGAGGATGTTTCCACTAACAGGAGAGTCTAGGACTAGAAGTCATAGCCTCAGAATTAAAGGACTTTGACAAAAAATTTATTTTGTCAAAGGGTGGTGAATCTGTGGAATTGTTCGCCACAGAAGGCTATGGGGGCCATCAATGTATATTTTTAAGATAGATAAATTTTTGATTAGTACAGGTCAGAGGTTATGGAGAGAAGGCAGGAAAATGGGGTTAGGAGGGAGTGATAGATCAGCCAGGATTAAATGGCGGAGTATATTTGATGGGCCAAATGGCTTGATTCTACTCCTATCACTTATGACATGATCTTATTAATAATCCCCCGTCCCTTTAGTAGATCAACAAGGACTTTAGCAGCATTCTTGTTTCTTTCATGCAGAAGCTCTTATGCATGTTTTTAAATCATCTGGTAGGTTTATTCTCTCACTCTTTCATCATTATAATTGTTTTGGTAAAGTTTGCTGCTTTTCAAAAAAATCTCAATCCTCTGGTCTTCCACTAATCTTCGAAATATTGCATGACTTTTCTTTCAATGTAATACTTACCTTGATTTCCTTCATTAACAATGGACAATGCAACTGTTTCAGGGAGCATTTCTTGATTCATGGAATATACCTTTACTAAGGTTTTTGAAATGTCGTTAAATATTTGCCTCTGTTGATCATCTTTCTAACCCTTTAATCTAATTTAACCCAAACCCTTGAACCAAATTCAATTAAGCTAAATTGGACATTGAACCAGTTTAATCGTGTTTATTTACAACTTGGACACTAATTTCAGAAGAAAATAATTCACAGCTTGGTTTGGGAACAGCTCCATCCAAGACCTCATGAAATTGCAGCAAATTGTGGATGCAGCCCAGACCATCGCACAAACCACCAACCTGCCTTCCATTGACTCCATTTTTCTCTCACCTTGCCTTGGCAAAGCTAGCAGCATAATCAGGGAGGTGTCACACCCAGGCTACTTCCTCTTTTCCCCTCTCCCATCGGCCTCCCACCTGGCTTGTTAATGAGACAGGGTTAATTGGTTACCGCAGTAGGAAAGGCTTGAACTTGCACTAAACATTATTCCCTTATCGTGTACCTGTACACTGTGGATGACTCGATTGTAATCACGTGTGTCTTTCTGCTGACTGGTCAGCACGCAACAACAGCTTTTCACTGTATCTTGATACTCGTGAGTATAAAACCAAAACTGGCAATAAACTAAAACTGAAATGAACTGATCTTCAAACTGCATCTGAAATTCTACCATGCTCTCTTTCCTAGAGTGGTTACCAATTAACCCTGCCTCATTACACAAGATAGGCGATGAAGGGATTAATAACATAGTGTAGCGGCACCAAGTGAGGTCAGAACCCTCATCATTGGTTGGCTCGGTCACGTGACCATGGGGGTTCGTTCGCGGGCTGTTTAGTTAGTTCGACTGCGCTCCTCCCAGCAACAGGAGCTGTTTTGTGTTAGCTAGTCAGGCACGAGTATTGCATGAGGTTTTGTTTTGTTTTTATTTGTTAATAAAAAGTTACTTCACTCAACCTGCCTGGTCTCGCTATAATGGTGACCCCGCCGCTCCGAATGTTTTTCGGAGTTTTGCTATGAACGCCGCTGAGAATCTTGATGACCAGCCCACCCAGAAGACCGCGGTTGCTCTTAAACTGCCTGTTTTCTGGGCGGTTCAGCCTCACGTGTAGTTCGCTCACATCGACGCCCAGTTCGAGCTCCGCCAGACCCTCGCGGATGCTACCCGATATTTCTATGTGGTGGGTGCGCTCAGCCACCTGGTTGCTACCTTACTTTCAGAATCCGCACGCATTTGGCAAGTATGAAGGTCTCAAGGCACTGCTGCTCCACACCTTCGGGCTCAGTCGCTGCGATCGCATGGTTCAGCTGCTGCAAATGGACGGTCTCGGTGATCATAAGCCGTCTGTGTTGATGAGCGAGATGCTTGCTCTCATGGATGGCCACCAGCCTTGCCTGTTATTCGAGCAGGCTTTCCTGGAGCAGATGCCCGATGACATCCGCCTGATCATCGCCGGGTCAGATATCCATGTGCAGACGTGGCTTCGAAGGACGAGAAGACAAAACGAAGAAGTGGAAGCCAAATAACCAAATGGAAATGACGCCAAACAGCCAAATTACCGAAAGCGTACGATGCCGAAAAGCCAAATAACCGAAAGGGCGGGACGACTAAAAGCCAAATAACCGAAAGGGAGGGATGCAATGCCGAAAAACCAAATAACAGACATGACATCGCCAGGGGTTGGGACTTGTCAGCGATTGGTCCAGACCCCCGCATCCATCACATCACTGGGGGAGGCGGGAGGGTGGGGGTCATTTTCCCACACAAAACCGCCCGGGGCTGGAGGGTGACTGGGCGCTCTGAACCTGAGCACCAAGGTGTAAGTGGCCAAATGTGCACATCCCTAGGGACAGCCCCCACTCTTCCCCCCTGCAGTAAATGCTGTCCGGCCACGGCCGCCTTTCACCTCGTCTCACCCGTGCGACCGCACTGTGATGGGCTATGGGTCAGCAGCGCACACACACACAGGGTCAGGTGGAGCAGAGTTGGGGATAGTCTGGTCCCTCCGCCCACCCAGAGTCACTGACTGCGATGCAGTGCCACCGGACCCCGACCCACACACGGGGTGATTCACCCCACCAACACCCACACTGAGTGATTCACCCCCCCTGGCCGCACAGACAGACGGCCCGGCAGCCATAGTAAATCGCTTTTAAAACATGGGGGGCACACAAATTCCGTGGCGGGCCAATGACAAGTGTGCATGACAACGAACAATATTATCTCTTCCCCCCCGTGACAACAAGAAGCACGTTTTATTTATTGTTTAAACACAGTAATACCATATGGTTGCCTGCGTAATGCACCCAACAAGCTCCCACACACAAAACACCAGATATTCAGTATTTTTTCAGTTTATTTGCAGTTCATTTGTTTTTTGAACTTTGCGCATTTAACAGTGTCATTTTCGCAGTGGTGTCGAGTAAATTGTACGTTATTTTTCCCCGCAGACGATACATTACTGTCAAATCACATACCTTACCTCTATCACCCGCTTTACATAACAACAAAGTGTCAATGCCTCTTCAAGGTCTGCTAATCCCTCCATAGCTTCAGCTGCAGGTACAGCTGAAGGGGTTTAGCATTAGAAGATCATTGTGTGGCAAATATGTTATTGCTGCCTTTGTGTTGTGGAAGGGGGAAATTTGCAGTTGAATAATTTGCAATTTCCCTTTCATTCTTTTCCACTCTGTGCGATGTGGGCGGATCAAAACCGCGTCGCTTGGCTATCTTTCACGTGCTCATGAGATTGATTTCAAGATGCTCACATGATCTTCTAATGTGCTGCAGGCCGCCTGTCCACGCGGCCGGGGTGGGGTGAATCACCCGGTGTGGGTGTCGGGGGGTGAATCACTCCGGGTGTGGGTTGGGGTCCGGGGGGTGAACCATCCTGGTGTGGGGGTCGTGGTCAGATGGCGTTGCATCGCGGTTAGTGACTCTGGGTGGGCGGAGGGCCCAGATTGTCCCCAACTCTGCTCCATCCGGCCCCGTGTGTGTGTGCTCTGCCGACCCACAGCCCGTCACAGTACGGCCGTATGGGGGAGACGAGGTGGCCGTGGCCGTGGCCGGACAGCGCTGATCCCGGGGGGGAAGAGTGGGGGCTGTCCCGGGGGATGCGCTCATTCGGCCGCTTACACCTTGGTGTTCGGGTTCAGAGTGCGCAGTCACCCTCCAACCCTGGGTGATCTTGTGTGGGGAAAATGACCCTCACCCTCCCTTTTCCCCGGGCAATGATGTGATGGACGCGGGGGTCTGGACCAATCGCTGACAAGTCCCACCCCCCCCCCCCAGTGGCGTCATGTCGTTATTTGGCTTTTCGCCATTGTGCCCTTTTGGTTAGTTGGCTTTTAGACGTCCCACCGTTTCGGTTAATTGGCTTTTCGGCATCCCACCCTTTAAGTTATTAGGCTTATCGGCATTGCATCCGTTCGGTTATTTGGCTTTTCGGCGTTGCGTCCATTTGGTTATTTGGCTTCCACTTCTTCGCTTTGGCTTCTCGTCCTTCGACACCACATCCGGGTGCCCCGATTTCACTGACCGCTTGCAGCTCAAGAGTCAAGTCAAGAATCAAGAGTCAATTTAATTGTCATTTGGACCCCTGGAGGTCCAAACGAAATGCCGTTTCTGCAGCCATACATTACACACAAATAGACCCCAGACACAACATAATTACATTTTACATAAACATCCATCACATAGCTGTGATGGAAGGCCAAAAAAACATATCTCTCCACTGCACTCTCCCCCCCCCCGATGTCAGAGTCAAAGTCAAAGCCCCCGGCTGGCGATGGCGATTTGGCCGCGGCCATTGAAGCGCCGTTGCGAGGTCGCACACCGGTTTGGTTTGGAGCTTCCTCGCACTTCCCGCGGCCATTCCAGCTGGTGTTGGGCCCCGCTCCAGGAGCTCTTCGACCCCAACACGGGCGGGAGAATTCGCTGTTGCAGGAGCCCCGAAAAGTGGTCTCCCTCCAGGGATCCGCGGGCTCCCGGTGCCGCCGTCCGCAGACCCGCAGTTTCGCATCAGCAGCAGCAGCGGCAGCAGCAGCAGCGGCAGCAGCAGCAGCAGCGCTCCTCCACCGCTCCACGGTCTCGGCCAGCTCGGACGGCAACGGTGAGTCGGCACCAGAGTCCCCGGCTTCTTCCTGTTGGAGACCGCTCCTCGTTGCGGCCCCAACGACAACTGAGACCTGACGAGAAAAGGTCGGGTCTCCCGTGCAGGGAGAGATTCAAAAGTTTCCCACCCCACCCCCATCCCCCCACACACACACCCTAACATAAAATAACAAAAACTACATAAAAACACAGACAAAAAATAATAAAAACGCGGACAGGCTGCAGAGGCCGCTGCTGGCCAGAGCCGCGCCGCCTACCGTCTGCTGCTTGGCAAGCCACAGCTCGCTGAATGGGCGGACGAGCTGTGGCTTGCCAAGCAGCAGGACAGTGGTTCCATCAACCGGGTGTCTGCGTCTGCGAAGCAGCAGCCTCGGCGGGCCATTCCACCCTCAGCTGACATTGCTGTGCCGTGGTTAGCAGTAAGTGCCAGTGGTGTTATTACCACCAACGCTGGGGTGCGGTGGCCCGCCGATGCCGCGCCTCTTGCTCGTTTCCGAGAATTGCCTCAGCCGATCGCCAGTGGAGGCTATCATGGTCAGCCAGAAACATTGTCTCTATGTCGGGGATCGCCATTCTGGGCTTTGTTTCCTCGTGGACACTAGGGCCATGCTGAGCATCATTCCTCCGTCTAGGCTCAATACTCGTGCTGGTAAGCATGGCCCCGCCTTCACCACCATCAACGGCAGCCCCATCCGCACCTACGGTACCCGGACTGTTTCCCGAGTCCTCGACTCTCGCCGTTACTCGTGGCCCTTCGTCATCGAGGACGTTTCCCAGCCGTTGCTGGGCGCCAATCTATTGCGGACCTTTTCCCTCATTGTGGACATTCGGGGCCAATACCTCGTCCCTCTGGAGTCCGCCCAGCATGCGTCCCTGCAGCCCGCGGTTTCCTCCGGCCCTCACCTTCGGATCGGTGACGGACGTGGGTGGGGCATACGCTCCGATCCTGGCCGAGTTCCCGGTGCTCCGGACCCCTCAGTTCCACTCAGTCGCTCCTAAGCAAGGGGATGTGCATCATATCCACACTGCCAGTCCTCCGCAGGAAGCACGGGCGCCCAGGCTCCTTCCCGACAAGCCGCGTTTAGCCAAGGAGGAGTTCCAGAAGTTGGAGGACATGGGGATTGTGCGGCGCGTCGAAAACCCATGGGCTTCCCCTTTATATATGGTTCCCAACTCATCCGGCGGGTGGAGGCCGTGGGAGGAATACCGCCACCTTAACATCATCACAACTGCCGATCACTATACAGTCCCGCACGTAGAAACATAGAAACATAGAAAGTAGGTGCAGGAGGAGGCCAACCGGCCCTTCGAGCCAGTACCGCCATTCATTGTGACCATGGCTGATCGTCCCCAAACAATAACCCGTGCCTGCCTTTTCCCCATATCCCTTGATTCCACCAGCCCCTAGAGCTCTATCTAACTCTCTCTTAAATCCATCCAGTGATTTGGCCTCCACTGCCCTCTGTGGCAGGGAATTCCACAAATTCACAACTCTCTGAGTGAAAATGTTTTTTCTCACCTCAGTCTTAAATGGCCTCCCCTTTAATCTAAGACTGTGGCCCCTGGTTCTGGACTCGCCCAACATTGGTAACATTTTTCCTGCATCTAGCTTGTCCAGTCCTTTTAAAATGTTATATATTTCTATAAGATCCCCCCTCCTCCTTCTAAACTCCAGTGAATACTAGCCTAGTCTTTTCAATCTTTCCTCATATGGCAGACCCGCCATCCCAAGGATCAATCTCGTGAACCTAAGCTGCACTGCCTCAATCACAAGGATGTCCTTCCTCAAATTAGGAGACCAAAACTATGTACTACAGATACTCCAGATGTATACTCCAGATGTGGTCTTACCAGAGCCCTATACAACTGCAGTAGAACCTCTTTACTCCTATACTGAAATCCTCTTGTTATGTAGGCCAACATTCCATTAGCTTTCTTCACTGCCCGCTGTACCTGCACGCCAACTTTCAGTGACTGGTGTACAAGGACACACAGGTCTTGTTGCACCTCCCCCTTACGTAACCTAACCTAACCCCATTGAGATAATAATCTACTCCCTTGTTTTTGCCACCAAAGTGGATAACCTCACAATTATCTATATTATACTGTATCTGCCACGCATCTGCCCACTCACTCAACCTGTCCAGGTCACCCTGCAATCTCCTAAAATCCTCTTCACAGTTCACACTGCCACCCAGCTTTGTGTCATCCGCAAACTTGCTAGTGTTGCTCCTAATTCCCTCTTCCAAATCATTAATATATATGGTAAACAGTTGCGGCCCCATCACCGAGCCTTGCGGCACTCCACTCGCCACTGCCTGCTATTCTGAAAAGGACCCGTTCACTCCTACTCTTTGCTTCCTGTCTGCCAACCAATTTTCTATCCGTGTCAACACCCTACCCCCAATACCATGTGCTCTAATTTTCGTCACCAGTCTCCCGTGCGGGACCTTATCAAAGGCTTTCTGAAAGTCTGGATACACTACATCCATTGGCACCCTTCATCCATTTTACTTGTCACATCCTCAAAAAATTCCTGAAGATTAGTCAAGCATGATTTCCCTTTCATAAATTCATGTTGACTTGGACTAATCGTTTTACTGCAATCCAAATGCCCCATTATTACCTCTTTAATAATTGATGGTGCATCTGCAGATGTTGGTAGAGTTGTTAAAGATATTTTGAACTGCCTTAGATATCTGAGGAATTAGGCGAGCTTTCTTAGCTGTAGCTTCAATGTGGTAAGTTAAGGAAAAATTGGTGATATTTTAGCCGAATAACAATTTCTTTAAACATACTGCCCACAAAGTGTTCAGCCATTATCAGTTGTTTTCTTCCATGGCAACTTTGCTGGTTGCTTTGAAATGCAAATTTTGTAATTTAAAAGAAAAGGGCGGCAGAATGGCGCAGCGATAGAGTTGTTGTCTTACAGCGCCAGAGATCCTGACTATGGGTGCTATCTGCAGTGGCGGACTGGGTCTGAAAATATTGGTTGCCAGGAGACAAAGGGGGCCCACTTCAATTGGGGCCCACTTGATATAGGGGGCCCACTTCATCAGGGGCCCACTTGCCATCGGGCAAGCTGACACCCTGGCCAGAACGCCACTGGCTGTCTGTACAGAGTTTGTACGTTCTCCCTGTGACCTGCGAGGGTTTCCTCCAAGATCTTTGGTTTCCTCCCACACTCCAAAAAGTACAGGTTTGTAGGTTAATTGTCTAGGTAAAATAGTAAATTGTCTTTGGTGCGTGTAGGATAGTGTTAATGTGCGGGGATCGCTGGTCGGCGTGGACTCGGTGGGCTGAAGGGCTTGTTTCTACGCTGTATCTCTAAACTAAACTAAATTAAACCTTGCAGATGCCCAACAGTGATTCCAGCTGCTGAACCCCAGAGTTGGAGCTGCTGTTGCTGGGGAAACTTGCCGTGCCTGTCGTTGCCAAGGCAACCGGGAGCTTTCCACTCTTTCTAAATTTACGGGACCTGTATTCCTTTTATGTATAAATGTTATAAATGTGCCTCTTTTCTTGCTGGGAAAAGAAAGTAGAAATTGTTGGCTACACAAGGTAATATAGATTTGTTAGCATTCATTGTGGACCATGATTGCTTCCCTGCCTCCTCTGCTCCCAATTCCTGAGATGCCTCCCCTGCACTTCAACCTGACTCAAGGTCTGATTGCTGGCCTTCCAACCCCCCCCCCCCCCCCCCCCCTTTCCCCTCCTACCCCCACTCCCCCAGCAAAACAGATATCCTATCATTATGGCTGCACAACCCAACTACAACCCTTGGATGTGAAAATGATGTTTCCACTGGTGAGAGAGTCTAGGACCAGAGGTCATAGCCTCCGAATTAATGGGCGCTCTTTTAGAAAGGAGGTGAGGAGGAACTTCTTTAGTCAGAGGGTAGTTAGTCTGTGGAAGTCATTGCCCCAGAGGACTGGGAGACAAGTCAGTGGATATTTTTTAAGGCAGATCTCGACAAATTGTTGATTAGAACGGGTCAATGCTTATGGGGAGAAAGCAGGAAAATGGGATCTACTCCAGTAATTTTAGAACTTGTGAACCTGACCTTCCCACTTGGCTTCATCTGCCCATTATCCCCCACCCCACCCCGCCCCCCCTCCTTCGCCTGGTCCATCCACCACTTGCCAGATCCTACCTCATCTCTTCCTCTCACTTCTTTATTCTGCCTATTGCCCTTCTGCACTCTTAGTCGTGACTTGAAATGTCAATCATACGCTGCCTCCACAGATGCTGCCTAACCTGCTGAGTTCCACCAGCAGTTTGGTTATTTTTCCACATCCCAGCATCTGCAGTCTCATATAATTCCAGCAGAGCATCACATAAGTCCCAAACCCCTTCTTATTATCTTGTACCATGCAAAATATTCTTCTCACATGCATTATTTTGCAATGTACCTACACTAAATATCAATTTACAGTTGTTGATCAATCTACCAAAGCAACTTTAGGTTAGAAACATAGAAACATAGAAATTAGGTGCAGGAGTAGGCCATTCGGCCCTTCGAGCCTGCACCGCCATTCAATATGATCATGGCTGATCATCCAACTCATTATCCCGTACCTGCCTTCTCTCCATACCCCCTGATCCCCTTAGCCACAAGGGCCACATCTACCCCTCTTAAATATAGCCAATGAACTGGCCTCAACTACCCTCTGTGGCAGAGAGTTCCAGAGATTCACCACTCTCTGCGTGAAAAAAGTTCTTCTCATCTCGGTTTTAAAGGATTTCCCCTTTATCCTTAAGCTGTGACCCCTTGTCCTGGACTTCCCTAACATCGGGAACAATCTTCCTGCATCTAGCCTGTCCATTAAGAATTTTGTAAGTTTCTAGAGAGTAATAAGACAGTCCTGACATCCCAGGAATCAGTCTGGTGAACCGTCTCTCCACTCCCTCTATGGCAATAATGTCCTTCCTCAGATTTGGAGACCAAAACTGTACGCAATACTCCAGGTGTGGTCTCACCAAGACCCTGTACAACTGCAGTAGAACCCTCTCTGCTCCTATTCTCAAATCCTTTTGCAATGAAAGCTAACATACCATTCGCTTTCTTTACTGCCTGCTGCACCTGCATGCCTACCTTCAATGACTGGTGTACCATGACACCCAGGTCTCGCTGCATCTCCCCCTTTCCCAATCGGCCACCATTTAGATAATAGTCTGCTTTCCTGTTTTTGCCACCAAAATGGATAACCTCACATTTATCCATATTATACTGCATCTGCCAAACATTTGCCCAACCCAAATTAACCCTGCAGTCCTAGCATCCTCCTGCTAACATGCCCCCCCAGCTTAGTGTCTCCGCAAACTTGGAGATATTGCCTTCATAAGGGTTAAGAACTGTTTTATATGTTGTGCATTGCCACCTTCTTTAATAGCTAGACACCTGACAATCCTAAAGGATTTTTTATGATTTATTAACAACAAAATTATAAGGAAATAACTGGTCTGTTAATGGTGGTTTTTAGTTTTAAAAAAACGCAGAACAGATAGAACTGCATTAATTTGTGATACGATATTAATGTAAGGAATTTGCTTCAAATTTTGTCCCTTTGTTTTTTTTACTGTCAATTTTGCTGTGTTGAAATTGCATATCTTATCATTCAACACTTGTGCCCGGCACCTTTTATTATAATTTGAATGATTGTTTGAACAACTAATTAATTTACTGCAATCTTCTAACAGAATGAAAGCACAATACAGAGCCAGAGGTGCGGAATCATTTAATTGAGATTTCAACAAGTTCACACTTTATCCAGAACATACATGAATAGATAAAATATTTTGCAATAATTATCTATCCACTGTCATCAAAGCCACCTCTTAAGCAGTAAGTAAAAAGCAGAGTGAGCTAAAGTGGAAAGCCCTCAAACAGATTAGCAAATTATACAAGGAACACTCGCTTTCAATATTAACAACAAAAACAGGTGCTGGCATGAAAATAGAACACACTGGAGATATTCACCAGATCAAGCGGCATCTGAACTGGTCTGATGACCCAAACCAGGGCATTGGAGATGTCCTCATTTTTTAGGGAACGGGGGTTCCCCACTTCTACTATAGATGAGGCTCTCACCAGGGTCTCATCTATACCCTGCAATTCTGCTCTCACTTCCCATCCCCCCCACTCGTAACAAGGGCAGAGACCCCGTTGTCCTCACCTTCCATCCTACCAGCTGTCACATACAACAGATAATCCTCCGGCATTTTCGCCACCTCCAAAGGGATCCCACCACTGGCCACATCTTCCCATCTCTTCCACTTTCGGCATTCCACAGAGACCGCTCCTTCCGTAACTCCCTGGTCAATTCGTCCCTTCCCACCCAAACCACTGTTACTTTCCCTTGCAACTGCAGAAAATGCTACACTTGTCACTTTACCTCCCCCCTTGACTTCATCCAAGGACCCAAGCAGTCTTTCCAGGTCTGGCAGAGGTTCACCTGCGCCTCCTCCAACCTCATCTATTGCATTTGCTGCTCTAGGTGTCAGCTGTTCTACATCGGTGAGACCAAGCGTAGGCTTGGCAATCACTTCGCTCAACACCTCCACTCAGTTTGCAATAACCAACCTGATCGCCCTGAGGCTCAGCTCTTCAACTCCCCCTCCCCTTCCAAATCCGACCTTTCTGTCCTGGGCCTCCTCCATGGCCAGAGTGAGTCCCACCGTAAATTGGAGGAGCAGCATCTCATATTTCGCTTGGGTAGTTTACACCAAAGATCCTATAGCGGAGCAAGATAGGCTACTCCTGCGAAATGCAATGGGCTGACGTGTAGTACACTACGGAGGGGATCCTGGGCATTTTTCCCCGCCCATTTTAGTAACCGGAACCTCCCCGACCCGACTCGCCATGTAATCAACGTTGCGGGGGAATAGTTTGTGTGCGTGATATAGGGTTAGATTCATAATTCTGTCAGTTCATACTTCTGTTAATTCTTGTCAAGAATAAAATTTGACTGGTAATTGTCTTTTTTAATGTTTTTTTTAAATCATTTCTTTTTAAATGGTTCAAAAGCTGTGTTTGAGTTGATTTTGTAGTAACCGGAACCTACCTGACCCGACCCGACTTGCAGGGTAATCAACGTTGCGGGGGAACAGTTTTTGTGTGTGATATAGGGTTAGATTCATAATTCATAATTCTGTTAGTTCATGCTACTGTCAATTCTTGTTAACGAATAAAATGTTTATAAACACACATACACACATGTGATATAAATGTATATAATCATATAACACACACAATTATATTTCTTCTGATTTTTATATCCAATGATGAACTTTATTTCAGACTAGACAAGGGACATTAAATAATAAACATTGTAAACCTCCCCGCAACTTCACACACCAGGCCCTATCCTACCCCTCAACTCCCCACCCCCCCGGCACTCTCCTCACCTCCCCCACCTCTGCAATGTCTCCCCCCCCTCCTATGCTGTAGTCCCTTAACCCACCAGCCCCTAACCCCACATCTCTCCCCATGCTCTCTGCACCCCAGCCCCTACCCCACCTCCCTCTCCCAAAGATCTTATAGCGGAGCTCCTCTGTAAGGTCTTTGCTCTCTCCCTCCCCTGGCCCTACCCAACCCTCCTGCGCCACCACTACCCCACGCACTACTCCCCTCCTCTCTCCCCACTCCCCCGGGCCTCGCACCTCCCTCTCCCCGCTGTCCCAGGCTGCGCACCCCATCTCCCCTTTGCCCCGGGCCACGCACCCCCTCTCCCCAGCTGCCCCAGGCCTCGCATCTCCCTCTCCCCGCTGCCCCGGGCCGTGCACCTCCTCTCCCCGCTGCCCCGGGCCGCACACCCCCTCTCCCTGCCCAAGTCAAAGACTTGCGAAGATACGGGAGCGGAGACGGAAGCCAAGATCCAATCTTTGGCCAGAAGCAAGATGGCGAAGCAAGATGGCGGAACATTGCTAAAATGGGTCCTATAATCACCCATGAATCTGCCCATGACCGTACTACGTGTTTTGCGTAGGAGTAGGCCATCTTACTCTGCTATAAGATCTTTGGTTTACACCCCAGCGGTATGAACATTGACTTCTCCAATTTCAGGTAGTCCTTGCTTTCTCCCTCTTTCCCCTCCCCTTCCCAGCTCTCCCACAGTCTCCGCCTCTTCCTTTCTTCTTCCTGCCCCACCACCCCCACATCAGTCTGAAGAAGGGTCTCGATCCGAAATGTCATATTTTTCTTCGCTCCATAGATGCTGCCTCACCCGCTGAGTTTCTCCAGCATTTTTATCTACCTGTGGTCTGATGAATAGTCATTGATCTGAAACATTAAGCAACATAGCATCTGTGCTTTCCCTTCCCAGATGACCAACTGAGATCTTTTAATATTTTGTTTGGTTTAAGATTTCAGCATCTTATAATTCCAGCTTCTTGTAATCCAAAATATTAATTTTGCATCTTTCCACTGTCATTCGTGTTTTTATTTCAGATTTACACTTCCCGTAACATTTAGTTTTTCGGTCTTCATGCCAGCCACACATACTGTTTCAAGCATTACATATGGCCAACACTATCAGACTTCTCACTGGCTTATCACCTCAGTAAATAAGGGGTTCATGAACATACATACACACATACATATTAGGAGCAGCAGCATATCCTTGCCTCCACTCCAAATGCAGTGAGTGTTGGAAGACATTCTGGAACATGCCGACCTCGGGGACATTGAAGAATGACAGAACATGGTTTTCGTGTCTGCACTGGAAGCCTCAGTAGAAATGGCATAAAGTGATTTGAGAGGTTTGAGGGATATAGTCCAGGAATGCATTCACTGTGGGTGTATTACCGGGGATTTACATATTCCTGTCCCATTCCTGCCCAGCATGAGTTTGGAAGGTTTTGTGTTTAGGGGTATTTGATTAAAATTAATGGTCCATATACAGCCTGGTCAGAGTGGAGCCATCTAGATGATATGCTGTTTTTTGCTTCTCCATAAACAGGATAGTATTGAGATAGTTTCATTTTGGCCAGGCTGTATGTGGTCCATGTGCTATGTCATGTTTCTCAAGTTCTATTGTTCTTCACCATATTATTATTATTAGCAACTCTGTGGTCTGTATCCTCCCCTTCATTCTATCTAGAGTGTTATACTTGAGTTTGGGTTGATTGTATTTATGTATAGTGGGCAGCTGTAGCTGGTTCTGTAAAATAATGGTGACTCTTGCATATAAACTCAGTTGGCTATTCAGTACATTCTGTGCTAAACGGGAGATGGCACTAATGTATGGTGATAGTCTTGCTCATCTGTATGCAAAAAAGTATGTCTCTGTACCTTGGTACATGTGATAATAAAGAAGCCATTGAATAGTAATGTTACAACATTTTAAGATTTTAAAAATCAAGTCTGCAATTTATCCCATCAGATATAGCATAAAAAGAAGTTTAATTTGACACCTAATTCACTTTCATATCTTCAGTATTAAAAATGTTATGGCCATTTTCATACTCGGAAATTAGCATCTTGTTCCCTATTGATTTTCCATTGACTTAACTCAAAAGCTGTGATCGAGGACAGTCTAAAGCCCATAACTTTATTAAAAATTAAGAGAACTGAAAGAAATTTTCAGTTATTATTGATTGAAGCTTTCTGAAACAAATATTAAACAATCTTACTTGGATGACCTGAAATTAAAGCATATAATTAGTTAGTTACCCAATTGTAGCTAATTCCAAAATTCAATTACTAGATCTAAATATCTATCCATTTCTTAAGGAAAGGTTGACATTTTTAAATAGCCTAAGTGTCCAAAGAACATTCACACAAGAATTCACAATAAAACATGATTTTTAAATCTCATTGACATTAATTTATAGTCCAAATGGAAGGGATTTAGTGTTTAATTGCTGTAAATCAATGGCTATTTAAATCAGCTTGCGAGTGGGATTCTGTGGAACGCACTGGTTTAGAATGCTGCCATTGCGGTGAACTTGTACCCCATGTCGGCATGAAAGATACTGCCGGTTCAGATGGGCCCCCAAGTCAGTTACTCGCAGCATAACATTTTGTATAAAGGGATCTTAAGAAGCACTTTTTAATGTAAAAATAAACAACCTACCTTGCGTTGTCCCCTACATAAGATCCGTCCCGTTGTCGGGGTTCGCGGCTTTAGAGGATGATTTTTAATCTACTATAACAATTAAATAACCCAATTTAGTTTAAAAATACCTGCAGCGAATGAATTTCCCAGCGATTTTTCGTCAGCAACTAAGTAGGCTGAACAACATCGATTTCAACAGCCTAGAGAAAATCGCGTTTTAAACCCGCCCCCCTCTCAAAGGCACCAAAGTCGCGCACACAGGCAGCGGAAGAACTGCAGCGCCGCTGAATGTTTTGCAACATACCTACATTGAACCATTGAGTATTATCTGATTTGATTGGACAGCATGCTGATCAACGCTTTTCACTGTACCTCGGTATACATGGCAATAATAAACCTAAACTTAAACCTGAACTGATAAGCACTTCATAACAAGAGGATTTCAGTATAGGAGTAGAGAGGTTCTTCTGCAGTTGTATAGGGCTCTGGTGAGACCACATCTGGAATATTGTGTACAGTTTTGGTCTCCTAATTTGTGGAAGGACATCCTTGTGATTGAGGCAGTGCAGCATAAGTTCACAAGATTGATCCCTGGGATGGCGGGACTGTCATATGAGGAAAGATTTAAAAGATCACTGGAGTTTAGAAAAATGATAGGGGATCTTATAGAAACATATAAAATTATAAAAGGACTGGACAAGCTAGATGCAGGAAAAATGTTCCCAATGTTGGACGAGTCCAGAACCAGGGGCCACAGTCTTAGAATAAAGGGGAGGCCATTTAAGACTGAGGTAGAAAAAACTCAGGTAGAAAAAACTTTTTCTACCTCAGATATGACTGAAAAAACTTTTTCACCCAGAGAGTTGTGAATTTGTGGAATTCCCTGCCACAGAGGGCAGTGGAGGCCAAATCGCTGGATGGATTTAAGAAAGAGTTAGATAGAGCTCTAGGGGCTAGTGGAATCAAGGGATATGGGGAGAAGGCAGGCACAGGTTATTGATTGGGGACAATCAGCCATGATCACAATGAATGGCAGTGCTGGCTCGAAGGGCCGAATGGCCTCCTCCTGCACCTTTTTTCTGTGTTTCTATGAAGTTGCGGCAGCATACAGCTGGCCACAGTGAACCTTGACACCCATTGCAATATTACAGGGCTCCTCCAGAACTGTCCAAACAGCTGAGTTATGGCATCCTCCTGCCAGTGCTCTGCACTTTACATTTAATCTGGCAGCATTCATTAGTGCTTGTTGGTCGCATACTCTGGGATAGTGGCCTTGAGTTAAGAAGTCTGTCATGAATGGATAAACCTGGTAGCCCATTAGTCACCTTTTCCTTTGCAATAGTGGCAATGGTAGCTGGTGGCACAGCAGAAAGACAGAGGATGAAGGCGTAATGATTGCTATCATGAATCGACTTTGATCTGGATAATGAGCTCCCCAAAGCCACACACCTGTTAAAAGTTGTATTGAACTGTGTATCTCAGAGTTCTATTGTGGAACATCTAAAACCATGAATGCACAGTCAATGGCATCTTGCACTGCAGAGAAACCTACAATCGTTTTAAAGTTGTAAACTCACTCCACCTTCTGTTCTCTGGCAGAAAAGGAATGATAAATAATCAGTTCTCATTATGTCATCTCAGTGACCTCCTTTATGCAATAGAGGAAATTTGCATTTATCCTCAGTTTTATCCTGGAAGGATCACAATGTATAAAATGCAATGAACTCAATCATCAAAATGACCTTGCCACCCACTGTAATGAACTTCTTCCCCTTCTTTGAGGCCAGTGTACTGAATGGAGCAGGTGGGAATGTTGCATGAGGAAATCCTCACTGAAGGGCAGGTGCTTCATGCACTTCATTGACAAATGTTCCATGGACAGCATAGGTGGATATGACTTCCTCTTGTGAGCGCTTTTCTCCTTGCTCATCCACACTTTTCCTCCATTGGCATCACTTCCAGGGAATTGTGTACTTGTACTCCGAGGTCCCTTTGTTCAGCAATATTCCGCAGGGCCCCACTGTTCACTGTGAGAGTCCTACTATGGTTTAAGTCCCCAAAATGCAACACCTTGTGGTTATCTGAATTAAATTCCATTTCCCATCCCCCACATACCCAACTGATCTAGTCACGTCATCAATTCAAACCTCCATGCCATTTAACTTCACAATCAGGCTCTTTGTATCTTTTTGACATCCATTAACTGTAGATGCACCAATGTCTTGACCAATACCTTAGTTGGCACTTGACATGTTGCAAATGTGCACATACCTCAGATACTGGGGGGAGGGCAGTTCACCATCTGTTGCACAGGGCCAAATATTATTGCCTGAACATTTTATTATTTTAGTCTTTCAAATAGAAAGATATGTGGCCTCTCAAAAATCTCCAGATAATTATGTTCTTCTCTTCACTACTAGGCAGTAAATTGATGGTGCATATTATTGAAATGAAAGGTGAATACATTCTATCATGCTTTGCCAAATTAGTGCTCAAATAGTGATGACAAAGTTCTGCTCTGTAAAATGTCTCGTCATTTGAGCTAATATAACTTCAAGGATCAGAATGTCTTCAATCTTTGTCTGAGGTATCCGCAGAAATATTGATAGAGTAAAATACAAATAAATTAGGGAACTATGCAAAGGTAGCCATCTAGTAAAAATGACATTACTTCATAGAAACATAGAAACATAGAAAATAGGTGCAGGAATAGGCCATTCGGCCCTTCGAGCCTGCACCGCCATTCAATATGATCATGGCTGATCATCCAACTCAGTATCCTGTACCTGCCTTCTCTCCCTTTAGCCACAAGGGCCACATCTAACTCCCTCTTAAATATAGCCAATGAACTGGCCTCAACTACCTTCTGTGGCAGAGAATCCCAGAGATTCACCACTCTCTGTGTGAAAAATGTTTTCCTCATCTCGGTCCTATAAGAATTCCCCCTTATCCTTAAACAGTGACCCCTTGTTCTGGACTTCCCCAACATCGGGAACAATCTTCCTGCATCTAGCCTGTCCAACCACTTAAGAATTTTGTAAGTTTCTATAAGATCCCCCCTCAATCTTCTAAATTCTAGCGAGTACAAACCTAGTCTATCCAATCTTTCTTCATATGAAATTCCTGACATCCCAGGAATCAGTCTGATGAATCTTCTCTGTACTCCCTCTATGGCAAGAATGCCTTTCCTCAGATTAGGAGACCAAAACTGTACGCAATACTGTAGGGGTTTTGCGTTTCCCTTTATTTCCCTTCGGGCCCAACTGCCCGAGTTATTCTCTCCCTTGTCGGAGGGTCAAACGGCCACCACTCCACTCGAGCGGTTTCCAAGAGAGAGAATACAACAAAAGGGGTTCCCCTAGGTTCTAGACCTCGGAATTATGGTGGGATATGATAAAAGGTTGAATTGACCAGAGTGTGCTGATGAGGGAAAACAGAAACCAAGATGGACTCAAAGCAAAATTTACAGACTTTATTAAACAATGAGAAATCGAATCTCACCAACACTACATAATACGTGGCGAAACTTATGCTTTAAACTATGACTATGGACGGAAAACTATCGGGCACGTTGTAAAACTTACTTTACACAATTTTACTTGCAAGTACCCCCTTTCCCCCTCTTCTCAACCTCTATCCTATTTCGGGAATTTCACCGGGTCACTGGGGTACTTACAGTTGGTCTCACGAGCCGTCCAGCAGAGCAGAAAAAGAGAAAGAGTTCTGGCTTGACTCCTGTTTTTATACCTGAGCTTCATTTGGAACCCCCAGGTGGTCCTCAGGATAAAAGGATTCTTTTGATGATTCCCAGTTTCGATCTGGCATGAACAAAAGGCTTCCGATGATAAGGGGTTTGCTGATGTCATGAGCCCTCAGCCTGATCATTATCCCATCGCCTGGATGGGCTCCTATTGGCTCGATGGATGGGTCATCCAAGATGGTGATTGAGCTTGGGCTGGCCTGTTTACCACCGTCTGCTGAGGCTTGGTTCCTTCCTTTGTGTATCCAAGATAATCTCGTTATCTCCGTCTCAGCCTTTCCTGTCCACATGATTCGCTTATTTGTGTGATGCCCAAGTCCACAGGCCAGACAGGTTTGTGGATTGGGGTTTTTTTTTGTTGCAGCCAGCAAATCTGTCTTTTTAAAATATCCATGTCCTTATCCGAGTTCTTCCATAATTTTGGAGGATTTGCCCCAATAACTTACAATACTCCAGGTGTGGTCTCACCAAGGCCCTGTACAACTGCAGTAGAACCTCCCTGCTCCTATACTCAAAATCCTTTTGCTATGAATGCTAACATACCATTCGCCTTCTTCACTGCCTGCTGCACCTGCATGCCTACTTTTAATGACTGGTGTACCATGACACCCAGGTCTCATTGCATCTCCCCTTTTCCTAATTGGCCACCATTCAGATAATAGTCTACTTCCTGTTTTTGCCACCAAAGTGGATAACCTCACATTTATCCACATTATACTGCATCTGCCATGCATTTGCCCACTCACCCAGCCTATCCAAGTCTCCTTGCAGCCTCCTAGCATCCTCCTCACAGCTAACACTGCCCCCCAGCTTCGTGTCATCCGCAAACTTGGAGATGTTGCATTCAATTCCCTCGTCCAAATCATTAATATATATCGTAAATAGCAGGGGTCCCAGCACTGAGCCTTGTGGTACCCCACTAGTCACTACCTGCCATTGTGAAAAGGACCCGTTTACTCCTACTCTTTGCTTCCTGTCTGCCAGCCAGTTCTCTATCCACATCAATACTGAACCCCCAATACCGTGTGCTTTAAGTTTGTATACTAATCTCTCATGTGGGACCTTGTCGAAAGCCTTCTGAAAGTCCAGATATAACACATCCACTGGTTCTCCCTTATCCACTCTACTAGTTACATCCTCAAAAAATTCTATAAGATTCATCAGACATGATTTACCTTTCATAAATCCATGCTGACTTTGTCCAATGATTTCACCACTTTCCAAATGTGCTGCTATCCCATCTTTAATAACTGATTCTAGCAGTTTCCCCACTACCGACGTTAGACTAACTGGTCTGTAATTCCCCGTTTTCTCTCTTCCTCCCTTTTTAAAAAGTGGGGTTACATTAGCTACCCTCCAATCCTCAGGAACTACTCCAGAATCTAAAGAGTTTTGAAAAATGATCACTGATGCATCCACTATTTCTGGGGCTACTTCCTTAAGTACTCTGGGATGCAGCCTATCTGGCCCTGGGGATTTATCGACCTTTAATCCATTCAATTTACCTAACACCACTTCCCGACTAACCTGGATTTCACTCAGTTCCTCCATCTCATTTGACCCACGGTCCCCTGCTATTTCCGGTAGATTATTTATGTCTTCCTTAGTGAAGACAGAACCAAAGTAGTTATTCAATTGGTCTGCCATGTCATTGTTCCCTATGATCAATTCACCTGTTTCTGACTGCAAGGGACCTACATTTGTTTTAACTAATCTTTTTCTCTTCACATATCTATAAAAACTTTGTGTAGTCAGTTTTTATGTTCCCTGCCAGTTTTCTTTCATAATCTATTTTCACTTTCATAATTAAGCCCTTTGTCCTCCTCTGCTGGTCTCTGAATTTCTCCCAGTCCTCCGGTAGACTGCTTTTACTGGCTAATTTGTATGCTTCATCTTTTGTTTTGATACTATCCCTAATTTCCCTTGTTATCCATGGATGCACTACCTTCCCTGATTTATTTCTCTGCCTTAATTATCTGCACTGCAGTGTAACATCCACAGAATTAAAGGAGGTGTATTCAATTTTTGCTGCAACAACCAACCATTTTATGTATTAATTTTAACAAGTAACTTGCAGAAGCTTTATGTTTTTAAAGAGACATGTATTTAATTTAAAGCATAGACCACTTCTGTAGGAAAAAATCCATTCATAGAGCTATACCACACGAAAACAGTCAATCTTGTCCATGCTGACAAAGTTGGCTGGGCTAGTCCCATTTGCCTGTACTTGGCCCATAGCCCTCTGAACACTTATGACCTCTGTCCAAATGTCTTTCAAACATCGTAATTATATCATTTTCTATAGCTTCCTCTGGCAACTATAGAAACAGATATGGACTAACGTCTGAGTGAAAAAGTTATGCCTGAGTCCCTCTCATCTTAAGACTATCTATCTATCTATCTATCTATCTATCTATCTATCTATCTATCTATCTATCTCCTCTGATGTTGTGCTCTTTGGCTTTGCACGGTTTTTCTATTTGCGCAAAATTGGTATGCGATAGCCCTATGATTGGTCTCTTCTCCTGTCAGTCTCCGGGACAGTCCACCCCTTCCTGCACCATTGTGTCTTTACTGGAGCTTCGGGGCGCTGTTGGTGGGCGGCAGAGGTCTCCAACCGGACACAATTTTCGGAGGGACCGGGAGTGGCGGAGCACAGCATATGTCGCCAAATGGAAAGCGGTGAATCTGATCACGGTGGAGGATAGCGTCCAGCGCCCTCTGTGAGTCTCAAATACACCGCCATCAAATGGCCTGCAGCTCCAGCCCCTTCCTCTCTGGTCCCCCTCGCTGGCTCCTGCCCCTCCCCTATGATAACCCCCTCTCCCCCATTGATATTCCTCGTCTTATCTCTGAGCTCCCTCCCACCCCACCCACACACTGGTGCGGCCGGATCTGCTGGGGCTTCCAGGCCAATTCAAGGCTTGGCTCTGAATCGGCCTGGAAGCTCCTCCGGGGCAAGCAAGGGAGAGGAGCGGCAACCTCGAGATCCTGGGGAGGGAGAGTAGGGGAGGAGAGGGGATAGAGGGAGAGGAGGGGAGTAGGGAGGGGAGAGGAGTTAATGAGGGAGGGAGGGAGTGACTGAAGGTAGGGGAAAGGAGAGGTGAGGGAGGGATTGGGGAGGGGAGGACGAGAGGGAAAAGAAGAGGGAGGAGGTGAGGAGGGAGAGTGGGGGAGGAGGGAGAGTAGAGGAGGGCGGGAGGTGGGGGAGGTAGGGAGTGGGGAATAGAGGGAGGTGAGGAGTGGGGGATAGAGGGATAGGAGGGGCGTAGGGAGGGGAGAGGAGTTATGGAGAGAGGGACGGAGTGAGTGACTGGGGGTAGGGGAAAGGAGAGGGAGAATGAGGTGAGGGAGGGATTTGGGGAGGGGAGGAGGAGAGGGGAAAGAAGAGGGAGGGGTGAAGAGGAGGGGGAGAGAGTGCTAGGGATGAGGGGAAATGAGCTGCACCTGTGCAGTTGGGGGCTATGGGTGAGTGGTGGAATATTGTGTTGGGGGCCCAAGCCTCCTGTGTGACAGGGACCCAACGAGTCCCACTTAGTCCAGTGCCCTCTAGTTGTAGAATTCTCTACCCTGGGAAAAAAGATTGTGAGCATTCACCTTACCCAAGCCCTTCATGATCTTGTATCACACAATAAGGTCTTTCTGCTACATTCCTAAGAGAAAACTCCAAGTTTTTCAAATCTATTCCTATACAAGCCCACAAATCCAGGTAACATTCTGATGAATTTCTTCTGTACCCCTTCCAACTTAATGATATCCAGAACTGCACACAACATTCCAAATGTAGTCTCACAAGAACTTGAATAGCTGCATTATGATGTCCCACTATTTGTACTCAATATCTTCCCAATTAGGTAAGCATGCTAAACCATGCTGTAATGCATCTCAATCAAATGTTTTCAATGGGCATCTGAAGATTGTTGGGGACATGCCTGTTTTAATAGGTTTTAAAATGCCCAATACCTCCTCTTTTACAATTCATATCTGATCTAAGACATCACAACTCATATGCCTCCATTTTTAAGCCTCCATGGGTTTCTCATAGTACAGGAGCACAACCTTTTATCCGACGATCCAAATAACGAAAACCTCTGAATAGCGACATTTTTTCGGTCCTTGAAGAAAGGTCCTTGAAAACGTTCACCGAGGGCGGCCCGCAGAGGTGACAGCGGAACCTCCGGTTGGTCCTCGAAGAAAGGGGAACTAAATCCCCATTCATAAAAGAGAAGATGAGGGTATATTGCGCGGGAGGGTTAATAATTGACAATATGCTGCTACCTGCCAGCTGAGTTAAAAAGTTCCCACGGTAGACTCACGATACACAGTGTATCGTGAGTCTTGCGTGGGAACTTTTTAACAGCGTGCAGGCAGCAGTAGATTGTCGCTCCCTTCAGTTTCACCCCACCTACACCCCTCTGCTTCCCGGCCATGTGTGTGACCCCTTCCCTCCCCTCTCCAGCTCCCCGCTCATTGCACCGGCGCGGGGGCTTTGCACTGTCTTCACGTCGCGATGCTAGCAGCACAGTGGCAGTCACCGGAGACGTCAGGACCAACGGAACACCGACCCCCAGGCCCACTGCAAGCACGGAGATCCCAGATCAGCAACTCCAGCCCAGCCCCGTTCCAACTCCAGAAGAACACGCTCCCCGTATTGGCAGAAGCTGATGGTGTGCAAGAATAACGTCTTGTTCTTGGGGTGGCGCAGCTCGGGCTGTGGGCGAATTGCCACTTGTCACCATAGCGGCCCATCGGGGAGCGTATTCCTCTGGAGTTGGAGGGGGAGGGGGGTATTGTGCTGTTTGATCGCCCCCTACTATTCCAGGGACAGGGAGACAGGACGTTCACCGAGGGCGGCCCGCAGAGGTGACAGCGGAACCTCCGGTCGGTCCTGGAAGAAAGGGGAACTAAATCCCCATCCATAAAAGAGAAGGTGAGGGTATATTGCGCGGGAGGGTTAATAATTGACAATATGCTGCTACCTGCCCGCTAAGTTAAAAAGTTCCCACGGTAGACTCACGAGACACAGTGTAGGCAGCAGCAGATTGTCGCTCCCTTCAGTTTCACCCCACCTACACCCCTCTGCTCCCCGGCCATGTGTGTGACCCCTTCCCTCCCCTCTCCAGCTCCCCGCACATTGCACCGGCGCGGGGGCTTTGCACTGTCTTCAAGTCGGCGATGGCTGCCAGCAGGTCAGTGCAGTCACCGGAGACGTCAGGACCAATTGGACGTCGACCACCAGGCCCACCGCAAGCACGGAGAACCCAGAGACCCACAGCCAACAGCAGCCCAGCCCCGCTCCAACTACAGAGGAACATGGGTTGCGGATGACGGGGCGCAGCTCGGGGCGTCGTAGGGGCCCCATCGGGGAGCGGGTTCCTGTTGGTCCTGACGTCTCCGGCCACCTGCTATCCTCCGGGAACTGTACCGCCCTTGCAGGAGAGTGGGGTTGTTTGCAGTTGCAGAGGGAGGGGGCAAGGGTGGTACAGTTCCCAGTCTCAGCTCCTGTCCATGGGGGTGGCCGGAGACGTCAGGACCAACGGGACAGCGACCCCCAGGCCCACTGCAAGCACGGAGATCCCAGAGACCCACAGCCAGCAGCAACTCCAGCCCAGCCCCGCTCCAACTCCAGAGGAACACGTAGGGGCAGAAGCTGATGGTGTGCAAGGTGTTCTTGGGGTGGCGCAGCTCGTGCTGTGGGCAAACTGCCACTTGTCGCCGTAGCGGCCCATTGGGGAGCGGATTCCTCTGGAGTTGGAGGGGGAGGGGGGTATTGTGCTGTTTGATCGCCCCCTGCTATCCCAGGGACAGGGAGACACAGCGGCTTTTTAGACTGGTGGGCAATCACTTCCAAAGTTCTGCCCACACAGTCAGTACACCTCTCCTACACTGCATTTCATACAAACATTTATTCTGCAAGAAAAAACGACATTGAAGACTCAAACTCGCGACCGAGTAACTGTCTGAATCAAGGCGCAAACTCGCGACCTTGCGGATATGAGCCGAACACTCTACCACTGAGCCAGCCATTAAAATCTACGCTAAAAAATTTCCATTCCCAAGACCGACAAATTCTGAATTACGAAAAGTGTCTGGTCCCAAGGCTTTCGGATAAAAGGTTGTGCACCTGTAATACAAATTATTAATTTAATATCTCCATCATCTTGTTCTACACAAAGACAGCCATGCTGATCTTTATGGGGACCTATTATTTCCCTAGCTATCTTTCTACCCTTAATATGCCAATAGAATATCTTACCTTGCCTGCTAGCTCCATTTCAAGTGCCTTCCTGGTCACATTCTTGTGTCCTCCTACACTTTTTATACTTGCAGAGGTCGTCGCTTGATCCGACCGCCTAAATCTGACATATACCTCCTTCATTTCCCTTACCAGTGCCTGAATATCTCCCATCAACCAAGGTGTCCTAAACTTGTCAATCTTGCCCTTCATGCTGTCAGCAACATGCCACCCCTATACTCTTGCAATCTCACTTTTGAAAGCCTCACACTTGCCAGCTGTACTGTTACCTGCAAGCAGACTCTCCTAAATTAGCTCTGTAAGTTTCCACTTCATGCCTGTGAAATTGACCTTGGCCCAATTTAGGCCTCAACCGGCCTATTCCTCTCCATAACTATCTCAAAATGGATAAAAAATTATGGTTACTGGTCCCAAAGTGTTCTCCCACTGACCAGTCATTTACCCTATCATGTTCTTTGAGAGGATGCGCAGTATAGTGGCTTTTCAGTAATGTCCACTATATATGGATTGGGGAAACTTTCATGGGCACATTTAACAAATTCCATCCTATCCAAGCCCTTTGCACCGTGGTTCACTCGGTCAATTTTAGGTAAGTTTAAATCTCACACTAATACTACGCTATTATTCCTGTACCTATCTGCAAACTCCTACATTGTTATTCCTCTAATTGCCTTTGACTATTGGAGGAGTATAATATGGCCCATTCAAAGTAGTCATACCCTTCAAGTTTCTAAGTTCTACCCATATAGCTTCATTGGACAATCACCCAACAATATCCGCTCTAAACAATGTTTAAGAGGGAACTGCAGATGCTGGAGAATCGAAGGTTACACAAAAAAGCTGGAGAAGGGTTTCGGCCCGAAACGTTGCCTACTTCCTTCGCTCCATAGATGCTGCTGCACCCGCTGAGTTTCTCCAGATTTTTTGTGTAACCTCCGCTCTAAACAATGTTGTTATTTCCTCCCTCATCAACGCCTCATGGGTGGCACGGTGGCACAGCGGTAGAGTTGCTGCCTTACAGTGCTGGAGATCCGAGTTCGATCCTGAATATGGGTGCTCTCTGTACGGAGTTTGTACTTTCTCCCCGTAACCTGTGTAGGTTTTCTCAGAAATCTCTGGTTTCCTTCCGCACTCCAAAGACGTACAGATTTTTATGTTAATTGGCTTGGTATAAAAGTTAATTGTCGCCAGTGTGACAATTGTAGTGCCAGTTTTAGTGTGCGGGGATCACTGGTCGGCGCGATAACTAAATTAAACTGAACTAAACTAAGAAGCAAACTTCTCCACCTCTATCTGTCCCTCTCTTACACCTGTAACATCTGTCCCCTGTAGCTTCTATTTTGTGCAACATTGAGCTGGCTGTCCTGAGGCTGTCCATCTCAGTGATGCTTAGCTTTTCTTTTGTCTGACTGTCTTTCTCTTCTGTCTCCATCAATGTCACTGTCTCCTTTCTGGATCTGTCCTTAACGGTGCCTCTGCCTGTACAAACGTTGAAAATCAAAATACATTGTGAAACTGTGATCGTCAATTTTGGCAGTCATATTGAAAGCTGCTTTGGGGCTTCTCCCATATGTCACCTTCTGTGGCAGTCAATATGCTGCTATGTTACTGAACATTTTGTTCTATCCTTTTCTCATCCCTCAGATACACTCAGTTTCAAGCAATTTATTTGAATGGCTGGATAAATGAGCTCTGAACAGCTGTGTGACTTTTTGCACCAATCTATGTGCTACTGCTTAATTAGCTGATGAAAAAAATATGTTTGGCAGGCCAGAGATTTAAGTGTCAAGCTTCCCTACTAGGTTTTTTTTTTGTTGTCAATTCATGGGATGTGGACATAACTGATCATGCCAGCATTTAATGATCTTCCTTAATGACCATAAACGGTATTAATTTGGTAACCCAGTCAATGTTAGAGAATGTTAGGGATTGATCACTTCAGATTAAGTTAAGAATCAAACACAGGGACACAAAGTACTGGAGTAACTCAGCAGGTCAATCAGTCTGAAGAAGGGTTCCAACCGGAAATGTCACCTATCGATAATCTCCAGAGATGCTGCCTGACCTGCTGAGTACACTAGCACTTAGTGTCATTTTGTGTAAGTCAGCATCTGCAGTTCCTTGTTTTTACATTAAGAATCAACCACTTTGGTGGGTTTGGATTCAAATAAAAACCAAGTATGTTTAAAAAAGTTTATTTCGTTCCTGGAGGGAGATTGATGAACAAAATATATATTTTTAGATTGTAATCTTTACCACCACTGACTGTTCCATATTTTACTGATGTTTCAAATTCACGCCTCTGGATCTGTAGTCCTGGCCTCTGAATTAGAGTTCAGTAGCTCATTATGCTGCTACATTCACCACTTGTCAGTCAAGGCAAGTTAGATAGCTCTCTGATATCCCACCTACAGGGTCAGAATAATCATGAATATACTGTTGGTTGGTTCAATCTTCAGTGTACTGCCTTAGGACAATTCTCAGAAATATTCTGTGCCCACAGGTAAAAATAAATCGCATCAATTAAAGTGATGAGAAATGACATTCACAATGTATACCCACGATTGGATGAGAAAAACAATTGTAGCTTTGTAGATGACATAGCTGAGGGAAATGTGAGAATGTAAAGAGGATCCTACAGAGACACAAGAGACTGCAGATACTGGAATATTGAGCAAAAAGCAAAGCTCTGGAAGAACTTGTGTCAGGCAACATGGAGGAAATGGACAAACTATGTTTTTGAATGGGACCTTTCTTCAGACTCAAAGAGGCTCCATTATGATTTAGATAAGTTGGGTGAAGGGATAAATGCACAGCTAAGCAAATATAATGATACGATACAATACAATAAAAGTTGGATAACATAGACATATGTGAGGTTTGCCTCACCACCTTGCGTCTAAAAACTGAAAGCAGATTATTTTCTGAATGGTGTTAGCTTGTAAAAGGGGAAAATGCAATGAGACTTAGGTATCCTGTTGTAGAGTGTGAGCAGTTAGAAAGGTAATTCATTCCAGTAAGATGTGAGCAAGAATATATTGGTGTGACTGTACTTGGTCGTGGCAACATCTGTCTGTAGTTTGGGGCCTAGTTTTGGTCTCCTTATCTGAGGAAGGAAGCTGTACAATGGAGAGACTGCAATGAAGATTCACTAGACATAGAGATGTCAGAAATGAACTGTGAGGATAGACTGTGACAATTTGATCTATATCCATTGGAGTTTAGAAAAATGAAAGGTGGTTGCATAGAAACCCAGAAAATCATAACAGTCAGAGTCAGAGTCAGAGTCAATTTAATTGTCATTTGGACCCCTGGAGGTCCAAACGAAATGCCGTTTCTGCAGCCATACATAACACACAAATAGACCCAGACACAACATAATTACATTTAACATAAACATCCATCACATAGCTGTGATGGAAGGCCAAATAAACGTATCTCTCCACTGCACTCCCCCCCCCCCCCCCCCCCCCCCCCCCCCGATGTCAGAGTCAAAGTCATAGCCCCCGGCTGGCGATGGCGAAACAGGAAGATGTTCCCAAAGACTGGAGATTTCAGACCCACGGGTGACTGATTCAGAAGACATGACTACCTCTGCTTTTATTTTCAGGATTTTTATGAATTGTAACATGCTAATGCAAATGCAAAATTTACATAATATTGTACATAATATTGTTGTTAACAAGTTTAGTATGTCAAATCACTATCCTGAAACACTTGGAGGAATGGAGTTTTTTAATGATTCCAGTATTGACAAAAAAAACCTCAAATGTTACATTAATTTTAGCTTTATGGTGCTTCATTAAACTCATTATATGCTAAATCAAATAAATGACAACTTTTTGATCCTTTAAATTGAGATAAATTTCAGTTGTTAAAAGACTTGAAGTTGATATGCAGCCAATTGTAATTACTGGAGTAGACAAGTTGAATTGAAGGCAGGAAAGGAAAGTAGAGTAGTCACAGGAGGTTCGATTCAACAGAATAAAGTCGCAGCTGTTAGCAGAAACCATGATGTTGGTAAAAGAAGATAGTTTAAATTGGATGAAGATGTCTAGGTTGCCATGACATTTAACTAACGGAGTAACTGACCTTGAAGAGGGAACAAGAGAGGTAATTTGAAGTGGGTGTCAACAAGGCCTCTGATGTTCAAATCACTGTGCCATACTGCATACCCTTATACTGATCTCCAGACTGTAAAACAGACAGGCTTCTTAATATGGTTGGGAAACATGAAGATGATATCACCACAAGGAAAACACGAGACAAAACAGCCAGTGAGCGGGTTTATATGTAACATTCTAAACTATTTAACTGGAAATAAATTGAAAACAAAAAAAAATCATGGCTGAAAAATTCCTTGCAATCACTCTCATTTCATTACTGTGGTTGCCATTAATTTGCTGCATGCAGCAAAATCAGTTTACCATTGCTGGAAAAGTAACACCGACTGTGTGCAGCCCTTGGAAATTTCTCAGCAGAAGGTTGATGGAAAAGGGACTGATGCATATACACAAGGAATGAGCAATGACCCAGAGATGGCCTGTGAAAACAAACAACTGCCTGTATATATACAGTGCTTTTAACAAAGCATTAATGATCCAAAGCCTTTTTTGAAAGCAGAGGAATAGATAGGGTAGATGCACAGAGTCTTTTACTCAGAGTTGGGGAATCAAGAACCAGGAGACATAGGTTTAAGGTGAGATGAGCACACATTTAATAGAAATCTGAGGGGTAATATTTTCACACAGGCGGTGTTGGGTAGACAGGATGAGGTACTTGAGGCAGGTACTATAACAACATTTTAAAGGCATTTGAACAGGTACATGGATAGGAAAGATTTGGGGGGATATGGGCCAAACACGGCAGGTTTGACTAGTGTAGATGGTGGCATCTTGGTTGGTATGGGCAAGTTGCCCCAAAGGGGCTGGTTTCCATACTGAATGACTACGACTCTATGATACAATATTTAACAATAAAATTCATAAAGAATTATTGGCCTAGCATTTCTTGGCACCAGCAATCTGCTGAATTCACTAATTACCTAACTGCCTAGATCCCCCAGCAAGCACCTTTATTTGTCCTGATTCTGACTGGCAAGACCCTGCACTCCAGATATAAATACCATCAAGGCAAGAACACAAATTCCCGCCACAGAAATGGTGTAAAATACGTTTACAGCCTGCAAGCGATGCAGTTCTTTTCCCAAATTGCTGCACTGGCCTTGCCCACTATCCAAAATGTCTTTGACATTCACAAACTTTCTGCACAATTTTCGGAAGTCTTACTGAGCTCAATCACTTGCTGTATTGAACTGCCGTCAAAGTTTCAGAATAAAGTTTAGAGCATTTAGAGCTGAAATGAAGACCTATTTCTTCACTCATTAAGTGATGAGACTTTGGAATTCTCCATTCCAGTGGGCTGTGGATGTTCAATCATTGAGTTCATTCCGATTTAGGTTTAGAGATACAGCACGGAAACAGGCACTTCGGCTCACTGTGTCTGCGGCGACTAGTGATCTCCACACACCAACGCCATCGCAGTAGGGAGAATTTTTATCATTATACCAAGGCAACTAGCCTATACATCTCTGCTATGTGTGTGCAAACTGGAGATCCCAGAGAAACTCACGCGGTCACGGGGAGAATGTACAAACTCCAGACAGGCAGCACCTGTAATCAGGATCGAACCCTGGTGTCTGGCACTGTAAGGTAGCAACTCTACCACTGCGCCACCATGCTGCCCAACAGAGAGGTGGCCCATTTAGTGTGGTATTAAAGGAATTAAGGGATTATGATTTAGAACTGATATCATCCTTACAAATCATTTTTTGCACCACCTCCATTTCTTTCTTTTTATCATACGTGTTGCACTGACCAAGTTGCTCTGTGTGTTAATGATAACTTCATCTTTGAAATAAAATAATCTGCGATGTTAGGAATGCCAAAAGAAAACATAAATGCTGGAAATACATAGCGAATAAAACCGCAACCAGGGAAATTGTAATCATGTATAATGTTTCCATTGACTGGTTAGCATACAACAAAAACGTTTTGCTGTACCTCGGTACATATGACAATAAAATAAACTAAGAAAGAAACGTTTCAAGAAACATGTTAACATTTCAGGCAGATGATCTTTCATTAAAACTCACAAGAGGATGTCAAACTCTTCACTCCACAGATGCTGAATATTTTCAACATGTTTCTGTTTAGTTTAGTTTAATTTAGTTTAGTGATACAGCGCGGAAACAAGCCTTTCGGTCCACCGGGTCTGCGCCGACCAGCCATCCCCGCATATTAACCCTACCCTACACCCACTAGGGACATTTTTTACATTTATCAAGCCAATTAATCTACAAATCTGTACATCTTTGGAGTGTGGATTAAAAGTTTTATTTTAATTTTAGGAAGAGGGCAATCTATGCTGTGGTGTTTTGTGTGCTGGAGGAAACTGAAGTCTAAATGCAGAAAGAGTAATGGGCCTGTCCCACTTAGGCGATTTTTCAGGCGACTGTCAAGTCGTAGCAGGTCGCTGATAAACTGGCGACTGGAACGGCGACTGTCACGTAACTCCTATAAAAGATGGGGGGGAGGGGGAGGAGAGGGGGGAGAAGAGGGGAGGAGGAGTGGAGACAACTTTTAAGAAGGCAGAGATACACGGCTGTGAAGCTCGGCGGACATATAACATTACCGGTCGGTTATCCTTGGCTCTGAAAACTACTGTTTACGTTTTTTTCTCAATGAGCCAATGAAATTCACCAGTCAGTACCGGCGACAACCTACGACCTCCTGGCAACCCGCTACTACTGCAACATTCTGATCGCCGTGACTAGTTATGAGAATGCGGGAACTACTCACGCACGCAAGCGACAACCCGGCAAACTCCAGCGAACATGTGGCGACCTTGTGGCGACCTCATAGTCTCATGTAGTCGCCTAAAAAGTTGTGTAAGTGGGACAGTCCCATAACCTGTTTATTATCTTTTTTAACCTGTGAATCTGATTATAACTGTTACAGTGTGTTGACAAAAAGTAAAATAAAACTGGCAATTGTATTGGGACCAGTCTGATTTATGAAAAACAGCTCTCCTGGAAGGGTGGTTCAGTGGCACAGCAGTAGAGTTGCTGCCTTACAGCACCAGAGATCCTGAGTGCTTTGGTTTCCTCCCACACTCCAAAGACGTACAGGTTTGCAGGTTATTTGGCTTTGGTAAAAAATTGTAAATTGTCCCTAGCATGTAGGATAGTGTTAGTGTTCGGGGTGATCGCTGGTCGGCATGAACTCGGTGGGCTGAAGGACCTGTTTCCATGCTGTGTCTCGAAAGTAAAGTCTAAAATAAAAGTGCTAGTCAGCCAATTGGTTTCTTCCCACATACCACAGATGATCAATGCAATATTTTACATATTACATTTCATTTTCAGTGTTGCATTCTATTATTATCCGTGGAAATTCAAGTAAATCTGTTTCTCAAGGTTCCCGTCATTCTTTCTTGTCATTAGATTGAAGCAGACTGCCAGTATTGTTCAGATTGGAGAGATGTCTGTATTTTCCCTCACTTCTTCTTTCCAACTTCCTGCTGAGATGTAATAGCTGAGGTCCAATGTGTAATTCTTTGAAGATAACAGGATAGACCAAAGAGACCAAAGAGACCAAAGGGGTTTGTCTGTTGCGCTAGTATGGGTGTTGCGGGCAGATGGTACTGGTTTCCAGAGAGCTAGTATAGACATTGTGGGCCAAATGCATTCTTGGGCTGGCAGCCCATTGTTGCAACGAGGCAAACAATTGGGCTGCAGCCACCTGACAACCAAAATACATTTTGTGAACACAAACTTTTTAAAAAAGGCGAGGCAAACAATTGGGCTGCAGCCACACCTGACAACCAAAATTCATTTTGTGAACACAAACTTTTTTAAAGAAGGTTAAAAAGGCGAGGCAAACAATTGGGCTGCAGTCACCTGACAACCAAAATTCATTTTGTGAACACAAACTTTTTTAAATAGGCGAGGCAAACAATTGGGCTGCAGCCACACATGACAACCAAAATTAATTTTGTGAACACAAACTTTTTTAAAAAGGCGAGGCAAATAATTGGGCTGCAGCCAAACATGACAACCAAAATTAATTTTGTGAAAACAAACTTTTTTTAAAAGGCGAGGCAAGCAATTGGGCTGCAGCCACACCTGACAACCAAAATTCATTTCGTTAACAGAAACTTTACAGCCGCATCGAGGGGACTCACCGTGTAGACGTGCGTTCAGTGTTATTCGCAGCTCAGAGATCTGGGTTTTTTTATGGTCCCTCCCCCTGCCACCAGCGGGGGCAGCAGAGAGAATGGGGAATTTTTAAAAAACATTAATATCTCTCTGATTTTTTATCGATGGGAAAAATCCTCTGATCCAGGAAGGCGGAGGTGATCTCTGAGCGAGGTGACCTAAAATGACGCCGTAGGCGTTCTCTCAGAAATCGCACCACAGTGGGCCAAAAGCGTTCAAGATCAGACTTTTCGTAATATAGATGTCAACAAAATAGAGAGAGTGCAGAGGAGATTTACTAGAATGTTGCCTGGGTTTCAGCACCAAAGTTACAGAGAAAGGTTGAACAAGATAGGTCTTTATTCTTTGGAGTGCAGAAGGTTAAGGGGGGACTTGATAGAGGGCTTTAAAATTATGAGAGGGATAGACAGAGTTGACGTGGTTAAGCTTTTTCCATTGAGAGTAGGGAAGATTCAAACAAGAGGACATGATTTGAGAATTAAGGGACAAACGTTTAGGGGTAACATGAGGGGGAACTTCTTTACTCAGAGAGTGGTAGCTGTGTGGAATGAGCTTCCAGTAAAAGTGGTGGAGGCAGGTTCGATTTTATCATTTAAAAATAAATTGGATAGGTATATGGACGGGAAAGGAATTGAGGGTTATGGTCTGAGTGCAGGTAGATGGGACTAGGTGAGAGTACGTGTTCAGCATGGACTAGAATGGCCGAGATGGCCTGTTTCTGTGCTGTAATTGTTATATGGTTATATATGGTTATTCTCCTCTACTGCAACTGAAATGAGTTTTGTTCCGATCGGTGAAATAGGACAAAAGTTATGAAGGTTTTGAAGGTTCCCCCCTCCCCCGTACACCCCCCCCCCCCCCCCCCGTACACCCCCCCCCCCCACAAACATCCCCTCCCCCACCCCCACCATCCCCCACACACCGCTCCCCCCCCCCACGTTCCCCCCCCCCCCTTCCCCCCTCCTCCCCCATCTCCTCGTCCCCCCCCACATCTCCCCTCCCCCACACCCCGCCCTCCCCCCACACCCCCCCACAACCCCTCCTTACACGCCACCCCTCCCCTCCCCCACCCCCTCCCCATTAGTAGTTATGGCTCTTCCCCTTCCCCCTCTTTTAATCGGGTTACCCTGCCCTCACACTCACTAGTTAAAATTCCCTCCTTTATTATGGATCACAATTTCTACGAATTACGATATATAAAACTATGCAGGCTCACACAAAATGTGAATGCTAGTCTTCACAATATATATGTAAACATTTTCTGAGATTTAAGGAAATTCCTGCCCCCCCCCCCCCCCCCCCCCCCCCCCCCCCCTCCTGGGCCCCCCTTTGGACCCCCTGGGTCTGGGTCCGATATACCCCCCCCGCACCCCCCTCTCATAGGCCCTGGTGGAAGGATGACATTTAAGCTGGAGGTATGTAACAAGTAAAGTTCCGTGGGGATTTGTGTTGGGACCTCTGTTGTTTGTGATATCTATAAATGACTACTTTTAGTTTAGAAACACATTGCGGAAACAGGCCTACCGAGTCCACACTGACCAGTAATCCCTGCACATTAATACCATCCTACACATAGTAGGGACAATTTACACATACACCAAGCCAATTAACCTACATAACTGTACATCTTTGGAGGGTGGAGGAAACTGAAGATCTCGGAGAAAACCCACACGGCCACAGGAGAACGTAAAACTCCGCACAGCCAGCACCCGGAGTCGGGGTCGAACCCGGGTCACTAGCGCTGCAAGCGCTGTAAAGCAGCAATTCTACCGCTGTACCACCGTGGCTGCGGTTTTCGTGCTGTAAGACTCCATAACTTTAAATGTATGTAGCCTGGTTAGTAGGTTTGCAGATGACACAAGCTGAGGACTGAGCTTGTGGACTGAGGATGGAAATATCAAATACTAAAGGCTTTAACTTTAAAGTGACAGAGGCAAAAAGAAAATGTGTGGGGTTAGTTTTTTACATAAAGGGTGGTGAGTGGCTGAAACACACTGCCAGACATGGTTGTGCAGGCAGGTACAATAGTGGCATTTAAGAGACTTCTGGAAAAGCACATAGAAATGCAGGAATTGGAGGGATATGGATTATGTGCAGACAGATAAGTTGGTCTTGGAATCATGTTCCGGACAGATATAGTGGGCCGAAGGGCCTGTTCCAGTGCTGTACGGTTGTGTGTTCAATGTTCAAACCCACACTAAACTGTTGAGACTGTGAAATTTACAAAATAACAGAGAACAAATTATTTTTAGTTTTTTCCAAAGTATTTTTTACATATGGCACCGCCTCATAAGGCAGTCAAATGTTAAGTATTCATAATTGTTTAATATGTTAAGTGTTGTTTATTGATTGCATTATTCTGACAGGCCAAGCATTATTTTTCAGTGTGTGAGAAATAATAATCAGTTCATAAGTCGTAATTCATAGCACATGATTCAAAAGAGGAATATTGCCAGCAGCTGTATTAATATATCTGTCGCTAACTGTAAATATAACTCTGACTATGCAAGAGGCCTCCAGTGTCAATTATAGGTCTTTTTGCAGTATGGTTGATTTTTTTTTTCCTTGTCTGGGCAGAGAGGCTATGTTGATTCCAAATTCTAATTTCTGAAAAAAAAGGAGTTTAAGATAGTGTCCATGTTACTATCTCCTTATGTAGAAATAAGGAACTGCAGGTGCTGCTTTACGCACAATGACACAATGTGCTGGAGTAACTCAGTGGGTCAGGCAGCATCACTGGAGAACATGGATAGGTGACATTTCAGTTTGGGACCCTTCTTCAAACTGATTCTTGATCTTTCGGGTCAGGAAGGCTGCGGCACGGTGGCGCAGAGGTAGAGTTGCTGCCTTACAGTGATTGCAGCGCCAGAGACCCGGGTTGGTAAATATACAAATTGTCCCTAGTGGGTATAGGATAGTGTTAATATGTGGGGGTCGATGGTCGACGCGGACCCGGTGGGCCGAAGGGCCTGTTTCCGCACTGTATCTCTAAATAAAAAACTACAAGACACTTCTTTAGACTGATTAAAGAATCAGTCTTAATAAGGGTCCTGAACCAAAATGTTACCTATCCATGTCCTCCAGATATGCTGCCTGGCCCACTGAGTTACCTCAGCACTTTGTCAAGTCAAGTTTTGCCAGGACCATTAGATTCCATACAAAAAGCTGGAGTAACTCAGGCAGCATCTCTGGAGAGAAAGAATGGATGACGTTTCGTGTCTTAGACAATAGACAATAGATAATAGATGCAGGAGTAGGCCATTCGGCCCTTTGAGCCAGCACTGCCAATCAATGTGATCATGGCTGATCATCCCCAATCAGCACCCAGTTGCTGCCTTCTCCCCATATCCCCTGACTCTGCTATCGTTAAGAACCCTATCTAGCTCTCTCTTGAAAGTATCCAGAGAACTGGCCTCCACCACCCTCTGAGGCAGAGAATTCCACAGACTCACAACTCTCTGTGTGAAAAAGTGTTTCCTCATCACCGTTCTAAACGGCTTACCTCTTATTCTTAAACTGTGGCCCCTGGTTCTGGACTCATAGCAGCATTTTTTGATTTCCATCAAATTGGTACTATTTATTGCATTCTTGAACACTCGCCAAAGTACACTGAGAAGGTAATTGACAATCAGATTTTGTCACAATCGGTGAGAATATTACAAAGAGGAAAGAAATCATAGCACATTCATGATTTTAGTATACTCTCTCTGGCAATCAACTAACTAAGGCACAGAGCATTATTCTCCACATACCGAGCATGGTGATAATCAAGCAATGATTTGCATATACAACCGATGATGCCGAATGTTTGGAAATCATGGTTTGATTTAGTAGAAACGTGGGTCAAAGAGTTGAACCAAATATGGTAAAAGTTAGGGAATGGAGAGTACATGCTAACTGGAGATTTCAAAGACAGCAGTGTTGGGATGGGAAGTGTACTATCTGTCCATTTCTGATGGCGAAAGTATGACTATCATTTGCAAACATTGACCTCTATCATCCAGAAAAAAATTTGAAGTGAAAGTTTGTAAGTAAGAAGTTTCAAATCTCATTAATATTCTATTTTGTCAAAATGTAAAAGTACAAATAATTGATTCTCATATTTATATTGATCATGTTGCTGAAGTGATCAGTTTTGACTTTTCTCTACGACTATATTTCCCTCAAATTGTCCAAATGGTGATTTTATCAATATAAGCCTGTAGAATTGATCTATAACCGACAACCTTTCCAGACATGTCGAGAATAATCCTCTTTGTCTTAATTTCATTGCCAGTGAGAACATGCTAAAATCATGAAAGGTGCAACAAAACAAAAAAACTGCATATATTAGAAATCTGGAAATAAAACATTACTTGCCAGGGATACTCAGCTGGTCAGGCAGCATCTGTACAGCGAGAGAGAGAGAGTAAATGTTTCAGATCAATGTTTCTTCCTCAGAACTGCCATGTTACGTAAAGTTATGCAATGTGCCAATATGATGGCTCTTTTTAACATCACAAGACCTAATTAATGGAAATAGATCCTGAAACAAATTATTTCTTTGTACAACTACGTGGCTCTTGTCCAAAGTCAGAAAACCTAAGTTGGGAAGCTCTTGAGAATAGCATACGCTCACACAACGTTGTGTGGCTATTTTGAAGCGTAACAAAATGTCTTGGAAACTGTCACCTGATAGAACAGATGCAAAATACATTTCAAGAAATAACTTTTGTGGAAAGAAAATCTGCCTGGGGTATGAAACTATGCCAATTTATTATCACCAGTTCGATATCCTCATCCTGAGAAAAATGTCCCTCTGATATATACCTACAAATCCGCACATGTGGGAAGCTCATATCAGAAACCTGAAATTATTTATTAAAATAACCTCAATAATTTTACACTCATTCAATTAAAGAAGGCAACAATAAGTTTTTTGCAATTAGCACATTAATGTTTTGTTCTGTAGCTATGTTAGAACTAAGTAAAAGTTGTAGGTTCAATGGTAAACATGATGGAACATGTTAAATCCATTATATAAAACTTTATTTTTTTCATAAATGACGATCATATAAACATTTTATTTGGTTATCGCAGAAATCTGCAACAATTACTCAATAGTTTGCAGAGAAACTAGATGCAATCTTTGACAACAATGAAGGTTTTACTTTTCTGCATGATATGCCAATTCAGATATGATCTGCTTTGCAATGTGTTGTGACATTCATTCTCGTGATATAGGCACCTCTGGCAAAGTGGGTATTGTTGCACATTTCTAATCCCCTTGGGAAGATGATCAATCATTTCATGAATCATGACATTCTATCAGTTAAATTAACATTCACAGTCTTTTTAGCTAAAGAGTCGTTGTGTCGTGCAGTGTGGAAACCCAAAGCCCTCGGTCCAACTCGTCTATGCTGATCAAGATGTCCCATCTAAGATGATCCCATTTGCCTGTATTTGGCCCATATCCTTCACAGCATTCCCTATACATGTGCCCGTCCAAATGTCTTTTCAATACTGTTTTAGTACCTGCCCCAACTATCTCCGTAGGCATCTAATTTCACGTACCCACCACTGTACATATAAAAATGTTGCCCCTCAGGTTCCTTCTGCTCTCACCTTAAACCTATGTCCTCTGGTTCTTGATCTCCATACTCTGCGTAATAGACTCTGTGCATTCACCCTATCTATTCCCCACATGATTTTGTACACCTCCATACAATCACCTCTCAGCCTCCTGATTTCCAAGGAATTAATTAATTCAGAGGAATGAAGTCCTAGCATGTCCAACAACCTATAGCTCAAGCCCTCTAGTCCTGAGAACATCCTCATAAATCTTCTCTGTGCTTTTTCTCGCTTTATGGGTTTTTTCCTATAGTAGGGTGACCAAAATTGAACACAATACTCCAAATACAGCCTCACCACCATCTTACACAAGGGCAGCACAGTGCTGCAGCTAGTAGAGCTGTTGCCTCACAGTCCCTGAGACCCCGGGTTCAATCCTGACCTTGCGTGCTGTAAGTGGAGTTTGTACACTCTCCCTGTGACCACATGGGTTTCCTCCAGGTGCTCCGGTTTCCTCCCACATCCCAGAGATATACAGGTTTGTTGGTTAATTGGCCTCTGTAAATTGCCAATAGTGTGTGGGGCATGGATGAGAAAGAATGTATACATGCGCACACACACACATATGCACACAGACACAAGAATATATACACAAGAAGGAAAGGAGAGCTGTTAGAGGACCAGGTAGCTTTTTTTTTTTTTTTTTTTTTGTAATAGTTTTTTCCTTTTCTCGTTGCTTCAGTTGCCTCGCAAGTAGTTTATGTGGCTTATCCCCAATTAAATCGGACAATGGTGAGTTTCTAACATTGCCTAAGGATATTAATAAGAGGTTTGCCCAATTTTATCATAATTTATACACATCCAAAATAAAGACAGATGTAAGTAAAATTACAAATTTTTTAGATAATTGCAAGCTCCCAAAATTGGATAGTTTAGAACAAGAGCAATTAGGAGCACGGATTACTAGTGAAGAAATAAAACAAATAATAAACTCATTGAAAAATGGGAAGACCCCAGGACCAGATGGCTTTAGTAATGAATTTTATAAAAGATTTCAGGAGTCAATTGTACCAAGATTATTTAATTTATACACGCAGGCTTATACTGAAAATAAACTACCAGAAACCCTAGCAGAAGCAACAATAACGCTTATACCAAAAAAAGAAAAAGATTTAGATGAACCTGGTTCTTATAGAGCTATATCACTTCTAAATACGGATCAGAAAATTTTAGCAAAGATTCTAGCTAGAAGGCTAAATAATTACATTAACAATTTAATAAATACGGATCAAACGGGATTTATACCCAAAAGACAATCATTTAATAATTTGAGAAGGCTTTTTAATATAATGTACTCTCGTAATGAGGACTATGAAGATATCTCAGTGGTCACGTTGGATGCAGAGAAGGCATTTGATCAAGTAGAATGGCAGTATTTATACAAGGTACTCCAAAAATTTAATACGGGAGAGAATTTTATTAGATGGATTAAACTACTTTATGATAGACCTACGGCAAGAATATTAACTAACAATACGCTATCTCCAAAATTTTACTTATCAAGGGGTAATAGGCAAGGGTGTGCCTTATCACCATTGCTATTTGCCCTTATGATAGAACCGCTGGCCGAAAGGATTAGAAATCACCCGAATATTCACGGATATAACAGCAAGGACTCAAAGAATAAAATTTCATTATATGCTGATGATATCCTTTTATATATTACTAATACACAAACGAGTATACCCACCTTATTAACACTAATTGAGGAATTCGGCTCTTTTTCAGGATATAGAATAAATTGGAATAAAAGCGAAATTATGTCTTTAAAACCACAGGATTCGAGACACTTACTAAAATTCCCCTTCAAAATTGCAACAGAAAAATTCAAGTACCTGGGTATTCAAATTACGAGAAGACACAAATCATTATTTAGTGCCAATTTTATACCACTATTAAATAAACTGAATGATACGATTAAATTTTGGAAAACGCTTCCGCTCTCATTGATAGGTAGAATTAATGCTATAAAAATGACTTTCTTACCACAATTAATATATTTGTTTCAAGCGATCCCAATATATATTCCAAAATATTTTTTCAAAAAATTAGATTCCACTATCACTAATTTTATATGGGACTACAGAACACATAGAATTCAAAGAAAGCATTTGTGCAAATCTAAAGAAGTTAGGGGTTTATCATTACCTAACTTTATATATTACTACTGGGCAGTGCATATTAAGAACATAATATACTGGCTGGATAGTTCCACTCAGCAGTGGGAGTGGATAAGAATGGAGAAAGAGGAGTGCTATCCGCACGATATAGGAACGATCCTGCTCTCACCGATAAAATTGAATAGTATAATATATAAGAAGAACCCAATTATTCACAATATAATAAGAATTTGGAAACAAATAAAAGTATCCTTGAAATTAAATAATTTATCAGTACTAACCCCACTATTGAACAACCCCGCATTCAAACCTTCTCTCATCGACAACACATATCAACAATGGGATAGACTGGGGATTAGGAAAGTAGGGGATATGTATGAAGTGGGCAAACTGTTATCATTTCAACAATTAAAATTAAAATTTAAATTGAAGGATAATCAATATTTTAAATATATACAGGTATGTGACTTTATGAAGAAATACACACATAGATTTCAAACTATATTTTTAGATCCTTTAGAAGAAGCAATGAATATTAAGGCTGATTCACAAAAATTAATATCATACTTTTATAATAATATATTAAATAAAGAATCACCCTCAACAGAAGCATTAAGGGAAGATTGGGAACAAGAGCTAATGATAAAGATCTCGAAGGATAGGTGGGAAAAGTATTTGATGAATACACATAACTGTTCTATTAATGCAAGACATAATTTAATTCAATTCAAATTATTACTTAGACTATATTATTCAAAAACGAGGTTGAATAAATTTTATCCAAACGTCTCTCCCAGATGCGATAAATGTTTGTTTCAAAACGCTAATATAACACATTCATTTGTAGGATGTACGAAGTTGAATAAATTTTGGAGTGATATATTTGATATATTTACAAAGATTTTCAAGTCAAGAATAGAACCCAAAACGGAATGGATTATATTTGGAATAATAGGAGAAGATACCAATTTAAATAAAGATCAAAATGTTTTTTTTAATTATGGGTTAATAATTGGAAAGAAATTGATACTTAAATTTTGGAAAAATACAACCACACCAACTGTTAAAATGTGGATTAGGAATATGATGGACATAGCACGCCTTGAAGAAATGAGACTCCGACTAATAGATAAATATGACCAATTCTTAAGGAGTTGGTCTCCTTTCATCGACTTTTTGGAATCATGTGATGCAGCGGTACCGTAAGGATTGCTGATTTCAGTTCATGACGCGGATAGATCTACATCTCCGAATACAGATTTGAAAAATTCTCTTTTAAGGGGCCTTCTCTTCTATTTCTACTTTCCACTTTCTCTCTTCCTTTTTTTATTTTTTATGTACACACTTCACGTTTTTCTACTCTCTACCATCTATTTTTCCACTTTTTCCCCTTTCTATTGTTTTCTTTTTCTTGTCCTGCTTACTTCCTTCTTATAACATAAAACTAGAGGTTGTACATAGAATGGATTACGGTATTACATAGTTGGCACCTAAAATTAGGTTCCACTGTACTGTTTTGTGCTGTATTAACTTCTAATAAAATAAACAAAACAAGATAAAAAAAAAAAAAAAAAAGAGGACCAGGTAGCATCTGTGAAGGGAAATGGATAATTTACATTTTGGGTTGTGATCTTTCATCTTGACTGAAAGAAAAGAGGGGAAGTAATCAGTCTAAAGACATGGGGGAGAGGAGTGGGGTAAGAGCTAGAAGCAATAGATGAGGACAGGTTGATTGGCAGATGATAGTCAGGTGGGAGATGGCAGATTAAAGATAGCGACAGGTGATAAGTGGAGAATAAGGCTTTTGTTCTGTCTGACAACATCTTGGTCAATTTCCTTTGCACCCTCTCCAGTGCAATCATACCTTTATTATAGTATGGTAACCAGAACTGTATAAAGATGTCTAGATCTGACCAAGCCAATATTTTGTAACATTAGACCATTACCTCCCTGCTCTTTTCTAAGTAGAACTGATCAAAAAATATTTGAAGCAGTGTGTTGTGCAGTGTATCTAAATGTCACACTTATTTTACCAAAGTGTGTGATCTAATGGAATTGATCCTGATCTAGTGACGTGACCACTGAAATATTTGAATACAGATGAATTATTATCATAGGTTTAGATAGGCGCTCTTAGGAACACATTCTCTAAAATGCTTGTTATCACTTTGCTATTGGGATCCTAGAAATTACCTAGATGGGACCCCAAAACATTATTTCCATTGATTGATTCCATCCCAGAAAAATATGCTCCCTTGCACTTTGAAATTTCTCGTTAAATGACGGAATATCTGCTTTCCCTCACAATTATTAAATCAAGAAGTAACCATGGGAATAAATGGTTTTAAAACCTGTAATTTCTGAGACACAGTTTTCTTTTATGTGCTCTAGTTACAATAAAGAGAAATAGGCAATTATTTTATTAAAATTGGAGTTTCACATCAATGAAGTAATAATCAATTATCTTCCAGTGCAATGGCAGGAATTGAAATGACTCACCGTGCAATCACTATTCTTGTCAGTGGGCAGACTCTTTATGGAATGATTAAGAGCCATGGTAAAGTTCAATTAAAAACATAATTATGAAGGAATACAGTGGAGAGTAAAAATCCATCCACAAAATCTTACTTTCCTTGTAGGAAAGATTTTATTTTCTTCACCCTGCTCAAATCTGGCTACATTCTTAAAATCCTACTTGGACAAACCTGCTGCAATGTTTGTAGACAACTACAACCCCTCAGTACTATGGTCCTAGGTCCCAACCTGCTTCAATAGGATATCAATAGGATATCTATAATTGCCCAAGAAGAGCAATGTAGTTTGCCTGAATGACAACTGACTGGTGGCACTCACTTCCATTGTAATGAAGTGCTTTGAGAGGTCGGCTGTTACGCACATCAACTCCTGCTTTAATAAGGACCTGGACCCACTACCATTTGCCTACTGCTGTTACAGATCAACAGCAGATGTGATCTCACTAGATCTCCACTCTGCACTGGATAACTTGGACAACACCAACACATATGTCAGGCTATTGTTCATCAACTTTATCTTGGTGTTCAATGCCATCATCAAACTCAGGGATGGACACAAAATGCTGGAGTAACAGCAGGACAGGCAGCATCTCTAGAGAGAAGGAATGGGTGACTTTTCTGGTCAAGACCCTTCTTTGACTGAAGAAGGGTTTTGACCTGAAACGTCACACATTCCTTCTCTCCAGAGATGCTGCCTGCCCCACTTACTCCAGCATTTTGTGTCTATCTTCAGTTTAAACCAACAGATGTTTAATGCAGTTCCTTCCTACATATCAAACTCAGGGAACTGTGTCTCTGCTCCTCCCTATACAGATGAATCCTCGACTTCCTCATTGGCAAACCTCAATCAGCATGAATTGGAAAGAATGCTTCCTCCTCACAGACTATCAATATAGGGGCATCTCAAGGCTGGGTACTCAGTCATGGACCAGAGAGTTTCATCCTGTATTATTAAGAGAAGCTAAATACCACTGACATAAACATTTGTAATACAGTGTATAATATTAATTTATCTATAGAGGTGGGGAATCTTAGTTCTGATTAACAGAATGCTTTCTTGGTCTTTCTATGAGCTGGAGGTATAACTTTAAACAATTTGGAATCAATGCTGAGAGGAGCCAGCACTACACATGCTGTCAGTTGCGTCTCCATTTTACTATACCTCCACCTTCAGTTGTCATTTTATTTCTGTCTTCCAAGTGATCTGACCATAGGTCAGGCTAGTGACTGAAAAGTCACAATGCTTTTACAATGACGTGGTTCACTTGACTATTTTAAAGAATGATAATCTTTATTCTCTTAACTTCACTTTTTAAGAAAGGAGGGAGCGAGAAAATGGGGAAATATAGACCAGTTACCATGACATTGGTAGTGGGGAAGATGCTTGAGTCGATTATTACAGATGTTATAGCAGCGCATTTGGAAAGCTGTGACAGGATCGGTCAAAGTCAGCATGGATTTATAAAGGGGAAATTATGCTTGACTAATCTTCTGTAAGTTTTTAAGGATGTAACAAGTAGAATGGATAAGGGAGAGTCAGTGGATGTGATGTATCTGAACTTCTAAAAAGCCGTTGACAGGGTCCTGCACCAAAGATTAGTGTGCAAAATTAGAGCACATGGTATTGGGGGTAGGGTATTGACATGGATAGAGAACTGGTTGGCAGACAGGAAGCAAAGAGTAGGCATTAATGGGTCCTTTTCTGAATGGCAGGCAATGTCTAGTGGGGTGCCGCATCTCAGTGCTGGGACCCCAGTTATTTACAATATATATTAACGATTTAGATGAGGGAATTAAATGTGACATCTCCAAGTTTGCGGATGATACAAAGCTGGGTGGCAGTGTGAGCTGTGATGAGGATACTATGAGGCTGCAGGGTGACTTGGATAGGTTGGGTGATTGGGCAGATGCATGACAGATGCAGCATAATGTGGATAAATGTGAGGTTATCCACTTTGGTGTCAAGAACAGGAAAGCAGATTATTATCTGAATGGTGTCAGATTAGGGAAAGGGAAGGTGCAACGATACCTGGGTGTGCTTGTACATCTATCTATCTATCTATCTCTCTCTCTCTCTATCTATCTATCTATCTATCTATCTATCTATCTATCTATCCATCCATCCATCCATCCATCCATCCATCCATCCATCCATCCATCTATCTATCCATCCATCTATCCCTCTCTCTCTCTCTCTCTATCTATCTATCTATCTATCTATCTATCCCTCTGATCTTGACCACTTCCTGGTGTTCTGTATATTGATTTTAGAAAAATCGCTGCCACTTACGGCTGTGATTCTTGACCATCTTACTCAGAGTCCCCCTCCGCTGCGCAGGACACGAGGATTTTTCCAATCGATGAAATATAAAAGAGTTAATAGTGTTGAGATTTTCTCTCCTGAAGGCCACGCCCCTTCCGGAGGGACTATAAAACCTGCAAGTGTTGAGTGCCTCAGTCAGTCTCTGCAAGATGGGGGAAGCGAGAGGGTCACGTCTCTCAGTCTGAGCTGTTGATAACACTGAACACGTGTTCACTAAACTGTGAGTATGGTTTTACTGACCTTGAGTGCCCTTAATGTGGTTTGAAAATGAAATTGTGGTTGGTTTGAAATAAAGCACAGCAAATGGCTGGTGGTGGTTGGTTTGAACTAAAGCACGATTAAAAGTCTAAACTTGACAACTTCCTGCTTGCACTGTATATTGATTTTTGCTAAAACGCTACAACTTATGGCTGTGATTTTTGGCCTTCTTACTCCGTCCCCCTCCGCTCATCAGGTGCAGAGGATTCTTCCCATCAATGAAAAATAAAAGTATTATTAGTGTTTAAAAAATGTTGAGAATCTCTCTCCTGTCAATCACGCCATGAAGGCCACGCCCCTTCTGGTGGGAGGGGGAGGGATTATAAAACCTGGAAGTGTGAGTATGGCACAGTCTCTGCAAGATGGTGGAGGATGAGGTCACGACTGTCTGAGCTGTGAATCAACTGAACACACTGAATGTCTACTGAACTGTGATTGTGGTGTTTATGTTGGACTTTGTGGTGTTTTGTAGTGGTTTTATGGTGGTTTTACCCTGCTTTAAATGGTATGAAATTGCATTTGAATGTGGTGGCCTTCAAGATTCAAGATTCAAGATTATTTAATGACCACACAGTCAAGCTGGTGGAATTCATATTCTGTACAGGATGTTACACAATAAGCTGATTCCCGTCAAACATAACATAAAACACAAACAACATACAGTATACAGTACATGCATGAGGTGGCTTTGTGATATTATCATAGAGTGTTCAGGGTTCGAATTGCATATGGATAGAAACTGTTTTAAAATCGTGATGTTTTGGCGGGCAGTGAGCTGTAGCGCCTCCCTGAGGGCAGCAGGTGGAAGATGTGGTGAGCTGGGTGGGAGGGATCAGAAATGATTTTCTTCACCCTTGACACGGACCGTTTGAGATTGAGTGATTCTATTGATGGGAGGGGGGTGCTGATGATTTTGGATGCTTTGTTGACAATGCACTGTAGTTTATTACGGGAGTGAGTGTCTAAACTGCTGTACCAAACTGTTATTGATGAAGTGAGCATGCTTTGGATGATGGCTGTGTAAAATCGGATTAGGAGATGTTTCCTCACTCTGAACTTCTTGAGCTGACGGAGAAAGAAGAGTCTTTGGTTGGCTTTTTTATAAATTTGATCTGAATTGGTTTTCCATTTGAGGTTATTGCTTATGTGAGTGCCAAGAAATTTGAATGAGTTAGTGGTGGATATGGGTTCACTGGAGATGAGTAGGGGGGTCTTGGGTTGTGCCTTACGTCTGAGATCGATGATTTTGATGTGTTGAGTAGGAGGTTATTGTCTGTGCACCAAGTGACTGCTTTGTGTGTTTGAGTGCGGTATTCTGTTTCCTTGTTGTTAGAGATGAGACCTATGATGGTTGTGTCATCTGCGTATTTGTATATTTTGACTGAACTATCAAAGTTCAAAGTTCAAAGTAAACTTTATTGTCAATTCAAATAAATTGGATTGAAATTGCGTTTCCCCATACTCCAAATGTGCAAATAATATTTATAACACAGACAGCCAATATACCAATAAGATAGACAATATACATTATTTAAAATATTCACAGTGTGCCAGACTGTAACATTTTGAGGTATGTTATTAAAGTGCAATAGTAAAGGTGCAATATAGAAAAGTGCAAATAGCATACTGCAGACATTGAGTTAAAGTTAAATGTTCATGGAATTTTCTTGAGTGTGTTGAGTAATCTGATGGCCTGAGAGAAAAAGCTGTTTTTGAATCTGGTGGTTTTGCTCCGCATGCTGCGGTAGTGCTTGCCAGATGGTAGGAGAGTGAACAGTTTGTGTGCTGGGTGTGTGGTGTCTTTGATGATATTGGTTGCTCTCTTGCGACAGCGAGATGGGTATAAGTCCTGGATTGCAGGTTGTGGTGATCTGGTGATCTTCTCCGCTGTCCTCACCACTCTTTCTAGTGCCTTCTGGTCAGCAGCAGAGCAACTGCCATACCAGACTGAGAGACTGCTGGTAAGAATGCTCTCAATGGCACCCCTGTAAAAAGTGGTGAGGGCAGAAGGGGGGAGGTCGGCTCTCCTCATCCGTCGAAGGAAGTGGAGGCGTTGCTGAGCTTTCGTGACTAGGGAGATGGTATTGGTGGACCATGTCTGATCATCTGTGATGTGCACTCCCAGGAACTATACTGGGATGTGAGTTGATTTGTATAGAGTGAGAATAACCAGGGTGACAAGACGCAGCCCTGAGGGGCTCTTGTACTGAGGTGCAGAGGGTGAGATGTGGTGTTGTGTATCTTCACCCTTTGTTGTCTGTTCCAAAGGAAGCTATGGATCCAGTGACAGATGCAGGGGTCAATGTTCATGTCCGTTAATTTATGGAAGAGTTTGACCGGGTTGATGGAGTTGAATGCAGAACTGAAGTCCATGAACAGGATGCGGGCGTAATTGTTGGCGGTTTCCAGGTGTTGCAGAGTGTGATGGATGGCCAGGTTGACTGTGTCTTCCACTGACCTGTTGGCTCTATATGCAAATTGATATGGGTCCATGTTGAAGGAAGTGCTGGTTTTGAGGTGAGCGAGAATAATGCGCTCAAATTACTTCATGGCCATGGATGTAAGGGCAATCGGTCTGTAGTCATTGAGGCAGGATGTTGTGTTAGACTTGGGCACAGGAATAATGGTGGATTGTTTGAAGCACTGGGGCACTGAACATTGGCAGAGGGAGGTATTGAAGATGTTGGTGAACACAGGGGCCAGCTCTGCTGCACAATGATGGAGCACTGCTGGGCTGATGTTGCCTGGGCCTGCTGATTTATTTTTCTTCTGTCTCCTGAAGGTAGTCCTCACCTCGGCCTCCTGGATGTGGAATGGAGGGGGAGGAAGAGGAGAGGGGGATGATGGTGGAGGGACTGGAGACTGTTCAAACCTGCCATAGGAAATGTTCAGTTTATCTGGGAGTTGATGATCATTATCAGGGATGGGGGTGGATTTCTTTTTGTAGTTGGTGATTTCCTGAAGTTTTTTTCCAGACAGTTCTTGTGTTGTTGATTGAGATTTCTTGTTCTATTTTGGTGGCATAATTGTGTTTGGCTTTCCTTATTGTAGACCTTAATTTATATTTTGCAGCCATGTAGTCCTGCTTATTTCCAGTTTTATATGCAGCATTTTCCTCAGTTCTTAATTGTTGAATTTCTTTTGTGAACCAGGGCTTATTGTTGTATTGTTTAACCGTTCTTGAAGGGATGCAGAGTTGCTCACAGAATTAGACATATGACGTCACTGTGTCCGTGTAGTCGTGGAGGTCACCAGCTGCGCAGAAGACTTCCCAATTAGTGCATGCGAAGCAGCCTTGCAGCTTTTCGATGGCGTCTGTAGACCATGACCTGACAGATTTGGGCGAAGTTTTTGAGGATTTTATTTTTTGCTTATACTTCGGGATAAGCAGCAGCATCGCGTGGTCTGACTTGCCCAATGGAGCTCCTACAAAGGCACAGTAAAGCCTCCTTAAACGGAGCGTGTTGTTCCCTCTGCTGGGGCAGGTTACGTGCTGGTGGTAGTTTGGAAGCTCAGTGGACAGGTTGGTGCGGTTGAAGTCACCTAACACAATTATTGCTGTGTCTGGGTATGAATTTTCTGTGTCGGAGATGTGACTGGCTAGTTCGCTCATGGCAGCGTTAGCATTAGCCTCAGGTGGAATATAAACACCGATTACAATGACCGATGCAAATTCTCTCGGGAGGTAGGTGGGTCTGCATGTGGCAGTAAGGTGCTCCAAGAGTGGGGGTCATACATGGCTGAGTGAGGTGGAGTTTGTGCACCAGCGTTGGTTTACCATAATGCATATTCCGCCACCTTTTGACTTGAAAGATAGTTCAGCTGACCTGTCGGCTCGGTGAAGTGTATATCCTGGCAGCGTTACTGCTTGGTCGGGCACTGACTGATCCAACCAGGATTCAGTCAGGCAGATGGCAGAGCAGTTGCTGTAGTTCCTGTTGGTCTGGATCAGAAGCTGGAGTTCGTCCATCTTGTACCGGAGAGATCTAACATTTGCCAGCAGAAGGGCTGGGAGAGGAGGTCGGAATGGGCGCCTCTTGAACCTCGAGAGGATACCGGAGCGCCTGCTTCGTTTGCCGGTCTGCGGTCTGCTTCGTTTGCTGGTCTGCGGCCAGAATGTGGGGAGGCCCGGAGAAACAAACGTTATTTCCTTCGGTAAAGATGGCCTCAGGACTCCGTGGATGTTGAGTTTGAGATTTAGAAGTTCCCATCGGGTGTATTGGATTACACATGACACTTTACAAACGTATAGCGCAGACACAAGTACAAGAGACAGGAACACAACTTGTACTGGGCGAGCCTCGCGGCCGCCATTTATTTATTTATTTTTTTCTTGCATGCTGCATGAAATTGTATGAAACTGCATTTGAATTTGGTGACATTGCACCCTGCTTCAAATGGCATGAAACTGCACTTGCATTTGGTGGCCTTGCACACTGCTTGAAATGGCATGAAACTACACTTGCATTTGGTGGCCTTGCACCCTGCTTGAAATGGCATGTAACTGCACTTGAATTTGGTGGCCTTGCACCCTGCTTGAAATGGCATGAAACTGCACTTGAATTTGGTGGCCTTGCACCCTGCTTGAAGTGGCAGGAAACTGCACTTGAATTTGGTGGACTTGCACCCTGCTTGAAGTGGTATGAAACTGCATTTGAATTTGGTGGCCTTGCACCCTGCTTGAAATGAATGAAACTGCACTTGAATTTCAAGGAATTTCAAGGAATTGCCGTCAACTGCCAGCTCACCAGCCATGAGTGAGCTGCCAACACATCAGGCTTGAATGACTGAGCTGCCACCCCAAGAATCCATTTGGCCCACAATGTCCATACTAGCCTTCTGGAAACCAGTCCCTTCAGCTCACAACACCCATACTAGTGCCCCATAAAGCCTCCCCCCCCCCCCCACTGGCCACCAATATTGGAATTGGTGGAGAGGTGGAGTATTGCGTTGGGGGACCAGCCATCCCATGTGAACATGGGACCCAATGGGTCCCACTTAGTCTAGTACTATTACTAAAACTCTCACCTTGACCACTTCCTGACTGCGTTGTATTTAAATTTGTGCAAGAACACTACCCTATATCGCTTGGATTACTTGCCACCTTACTCACCGTTCTCCTTTGCTCCAAGCCACCAAGTTTTGTTCCGATCGGTGGAAGATTACAAAAGTTATGAAGGTTTAAAAAATCGTGAGCTCAGCAGATTAGTCTTCTTGCCTGTGAGTCACCATGAAGGTAACGCCCCTTCCAGCACCCGCTGTTAATCTTTGCTGATAATCACTGGGCGGGGCTGAGTCCACAAGCCGTGCAGTGAAGAACGACCAGCAAAGCAACCAGCACCTGCTTTAAGTCACCATCGCACCCCCAACCCCTTCCCCTCTGGTCCCCCTCGCTGGCTCCTGCCCCCCTCACCCGTAATACCGCACTTCCCCTGTATTTTCTTCAAGCTCTTTCCCCTCCTGCCCACTCACCCCTCCCCCAACACCCCCAACCCCCACCCCCACCCACACACACCCCTTCCTGGGATGGCAGGACTGACATATGATGATGGAATGGGTCGACTGGGCTTGTATTCAGTGGAATTTAGGATGAGAGGGAATCTTATAGAAACATAAAACATTCTTATAGAATTGGACAGGCTAGATGCAGGAAAAATGCTTCCAATGTTGGTGGAGTCCAGAACCAGGGATCACAGTTTAAGAATAAGGGGTACGCCATTTAGGACTGAGATGTGGAAAAAAAATCACCCATTGTGAATTTGTGGAATTCTCTGCCACAGAAGGCAGTGGAGGACAATTTACAGGATGTTTTCAAGAGAGAGTTAGATTTAGCTCTTAGGGTTAAAGGTATCACGGGATACGGGAAAAAGCAGGAATGGGGTAATGATTTTAGAAGATCCGCCATGATCATATTGAATGGCAGTGCTGGCTTGAAGGACCGAATGGGCTACTCCTGCACCAATTTTTCTATGTTTCTATGTTCTATGTTTCTTTGTTTCTATGAAGGGATTTGAATGGGGTGTAGGGTCGTATCCATTTACGTGCAAACAAGCTGGGGAAGGTTGAGTGCTCTTCCAATCATCTGACAGCGTTGATAATTATTTTTCATATTATTGGCCAGTACATTATGAGAGCTGTTGAATTTTATTTGACAACTCCGACTGCACAGTGGCACAGTGGTTGGGTGGCAGCCTTACAGAGCCAGCGACCCAGGTTCGATCCTGACTACGGGCGCTTGTCAGTACGATGTTTATACGTTCCCCATGTGAACTGCATGGGTTTCGTCCCACACTCCAAAAATGTACAGGTTTGTAGGATAATTGGCTGTGCAGAATTGTAAATTGTCTCTAGTGTGTGTAGGATAGTGTAAGTGTACAGGGATCGCTGGTCGGAGCGGACTCAATGGGCCAAAGGGCACATTTCCGCGCTGTATCTCTAATCTAAACTAAATTGAACTAAAATTTACCATGGTAGTACTTGACTGCCACAGTCACATGTAAAAATGAAAGATCACATTAATCTAAGTATTTATGGTGCCAGCTGACCTACTTTCTGTGATTTACCACAAATCGAATTCAAGTGATCATAGTTAAATGTGACCAGTGTGGATTTCAAAATAAGCAATTGACCTTGACAAGTCCAGTAGAATTATTTGAAGAGTTTAAAGGGTGATGGATGAAGGACAATGGGGTGTGGATGAACTTGGGGAAAGCATTTCCAAAGTCTAGGATCTAGGATGACGGAGGAACTGATGGAGATTCACATTAGACAGGAAATGGTATTGAGTGGACTGATGGGATGGAAGGCAGATAAATTCCCAGGGTGTGGTGGTCTGCATCCCAGGGTACTTAAAGAAGTGGCTCAAGAAATTGTAGACACATTGGTAATCATTTTCCAATGTTCTATAGATTCAGAATAGGCAGGAGAATGGGTTTGAGAGGGAAAGATCGATCAGCCATGATTGAATGGCGGAGTAGACTTGATGGGCCGAATGGTTCATAGAACTTATTAACATCACTCTAACTGCTTCACTCTAACTACTTATCACTCTGACCACACACCGACCACTTCAGTAATTCCCAGCTACTTCCTTCTTTGTTACACCCCACTTCAGCATGTTATTAAACCTTTTATCCATGTGTTTGCTCACAGGGCTTTGGGCATTAACAATCACTCAGTAAGCCACATCTGTACTATTTAAGAAACTGTATAAAAATATCCTTAGCCTATTAATTTTGTAATTATTTGTTATAATTCATGTATGGATGTATCAGGACCACAATGGTCCTGTAGTTAACATATGATGAGCGTTTGACAGCTTTTGGCCTGTATTCGCTGGAGTTTAGAAAGATGAGAGGGGATCGTTTAGAAACGTACCATTTAATAAAAGGCCTGGATAGAGTGGATGTGGAGAGGTTGTTTCCACTAGTGGAAATGTTTAGGAGCAGAAGGCACCGCCTCAGAATAAAAGGATGTACCATTACAAACGAGGTGAGGAGGAATTTATTTATCAGAGAGTGATGAATCTATGGAATTCATTGCCACAGACAGCTGTGGAGACTAAGTCTTCAGGGATTTTTAAACCAGAGATTGACAGGTGCTTGATTAGTAAGGGTTTCAAAGGTTACGGAGCGAAGGCAGGAGGATGGGGTTAAGAGGGAAAGATACATCATGCATAATTGAATGACCGAGTAAGACTCGATGGGCCGAATAACCTATTTCTGCTCCTATGACTCATGAACCTATGAAAATACATTGCTGGCTGACTTTATTTTTCACCAATCTTAAATTTGAGGACAACGTTTGTGTGAGACACCTGCAGTATGTCTTCAGCATCCCTTTGGTTTCCTCCTGCATCCCTGCAGGAGCTCCGGTTTCCATCCTCATCTCAAAGATGCCTTCTGTGAACTGTCCCTAGTGTGCAGGAAAGAACAGTGTATGAGTGATCAATGGTTGGCACGGACTCAGTGGGCCAAAGGGCCTGTTTCCACACTGCATCACTAAACTAAACTAATAACAACAAGTGAGTAAATACAGTTTCAGTTGTAACAATTACAGTTTACTTCAACATTCTGGGTGTAGACATATATACAATGGGAACACTTCTCAATTGACAAGAACAGTTTAGCATATTCAAACAACTTTTGATGGGATTACAGATATCAAAAGCAGCCCTCTTTCACCACAGCAATGAGCGCTAATTATCTGCAGATAATGGTGTGCATTGTGCAGTTATTTGATGCAGCATTGTGCAGCATAGACACAATGGACACACGGAGAATCCTGTCTAAGGTCAACCCGTGGAAAGCAGTCGGACCCGACAACATCCCAGGACGTGTGCTAAAGGAATGTGCTGAGGAGTTAGCAGATGTGCTAACAGACATCTTTAACATCTCCCTTATCCCATTGTCCCCACATCAATAATCCCCATAGCAAGCCGTTTGCTTCAATCAGCCCTCAATTAATGAAGTCTTCATGATATCGTTAGATGTTCTACCACGCTGCACACAGTAGCTCAGTCCTGTACATTGACTTCAGCTCAGCGTTTTAATGAACACCACCCTGTGTCACTGGATCTTGGACTTTCTGACAGAGAGACCGCAGTCAGTCCGTGTGGGCAAGAACACTCAGGAATGTGAGGAAAGGTCAATGAGATGGAATCCAAATAGAATGCTGAAGACTTGCATTCCAGAAATAGCCTTCAGCCTTTAATCTTGAGCCAAGTTGTTGCTTTACAACTGCAGCACTGACATTTATCTGAACAGATGGAACTATGCCCAGTTATATCCAGTCCACTTAAGGCTGAGCACACCCCATGCAGACAGTTATTGGTTCATCTCAATCATTTATAAAGTAATGCATGGTGTCAACAACAGTGCTGTCAAGCAAAACCCATTTGCCCATAATTTGTTGTTTCAGTCAAGTTTTGCCAGGACCATTTGATTCCATACAAAAAACTGGAGTAACTCAGCGGGACAGGCAGCATCACTGGAGAGAAAGAATGGATGACGTTTCGGGTCTTAGACAATAGACAATAGACAATAGGTGCAGGAGTAGGCCATTCGGCCCTTCGAGCCAGCACCACAATTCAATGTGATCATAGCTGATCATCCCCAATCAGTACCCCGTTCCTGCCTTCTCCCCATATCGCCTGACTCTGCTATCTTTAAGAGCCCTATCTAGCTCTCTCTTGAAAGTATCCAGAGAACGGCACCCCATGCACCGCCCTCAGAGGCAGATAAATCCCACACTACAAAAAACTCTCTGTCACTGAGAGAAAGAAGTGTTTCCTCTTAGACAATAGACAATCTCCGAGCCATTCAATAAAGCTGATCATCTCAGTACCCCCTTATTTCTTAAATCTGACTCTGCTGGCCCCTGGTATCTGGACTCCCCGCCCTCAAGGCAGAGAATCACACTCGGGAACATGGTTCCGTGCCTCTAAACTGTGCGTGTCCCCCAAACCCTTAACAATCAATTACATGTTTCAATAAGATACCCTCTCATCCTTCTAAACTCCAGAGTGTACAAGCCCAGCCGTTCCATTCTCTCAGCAAATGACAGTCCCGCCATCCCGGGAATTAACCTTGTAAACATACGCTGCACTCCCTCAATAGCAAGAATAACCATATAACCATATAACAATTACAGCACGGAAACAGGCCATCTCGGCCCTCCAAGTCCGTGACGAACAACTTTTTTCCCTGAAAATAAGAATGTCCTTCCTCAAATTAGGGGACCAAAACGGCACACAATACTCCATGTTTGGTCTCACTAGGGCTCTGTACAACTGCAGAAGGACCTCTTTGCTCCTATACTAGATTCCTCTTGTTATAAATAATAATAATAATAATAATAATAATAATAATAATAACTTTATTTATAGAGCACTTTAAAAACAACCACTGTTGCCACAAAGTGCTGTACATAACTAATCATGAACAAAAAAATTATTACACGACAATAAAAACACTAGAAGAGAAAGTAAAAACAATAAAATTAAAAACATTAAAAGCACTAAAACAGGAGCAAAGTCTCAAGCAGGGTCAAAAGCCAAGGAATATAAATGTGTTTTAATACTGGTTTTGAAGATGGACAGTGAGGGGGCCTGTCTGATGTGCAATGGCAGGGTGTTCCATAGCGCCGGAGCAGCAACAGAGAAGGCTCTATCCCCTCTGAGCTGCCGCTTAGACCTCGGTACCTCCAGGAGCAGCTGATCAGCTGACCTGAGGCACCGGGCAGGAGCGTATGGATGAAGCAGCTTGGAGAGGTAAGGCGGTGCGAGCCCATTCAAAGATTTAAAAACAAATAAAATAATTTAAAAATGAACTCGAAAGTACACCGGGAGCCAGTGGAGGGAGGCCAGAATTGGCGATATGTGCTCCCTATTTCGAGTTCCAGTTAAAAGGCGAGCAGCAGCATTTTGAACCAACTGGAGATGAGCCAAGGAAGATCGAGCAACTCCAAAATAGAATGCATTACAGTAATCCAGCCTAGATGTGATAAAGGCATAGATTACTGTTTCAAAATGCTGCCGTTCAAGAATGGGCTTCACCATGCCATTCACTTTCTTCACTGCCTGCTGTACCTGCATGCTTACTTTCATAGACTGATGAACAAGGACCACCCAATCCCGTTGTACCCAAAATGTCACCCAGCTACTCCAGCTTTTTGTGTCGATCTTCGGTTTAAACCAGCGTCTGAAAGTCCTTCCTACACATTAGACTCCATACCTCAGCATTCAGCAATTTCATAAGGTGAGGTGTGAATGACTACTCTTGACATCCGAGCTTGATATGACTGAGCATGGCAACATGGAACCCTGAGTATGACTGGACGGAATGGGAAACAATGGACAACTCACCAGCTGGACTCATGCCTAGCATGAGGGAAAATGGATGTCATCTTAGATAATCACCACAGCACCTAGCTCATCACTGCACAATTGAGGCAGGGCAATGGAAAAGGACCAACTATCTTTAAATACTTTATTTACAACTTCTCTCCATCATTCGGTCAAAAATGGAAAATTCCCAGATGACCGAGCAGTGTTCACTTATATTTCCATCACCATTCTTGCCACATGACACATTTTGGAGAATTGCCCAAAGATTGCTCCAATTTATCTTTGTTTTCACAAATGTTTCGATTTGTTTTATACTCTCTCCTCACTTTCTAAGCATGTCAGAAACTATTTTTTCCCCCCAGTTCTGTTGAAAGGTCCTAGGCTTGAGAATTTGGGCCAGATATTGTTTATCTGCAGTTGACAATTCCACAGTGAACTGTTGGCAATCAGCCTTTCTGTGCCCAAGATGTGTCAACCCTCCAAGTGTGTGCCGACGAGGAATTCCCTTTATCTCCAGTACACCTAGATGATCAGATAGAAAGCAAAGAGTAAGAACAAATGAATCATTTTCATGTCAGCAGGCTGTGACCAGTGGAGCACTGCTGAGATCAGTGCTTGGTCTTTGGGAAGATTGTTTCTCAGAAGTTCAAAGGAAATTTGAAGCTTATCAGATTTATACTTCCGATCTGATTTTCTGCACTCTCTTATTGTATATCTTTATTGTCATTTTCCTGAGTACTCACATACCCAGAGGAAACAAAAAAACGTTGCTCAACCAGTGTCCATTCAGTGTGCAGTAAAAATAAATAGAAATAAAAATACATATATCATGAACAAATTAACACTCTACTCTCTACTAAACATCAACAGGCGTTCCGATCGGCAGCGGCACGACAGTGGCTCTGCTGCAGTGTGTCCAGGTTGATGGTTGGTGCGCGATACTTTGGCAATACTTTGGCAGGGGGCAAAGTCCGTTTATCAGTCTTATAGCCTGCGGGAAGAAGCTGAGGAGCATCCTGCTGGTTTTGCAGCTAATGCTCCTGTACCTCTTCCCAGATGGCAGGATGGAGAATATGTGATGCGATGGGTGGTAGGGGTCTTTGATGATGGAGATGGCTCTGCTGATACATCTCTTCCTGTATATGTCCAGCAGGAAAGGTAGTGGAGCACCAATAATCCTGCTGGCGGTCTTCACAATCCTGTCTAGTTGGTGCCGTTCGTACGCCTTGCAGCTCCCGAACCAGGAAGTGATGCCACAGGTTAATGTGCTCTCGATTGTCTCCTTATAAAAAGTTCGTAGGTGTGTAGTGGGGAGACCTGCTTTACGTAGTCTTTGGAGAGGGTGTAGTCGCTGCTGGGCTCTCTTGACCAGTGCTGTGGTGTTGGTCGTGGACGTCAGGTCATCTGACAGGTGGAGTCCTAGGAACTTCACGCTGCTGATCCTTTCCACATCAGCTCCATCGATGTGCAGAGGTGTATGGTGTTGTTTTCCCGCATTCCTGAAGTCAACCACCATCTCCTTAGTTTTTCCCACGTTGAGAATGAGGTTGTGGGATTTGCACCATCCTGTGAGCAGCTCTACCTCCATCCTGTACGCTGACTCATCATTGTCACTGATGAGACCCACCACTGTTGTGTCATCAGCGAACTTGTTGATGAAGTTGTTGTTGAGTCTAGCAGTACAGTCGTGTACAGTTATTAGGGCTCTGGTGGTGTCAAGTGTACAGATTAGACCAACTATAATTAGTTGATGTTCGAAACTGGAGAAATGATCAGCGTTCAGGAGGTGGCAGTTGAAATGTTTCTTAAAGACAGTGGTTCGACCCCCACCGCGACCGGAGAGCCTAGGCGAGCTGAAAAAGTTACAGTTATCAGGACAGAGTTCCACGAGTGGAGCAAACTCACCAGGATTAATCCAGGTTTCTGTGACCAGTAAGAAGTCGTGCGGTGAAGAAGTCGATGAGGATGAAGGTATTGGTCATCAAGGATCTCGCGTTGACTGCAGGGACTGGTGAGTTGTGGTCCGGTAGCGGTTCCCACGTCAGCGGGCGGAGGTTCAGGGAAACCACGCCGCTGCGTTTCACACATGGCCTGGCTGGGAGCCCGCGGGCTGACAGACCGGGGACCGGGAAGATCAACCAGAGAGAGGCATACCTGGGCTCGAGGGACCGCCAATAGATGGAGTGGTAGGGCCGACCAGATCCGTCTTCACAGTGCTGGGCGAGGTAAGCTGATGTTGAACGGGCACGGGTGAGAGTCTTCAACCTTTCCAGGGCGCCCGCGCATTTACTCCGCTTCCTGGCTTGGCACGCAGCGGCGTCTACAAGGCCAAGCCCGTACACCCACCGGGAGCCGAGCGAGGAGCGAACGGAAGGGGAAGCTTTGTCCGGGGCTTAGTCCGGGGCTTTGTCCGGGGCCTTGTCCGGGGCTTTGGCCCGGGGCCTTGTCCGGGGCCTTGTCCGGGGCCTCGGATGAAGACCACGATGACAGATGCTCGGATGTCCAGGAGTGTTTGGCGTTGGTAGACCGGGATTGATTGCAGGCCATATGGATGGTTGAGGTTGAGGTTGCTTTGTCCGAGGCTTTGTCCAGACGGGAGACGACGGGCAGCCAAACACAACGGCGCGGCCATCTGGAAACTATGGTTATGACAGAGGGATAATAGGGAAGCTGAGTGGAAGGTGAGGAAGATGACAGATGCAATATTTTATTGTCATGTGTACCGAGGTACAGTGAAAAGCTTTTTGTTGCATGCTAACCAGTCAGCAGAAAGACTATGTATGATTACTATCGAGCCATCCGCAGTGTACAGATACATAATAAAGGGGATAACGTTTAGTGCAAGATAATGTCCAATAAAGTCTGATTAAAGATAGTATGACGATCTCCAGTGAGGTAGATAGTAGCTCACGATAGCTCTCTAGTTGTTGATAGGGTGCTTCTGTTGCCTAACAGCTGAGAAGAAACTGTCCCTGAATCTGAAAGAGTGCGTTTTCACATTCCTGGTACGTCTTGCCTGATGGGAGAGGAGAGAAGAGAGAGTGACCGGGGAGAGACTTATCCTTAATTATGCTGGTGGTGTTTCCAAGGAAGCGTGTAGTGTAAATGGCATCAATTGAAGGGATATTGGTTTGTGTGATGACCTGGGCTGTGTCCACATTTTTATGCATTTTCTTATAGTCTCGGATGGAGCTAAAAAATGTAAAGTCATGTGCAATGGAATATAAAACAGAAAAGAGGGTTTTTTTTATAAAATGGTGATAGATTGAGTGGTATTGTTCTAAAGGATCGAGCTATCCTTCTACAAATGCTAACATATTGGTGCAGCAAGTGATCAGGAAAGCAAGTGATAAGGAATGGCAAGTTACTCTTTCTTTGAAAAAGGCATTAAGAAGCTTTACAGCAATCGTAGAGACCCTTTGTGAGATTGTACCCGGAGAATCGAGCGCAATTTCAGGCTTTTTTTTAACTTAAAAAAAATATATAATTACGTTTGAGGGAGTACAGTGAAGTTAGGTTAGGATTAGGATTAGTACGTTTTTTTTCTGTGAGGCAAGGTTGAATAGAGCATGTCTGTATTTTCTGGTGTTTAGAAGAATGAGAGGAGAACTGTGGAGCTCATTACAATCCTGAAATACTTACTGGGCTGAACAAGGGAAATGCAGAGAGAATGTTTTCCCTCGTCAAAAATTCTCAGAATAAAGTACTGCTATTTAGGACTTCTTCTTACATAGAAACATAGAACATAGGTGCAGGAGTAGGCCATTCGGCCCTTCGAGCCTGTACCGGCATTCAATATGATCATGGCTGATCATCCAACTCAGTATCCCATACCTGGCTTCTCTCCATACCCCCTGATCCCTTTAGCCACAAGGGCCACATCTAACTCCCTCTTAAATATAGCCAATGAACTGGCCTCAACTACCTTCTGTGGCAGAGAGTTCCAGAGTTCCTTCTTTTTGTGTCCATCTTGTTACGAATGTTGACCTCGCTGTCATCGTCCATCCTGAAAAGGACGCAAGCTTCCGGCGACAATCAGTGGAAGCCATCACTTGTCGCAATAGATCATGGTGGTGGCAGAATTAGCTCAGGATACTTCCAGTTTCCAGCCCCGCGATGTAGACACCTGCTATGGACCTATTTAGGACTGAGAAGTCTTCCCTTAAAAGGTGATGAATCTCTGGAATTGGGTACTCCGGAGGGCGATGATGGTTCATTCAGTGAGTTACTGCAATACAAAGATCAATAGATTTCTGAAAATTAAAAGAATGAATGGATAATAGGAATTGTACATGAAAATGGCACATATGAAAAGTTCAGGTATGATCTTGATGAATGGCAAACAAGCTCCTATTCTTATGTCATTGTGTCTCAATACAGATACCGCTTTGCTGACCAGTACCAGCAGTATTTATTGCTTTAATTTAAGAACGGGTCGAGTCATTGAGAATCATAGAATCAGCACGGAAACAGACCTTTCGGCCCAACTTGCCCATGCCGATCAAGATGATCCATCTACACTAGACAACCAGCCTGCACTTGGCCCATATCTTTCTAAACCCTATGTTTTTTTTGTTTTTAATTATTTGTAAGAGTTTTAATGCATTTAAAATTAAAAGCCACCTTTTCACAATCTACTTTAAAAATTATTTAAATTTATTCATTCTTTTTCACTAAAATATCTCCATTAGAGATCTTCTGAAAAATTATTCAAAGGAAGACCCCACCAATTCAGGTGGTTTAGTTTCGTTTAGAGATACAGAGTGGACACAGGCCCTTCGGCCCACCAAGTCCACACCGACCAACGATCCCCACACATTAACACTATCATATACATACAGTACTCAGTACAATTTCCACTTATACCAAGTATGCAAACCCATATAATCATATAACCATATAACAATTACAGCACGGAAACAGGCCATCTCGACTCTTCTAGTCCGTGCCGAACACGTATTCTCCCCTAGTCCCATACACCTGCGCTCAGACCATAACCCTCCATTCCTTTCCCGTCCATATACCTATCCAATTTATTTTTAAATGATAAAAACGAACCTGCCTCCACCACCTTCACTGGAAGCTCATTCCACACAGCCACCACTCTCTGAGTAAAGAAGTTCTCCCTCATGTTACCCCTAAACTTCAGTCCTTTAATTCTCAAGTCATGTCCCCTTGTTTGAATCTTCCCTACTCTCAGTGGGAAAAGCTTATCCACGTCAACTCTGTCTATCCCTCTCATCATTTTAAAGACCTCTATCAAGTCCCCCCTTAACCTTCTGCGCTCCAGAGAATAAAGCCCTAACTTGTTCAACATTTCTCTGTAACTTAGTTGCTGAAACCCAGGCCAACTAACCCACAAACTTGTACGTCTTTGGATGCGGGTAGTCACGATGCGGGTAGTCACGGACTCTGTGAGCCGAAGGGTCTGTTTCCATGATGTATCTCTAAACTAAACTAAACTAAACTAAACCCACAGTTACAGTCTTAATCAACATCGGTCATAAAAAAGGAACATAACAAAATAGGATCAAGAGTAGACCACTCAACCATTTGTCCTGTTCTGACTTCAAAATAATTATTGCTGGGATGTCCAAGGCTACATCTTGTAGGCTAGCACAGAGGCACGGCTGGTAGACCATTCATAGGAGCAAGGGGTCCTACCTCAGTTGTACAGGGTCCTGATGAGACCGCACCTGGAGTATTGTGTGCAGTTTTGGCCTCCTAGTTTGAGGAAGGACATTCGTGCTATTGAGGGAGTGCAGTGTAGGTTCACCAGGTTAATTCCTGGGATGGCGGGACTGACATACAATGAGGGAATGGACCGACTGTGCTTATATTCACTGGAATTTAGCAAAATATAAAATTCTTAACGGATTGGACAGGCTAGATGCAGGAAAAATGTTCCCGATGTTGGGGGAGTCCAGAACCAGGGATCACAGTTTAAGAATAAGGGGTAGGCCATTTAGAACTGAGATGAGGAAAAACGTTTTTCACCCAGAGAGTTGTGAATCTGTGGAATTCTCTGCCACAGAAGGCAGTGGAGGCCAATTCACTAGATGTATTCAAGAGAGAATTGGATATAACTCTTACGGCTAATGGAATCAAAGGATATGGGAAGAAAGCAGGAATGGGGTGCAGATTCTGGATGATTAGCCTTGATCATATTGAATAGCAGTGCAGGCTCGATGGGCCGAATGGCATACTCCTGTACCTATTTTCTATGTTTCTATGTTTAGAGCAGCTATCTTACAGCACCAAAGTTTTGGGAGCAATCTTGATCTCAGGGTGCTCTGACTTCCTTCCACTTTCCAAAGTTATGCACGTTAGTGAATTCATTGGTGACAATCAATTACCCAGTGTGTAGGTGAGTAGTAGATTTCAGTGGTGGGAAGTTCTGAACAATGTTGGGAGACAAAAAAGAGATTAATTTAAATGAATGAGTGATTGATGTTTAGAAGGCTGAAGGGCATTGATTCTGAGCTGTACCTCTTTATACTTTTTCTGTGCTACTTCCTCATTATCTTTACTTTCCTAATCCTTCCACTGCACGATACAATCTTCCGTCAGGATTTAGTTTATGTAGCACCCATGGGATTGATAAAATCTGTTGAAAATTGACACAGCTCTGGTATATGTACCTGAAGGGCCGCAGGCAGCAGAAGATGCAGAATACTCTCTAGAATTTAGGAGATTGAGAGGGGATCTTATAGAAACTTACAAAATTCTTAAGGGGTTGGACAGGCTAGATGCAGGAAGATTGTTCCCGATGTTGGGGAAGTCCAGGACAAGGGGTCACAGCTTAAGGATAAGGGGAAATCCTTTAGAACCGAGATGAGGAGAACTTTTTTCACACAGAGAGTGGTGAATCTCTGGAACTCTCTGCCACAGAGGGTGGTTGAGGCCAGTTCATTGGCTATATTTAAGAGGGAGTTAGATGTGGCCCTTGTGGCTAAGGGGATCAGGGGGTATGGAGAGAAGGCAGTTATGGGATAATGAGTTGGATGATCAGCCATGATCATATTGAATGGCGGTGCAGGCTCGAAGGGCCGAATGGCCTACTGCAGACGGGCCACAGTTTGCTGCTGTCGCCTGGCGTCAGGCATGGCTCACCCGCCGTGTAACTGGGAACCCGCCTGGAGTAGGAAGCTGCTGAGCCCGGCTCCTGGTCATCCCGGAGGATCGGGAACCAGAGAGGAGGGTTGGTGGGAGTCAGCGACAGTAGCTAACAGTTGAACAAAGGGCCAGTAAGAAGATACATGGTTATTACCTTCCGCGACCTCAAGGTCAGCTGCAGGAGGAGCACTCGGGACATGAAGGTTGAAGGTGGCCGGGCGAGGAAATGGACGATGGTTCACTGGACTGTCCGGATCATGGCGACGGCTGCAATGTGCTTTTATGGCCAGCTGCAGCTAGGACTTTGAAAAAGGTGCCGTATCTGGAGACTCTTGTTTATGGTCTCAGTGGACTGTTTCTATACATTCAGTACTTCATTGGAGATTGTAGTTATGCATGATAATAATCTTACTGCACTGTTTGCAAAAAAAAGGAATTTCACTGTGTCTTGGTACATGTGATAATAAAGAATCATTGAACCATTGAACGATTGAACTCAAGCAAGTTCTCCACAGTTATTCTTTTGTTATCGTCCCATTGAGGTGAAATTCACTTATTCTCCTTTTTCTAGTATAAGTCTGCACCTCAAATTCACCTCCTTGAATGACATAAATGACCCACACATGTTTGAACCCTTCAGATATCGAGGGCAAGAAATAGATATTTCTCTGTCAGGCCAGGCACAGGTCCAATAGAGGAGAGGGATACAGTTGTCGGCGACCCGTTGCAGCGGCCCCTAATTTTGTTTAGTTTTTTTTTAGAGATACAGCATGTAGAAACAGGCCCTTTTAAATGGCCCACCGGGGGGAACTGTTTTAAAGACCCTGTGATGACCGTGCTTTTCCTAGGGTCTCCTACACCTACACCGTAGCGAACAAGCCTTTACATTCATACCAAGACCATTTAGCTGCGGACTCACCATCGTCTTTGGGCCTGTAGCGTGGGGAGCGGCGGGCTCGTGACTCGCTGCTGCGACTCAGACTGGGGCTCACGCTCCAGCAACGCAGCCGCAGGTCTGGTGGACTGTGACATCGGGAGCTCGCGGGTCTGGGAGGAGAGAGAGAGACCGCTTCCCGGAGCTCCCGCAACGCGACTTCTCAGCCATGATGCCATTGTCACGGGGTTGGAACAAAAAAGGAATGGGACAGTACATCACCCAGCGCGGCTTACTCCATGGCCGTGGGACACTCAATCGCCCGTGGGACAGCAACTTGGACTTTAAGAGGGAGCGGGGCCGCGCCCCGAGGTAAAGTGGCCGTGGGACTTATCATCGCCCGCCTGAGACTTGAGTTCATTCCAGGACCATGGGGAGAGAATGGAATTGCCTTCCATCACCCGTGACCACTGTGATGGAGGTTTTTAATCTGTGTATGCTTCAGTTTCCTCCCACACTGGCTGTGGAAATAACATTTCGTTTGTAGTCTCACTGGGGCTTTGATAAAAATTATTGTATTTGTTGTATTGTAAGACGTCTTGACCTCTAAAATACCCTAATTTTTAGTTTAGTTTAATACAATGTGGAAACAGGCCCTTCAGTCCACAAACTTGCCCACATCAGCCAACATGTCCCAGCTACACTAGTCACACCTGCCCACACCAGTCCATATCCCTCCAAACCTGTCCTATCTATGGACCTGTCTAACTGTCCTAGGATAGTCCCAGCTTCAACTACCTCCTCTGGCAACTTGTTCCATGCACCCACCACCCTTTGTTCGAAAAAGTTACCGCTCAGATTCCTTTAAAAAAAAATCTCCTTCACCTGTCCTCTGGTCCTCGATTCATCTACCCTGTGCGTCTACCCGATCTATTCATCTCATGATTTTATACACCTTTATACACACCTGATATGATATGATTATTTATGCACCCTCAATAAAATCACTTTATCCTCCGCAATCTCAAGAAAACCACATCCTCAAGCACCTGTACTCAGGATCGAATAGTCCCAGACTCCTCAACCAGTTGATCAAACTGATACTGTGCTCCTAGACCTTCAGTAGCTTGAAAGAGAAATTGGAATGTAAATTGTGTTTACTCCAACTTATCTGTGCAACTAAAGAGGAATTTGACAGCAGCTTGGGCCAATAAAGGGATGGTGGCGCAGAGTTAGAGTTGCTGTCTTACAGCGCCTGAGACCTGAGTTCATTCCTGACCATGTCTGTATGGAATTTGTACGTTCTCCCCGTGACCACATAGGTTTTCTCTGGGTGCTTCAGTTTCCTCCCACAATACAAAGACATACAGGTTTGTAGGTTAATTGGTTTTGGTAAAAATTATAATTTGTTCCTAGAGTCATAGAGTGATACAATGTGGAAACGGGCCCTTCAGTCAAACTTGCCCACATCAGCCAACATGTCCCAGCTACACTAGTCACACCTGCCCACGTTTGGTCCATATCCCTCCAAACCTGTCCTATCTATGGACCTGTCTAACTGTTTCTTAAATGTCGGGATAGTCCCAGCTTCAACTACCTCCTCTGGCAACTTGTTCCATGCACCCACCACCCTTTGTTCGAAAAAGTTACCGCTCAGATTCCTTTAAAAAAAAATCTCCTTCACCTGTCCTCTGGTCCTTGATTCACCTACCCTGTGCGTCTACCCGATCTATTCCTCTCATGATTTTATACACCTTTATACACACCTGATATGATATGATTTTATGCACCTCAATAAAATCACCCCTTATCCTCCTGCACTCCAAGGAATAGTCCCAGCCTCCTCAACCTTTACCTATAGCTCAGACCCTCTAGCCCTGGCAACATCCGTGTAAATCTTCTTTTTAACCTTTCCAGCTTGACAATATCTTTCCTATATCATGGTGCCTAGAACTGAATACAATACTCTAAATGCGGCCTCACCAATGTCTTATACAACTGCAACGTGACCTCCCAACTTCTATATCAAGTGTATAGGATAGTGCTAGTGTATGGGGATTGCTGGTCAGTGCAGATTCATTGGTGCAAAAGGGTCTGTTTCCATGCTGTATCTGTAAACTAATCTGTAAACTGATCAACTTAAATTGAGTTCACTCCCAACTTATCTGTGTAACTGAAGCGTTGTCTGACAGCAGCCTGGGACAATAATGGGACTTGCTGTGATAATGCTGTAACCCAACCTTTGATTTTCTCAGTATGAACAAATAATGGTGGATAATCTCCAAATGAGTATATAATGACAGTTGCAGATGAATCTTGTATTCAATTGCAGTTTCCAGGATAGAGGATAACACACAAGATGAATACTGAGGGAATAAAAGCACAGAGCATTCTTACACAGAGCATTAAGTGTACAGAACATTCTTATCATGAGACCAATAGGGTTGCAGGGTCATTAACTTTAGAATCACAGAATTGTTTCAGTGTGGAAGGCAACCATTTGGCCCATTGTGTCTGTAGCAGCACCACATGGGAGCAAGCCAGTTGCTCCATTTCCGCTGCCCTCTCCCCATAGACTTAATTATTTCCCCTTCAGTTACATACTCAACCCCTTTCAAATGCTACAATTGAATCTGCCTTCACTACCATCCTAGCAATATATTCCAGGTATTAACCCATCACAGTTTAAAACGTTTCACCTCTTGTCACTTTTGTTTTTTTTGTATTCAGATTACATCTGTGTCCTGTGTAGCTTGATCCTTTTGCCATTTGTATTAACTTTCTATTTGTTTATTCATTTCTTGATTTCAAATACCTCTATCAGATCCCCCTCACCACCTTTTCGATCCAAGGAAAACAATCCTTGGATCTTTTCACATGACTGGAATAATTTTAGAAAATCTCCTCTACACCTTCTCCAAAGTCTTCAAATCCTTCCTTAAAAATCGCCGGATGCTGTCTGTACAGAGTTTGTACGTTCTCCCCGTGGGATTTCTCTGAGATCTTTAGTTTACTCCAACACTCCAAAGACATATAGGGTGTGTAGGTGAATTGGCTTGGTATGCGTGTAGGATAGTGTTAATGTGCGGGGATTGCTGGTCGGCGCGGACTCAGTTGGCCGAAGGGCCTGATCCGCTCTGTATCTCTAAACTAAACTAAAATAAATGGGTGCAATATTGCATGTGTAACTGAACCATTGTTTTACAAAAGTTCATCCAGGTTTTGTTCTCCCTGTGCCTTGTGTCATTATGTATGAGGCCGAGCATTCTTTTTAACCTGCATTCACTAACTGTCCTGCCACTTTCACAAAACTAGATCTCCAGATCTTTCTTTCTTACATCTCTTCCTCCCTCTATCGATATTCCTTTCTCTGGCTTCACAATTCACAATTCTTCAATCCTTTTGCCTCACACTTTTTTTTCATCTCTGGCCTTTGTCCAACCATTTGCCTATCAATGACTTAAAGTATACCATCACTTACGGCAAATTTCATGAACATGTTTCTGATGCAGAGCAGATTCTCACCCTCCTAGAATACCTATCTGGGACACATGACAATAAACTCTCTTGACTTGACTAGTGTAGCTGCGACATGTTGGCTGGTGTGGGCAAGTTGGACCGAAAGGCCTGTTTCCACTGAATCAGTCTATGACCCCATGATTCTAGTAGAACTGTCACAGTCTGCCCTCTCCTCATTCTCATCCACTGCACCTCCCAGTACTTTTCCACCGGTCCCTCCTTCTCCTCGCCTGCCTGCCTGCCACTCCCCTCTCATCAGCCCAACTCTCCTCACCTGTTGCACTCAGTTGCCTCTGATCACCAATTAACCCGGTATATAGACTCGCCTCACCATTCACACTGTGCCAGATTGTTCTCAGCATTCATGCAAGACTCTCCAGCGATTTCCCGACTGCCTACACGGATTCGAACCTGCCTGCCCCTGACCATTCCGTCCTTTCGTCTGTCCCTCGCTGGTTTGTTTGCATCGTGTGTTGGATCGCCTGGTTACTGGACCTTCCGCTACCCCGACTACGTCTCTTGCCTGCCCCTCTTCGGAACCCTCGCTCAATCCTGAGCCTCTGTGTGAGTACGGTGTACCCATTCCTGTGTTACTACTCTGTGCTGCTATTGGGTCCAAGCTATACCCGTTACAGTACAATCTGGCCAACAATGGACTCGGCGCACACAACGTCTCCGTCAAACCGCTTCGAGAGGATTGAGCACACGCTCCTGCAGCACAAAGCTATGCTCACTGCCCCCAACTCCGAGGTTCGACAGGCTGTGTCAAGCCAAGAGCAGGTATTGGTTGCACTAGCCACCCAGGTCCAACGGCTGACGACCACCCTCGCCCAGGCTACACCCCATGCTTCGCCTCCGGCTCCGACAGCCCCAGCTCCCGGTCCGCGAGGACCATCAGCTGAGCACCGGGTGGGAACCCCGGAGCGCTACGCTGGGGACCCGGAGGTCTGCAACCCATTCATCACGAACTGTTCCATTCTCTTCGCTCTACAGCCCTACACCTTCGCCCAGGAAGCGGCGAGGGTGGCGTTTACCATTAATCACCTGACTGGCAGAGCTCGGCTGTGGGGAACGGCTGAATGGGAGAGACGCACGCCGGCTTGCTCCTCTTTCCAGACCTTTGCCGCGGAGCTTCGCAAGGTGTTCGGCGAGGTTTCGATGGGTCCGGACGCTGCGGGAGGTCTGCTGGGGTTGAGCCAGGGGAACCAGAGCGTTGCTGACTTCGCCATCGACCTTTGCACCAGGGCCCGTCAGAGTGATTGGAATGCCCCGGCCCAGTGTGACGCTTTCTTGCTGGGTTTGAAGGACTATATCAAGGATGAGTTGGTGTCCCACGACCTTCCTTCTTCTCTGGATGGGCTTATCGAGCTAACGACCCGTCTGGACCGACACATTCTGGCGAGACGTCGGGAGAGGCGACAGGGACAGGCGGTCCGCCAGCTAGCCACCCAAGCTCGTTTTTCTCCAGGGGCTGGACTACCCTCGTCGGGGCAACCGTCGAGGCAACCCGAACCCATGCAGGTGGGTCGCACCAGTCTCACCCCGAGGAACGGGAACGTCGGCGTCGGGGGAACCTCTGGCCTGGCGGATCATTACATCTCCAAGTGTCCAGTAAAGGGCCAGATTCACCAGTAGCGGAGGAATTACTGCTGAGTCGAACCTCTGAACTTTCCTCTGCCCGACGCCCTCTTTGTCATGCCCGTCTGCTGTTGTCTGATGGTTCTCACACCCTCGCCACCTTCATAGACTCTGGTTGTGACATTAACCTTATGGACATGGAACTAGCCCGTCAGCTAGGCATCAGTTGTGTTCCCCTGCCTAAACCTGTTCCCGCCAATGCCCTCGACGGCCATCTCCTGGGGACTGTTTCTCACCAGACGGTCCCAGTGCGCATGCTCCTGTCTGGTAATCACCATGAGACCATCCAGTTCCACATCCTGCAGTTTCCCCGTCTTCCCCTCATCCTTGGTTACCCCTGGCTTCGGTGACACAACCCCAACATTGACTGGAGGACAGGGGTCATCTTGGGTTGGAGCCCTTCCTGCCACCAAGTGTGCCTGAAGCAAGCCTCAGCTCCTCAACCGGCCACCTGCTACAGATCCCAGCCGAGTACCATGACTTTGGGGAGGTTTTTAGCAAGTCTAGGGCCACCTCCCTTCCTCCTCATCGGCCCTATGACTGCACCATAGACCTCCTGCCTGGTTCCGCTCCTCCTAGGGGTCACCTTTACTCCCTGTCCGCCCCTGAGAGAGGCGCCATGGAGAAATACATGAACGACTCCTTGGCTGCTGGTCTCATCCGTCCCTCCTCGTCTTCTGCTGGGGCTGGGTTCTTCTTCGTGGAGAAGAAGGACAAATCTCTGTGTCCCTGCATAGATTACCAGGGGCTCAACGGCATCATGGTGAAGAATCGCTACCCTCTCCCACTCATCTCCTCTGCTTTCGAGCTCCTGGAGGGGGCCACCATCTTTTCGAAGTTGGATCTATGCAACGCCTACCACTTGGTCCGCATCAAGGAGGGAGATGAGTGGAAGACCACCTTCAACACTCCCACGGGACATTACGAATACCTGGTGATGCCCTTTGGCCTCACCAACTCCCCGGCCGTATTCCAGGCTTTGGTCAATGACGTTCTCAGGGACATGTTGAACAAGTACGTGTTCGTCTATATTGATGACATCCTCATCTTTTCACGGACCAAGGAGAAACACGTACACCACGTCCAGGCAGTTCTACATCGGCTCCTGGAGAACTCGCTCTTCGTTAAAGTTGAGAAGTGCGAGTTTCACTCCCCGTCAGTCTCCTTCCTAGGATACATCGTTGGCCAAAGGAACATCAAGATGGATCCTGCCAAGGTCTCTGCTGTCACCACCTGGCCTGTTCCTGACACCCGCAAGCAGCTTCAAAGGTTCCTGGGGTTCGCCAATTTTTACCGTCTGTTCATCCGTGGCTACAGTACTGTGGCCACACCCCTCACGGCACTCACCTCCTCCAAGATTCCATTCCGGTGGTCTGCCGCGGCCGACGAAGCTTTTCAGACACAAGACACGGTTTACATCGGCCCCCATCCTCCAAGTTCCGGACTCAGAGAGACAGTTCGTGGTGGAGGTGGACACCTCCGACGTGGGGGTGGGAGCTGTTCTGTCCCAGCGGGCTGCCGGGGACCAGATGCTCCATCCATGCGCCTTCTTCTCCTGACCCCTGCTGAGAGGAATTATGACATTGACAACCGAGAACTGTTGGCGGATAAGTTGGTGTTGGAGGAATGGCGTCACTGGTTGGAGGGAACTGAGCAGCCTTTCTTGGTTTGGACTGACCACAAGAACCTTGAATACCTCCAGTCAGCCAAGAGGCTCGACTCTCGTCAGGCCCGCTGGTCTCTCTTCCTCACCCGCATCAACTTCTCCCTCTCCTACTGACCTGGGTCCCGCAACGTGAAGCCCGATGCCCTCTCTCGGCAGTTCTTGACTAAGGAGGAGCCTGCCACTGGCCCCAAGACCATCCTCCCGTCCTCGCACAGGGTTGCCTCCCTCACCTGGGAAGTGGAGGAGAAGGTCAAGGCGGCCTTGGAGAACCAGCCGGGACCCAGCGCATGCCCTCCTGATCGCCTGTTTGTGGTTTCTGCCCTGCGGTCCGACGTCCTTCAGTGGGCCCACAGCTCTCGACTCGCCTGTCATCCTGGCATTCAGCGGACCAAGGAAATGGTGCTATGGAGGTTCTGGTGGGCATCGCTGGAGGAGGACACTCGGGAGTTTGTCAATGCCTGCCCCGTTTGCAACCAGCACAAGGTCTCACACCAAGCTCCTGCGGGTCCTCTGCTTCCACTGCCTGTACCCCATCGACCATGGTCCCACATCTCCCTGGACTTCGTTACCGGCCTGCCCCCATCCAGTGGTCACACCACCATCATGAACGTGGTCGATAGATTTAGCAAGATGGCTCACTTCGTCACCCTGCCCAAGCTTCCGTCAGCCAAGGAAACTGCAGAGCTCATGTTACTCCACGTCTTCAGGCTCCATGGTCTCCCCGTCGATGTGGTCTCCGACCGGGGACCCCAGTTTGCCTCTGTTCTGGAGGGAGTTCTTCACGCTTGTGGGGGCCCCTGTGAGTCTGACGTCTGGATTTCATCCCCAGTCCAACGGCCAAACAGAAAGGAAGAATCAGGAGATGGAGACGGCGCTGCAGTGTATGGTGTCCAAGCATCTCTCCTCCTGGTCCCAGCAGTTGTTGTGGGTGGAGTACGCCCACAACACCCTGACAAGCTCGGCCACTGGGCTCACCCCATTCCAGTGTGCCTACGGGTTCCAGCCTCCACTGTTCCCGGCGCTGGAGAAAGAGGTTTCCTGCCTGTCCGTCCAAGCCTTCATTCGTCGCTGCCGCAGGACGTGGACCCAAGCCAGGGCGGCTCTTCTTCGCTCCGTGGACCGTTACGCCACAGCTGCCAACCATCACCGCACCCAGGCCCCCACTTACCTCGCGGGCCAGAAGGTGTGGCTGTCGACCCAGGACCTTCCCTTGAGGGTGGTCCAAGAAGTTGGCACCCAAGTTCATTTGTCCCTTTGAGATCTAGAAGGTCATCAACCCAGTGGCTGTGAGGCTCAGGTTGCCTCGTTCCATGCGGGTCCATCCTACGTTCCATGTGTCCAGAGTAAAGCCAGTCCGGGAGAGCTCCCTGGTCCCCGCAGTCCCTCCTCCTCCACCTCCTCATCTCATCGACGGAGGCCCCGCCTTTATGGTGCACCGCCTCCTGCACTCCCGCCGTCGCGGGAGGGGTCTCCAATACCTGGTCGATTCGGAGGGTTATGGTCCAGAGGAGAGGTCCTGTGTTCCTGCTCGACACATCCTGGACGCCTCCCTCATCAGCGAGTTTAACCGGCGTCATCCCGACCAGCCGTCCAAGTCCGCCACTCATAGAGGGGTCGCAGCCCCTGAGACTCTGTCCCCTTTTGCGTCTGAGGCGCCCAGTGATGACGAGACGGAGCTTTCCTCTGATGCTATGGAGGAGGATGTGGACATGTATGTCTCAGACGAATATTAGCCCTCCTCTGGTTCCCCTCCTCCCACCCAACTCTGCATGGGATTGGGTTTATTTTCTTTATTGTTTTGGGACGTCAGGAGCCGTCCCTTGAGGGGGGGGGGGGGGGGGTTCTGTCACAGTCTGCCCTCTCCTCATTCTCATCCACTTCACCTCCCAGTACTTTTCCACCGGTCCCTCCTTCTCCTCGCCTGCCACTCCCCTCTCATCAGCCTAACTCTCCTCACCTGTTGCACTCAGTTGCCTCTGATCACCAATTAACCCGGTATATAGACTCTCCTCACCATTCACACAGTGCCAGATTGTTCTCAGCATTCATGCAAGACTCTCCAGCGATTTCCCGACTGCCTACACGGATTCGAACCTGCCCGCCCCTGACCATTCCATCCTTTCGTCTGTCCCTCGCTGGTTTGTTTGCATTGTGTGTTGGATCTCCTAGTTACCGGACCTTCCGCTACCCCGACTTCGTCCCCTGCCTGCCCCTCTTCGAAACCCTTGCTCAATCCTGAGCCTCTGTGTGAGTACGGTGTACCCATTCCTGTGTTACTACTCTGTGCTGCTATTGGGTCCAAGCTATACCCGTTACAAGATGGGGAGAAACAGCATAAACAAAAATCATTCTAGGAGGGTAAGAGGAGAAACAGTTAACACCAACTCTATTTCTCTTTCGACGGGTGCTATCCGATATGCTGAATTTACTGTTTTCTTTCAAATTTCCGGCAAACGTATTTTGTTTTACATAGGTAGAGAATTACCTGACTGTGGTGAAAGTGGGGGGGAAAGGGAAAGGTGTATATGAATATGTGCGACTGTATAGCACATTTGTGTGTCTCTCAATTGTTAACGCCCGGTAGAAAAAAAACCTTTGCACAGCGCACGTTCTAATCAAACAATAATCCCTGGAAATATACAGTGATAGTTTGATGGTTTGAATGGGTGAAGTGTTTTTTGCTGAGAACAGAACGTGAGAAAGCTATTTTTTTTTTAATCCAATGCTACAGGTTCCACTCAGTATTAATAACGATCAGCGATCAAAAGGCGCTGCCAGGCAACGGCTCAGCAGTACCTAGTCCCCATATTTCTTGATGTGATATTTCTGAGTCTAAACAAATAGCGATTCCTCCGCTGGAGCCGCCGGCCATTGGTCAATGGGAATTTCAATCCGTTCAACCCCCGGCTAACAAATTTATAAATTAAAAAAAATAAAAACAAAGCAATCGTCTTCCCGAACAATACACCATTCATTTCCACGCTGCGGTTTTAGACTCGAGCATGTTTAAAATATAATGTTGGTAAATTATTATTGATTGATCGCCCAGCTGTTGCAATATTGACATATAGCTGGGGCTCGAATTGGTAATGTGTTCACTCTGCAGATACGGAAGGGCTCCTTGGGTATGTACTTTGCTGGGAGATTCTGCTGGAGAATAAGGGGAGGTGAGAGGAACAGCTTTCTCTGGATATGGCGAACTCGTGGGCAATAACGCTCGCTCTCGTCCCATTTCACCCAACGACGCATTATTGCCGGATGCTCTGACCTTTCTCCGGTGCCATCCCCATTCTAAAAATATTGTCTTTTACAAAAGAAAACGGGAAAGGTGCCTTACTGGAGTGATATCCCGTGTTCATTGACACCGACGAGTGAACGTAAAGAAAAATCCGTAAACTGAAAGCGAATTCATGTGCTGAGCGTTTTCGCCCAGTGATAGGACATCAAACCAGTGGTGAGTACTGAATCAGACATCTATCTCTTCATTTCTGGACTACTCTCATCATCGTTTCTTGTTTGAAGTTCAATTAATTTTGATAATTTAAAAAAGAAACTGCTACCAGCAATATAAGATCGGCCAGTGATTTATTTGCATATGGTGGTTCATACAATGATTTGACTTGACGAGTTATCTGATTTGGTATGTGTTTGGTGTTCTATTTGGGATTATAATTCGCAGGGTCTAAACTTTATCCCAGGGATTGTGCACATATATTTTTTTTCTCGATTTTGTTTAAATCGATAATGATCTGCATCCACAGACTGACACAAAAGGCAGTGTACTGGTTGCCCGGGTCTTGTATCTCAGTGGAGCTGTATCTCTGTAACGGCGGAGAATCCTTACTCGTCCAACTCAAGAAACATGAGTGTGTTTCGGGTTTTTTTTTTTTTTGTTGCTTAAGAGAATATCCGATCATTTTATGTGCATTATTAGTGGCAACGGTGCTCCGATTCACTCCCACCGTCCATTTTATGGTTGCTGGGTGCTCACCTTCTCTCCCCGTTGCCTGGACCACTTGCATGTACAGTCGGTTACATTGTAAGCTCCCTGATTTCTGCTCGGGTGGTTGTGGTTTCTCAGTTTCGATTTGGCAAACGAGTGAAAAGCTATCATCAAATTAAAAATCCTGCAGTAAAAGGCACACACCAGACGCCTGCTCTGTTTTGTGTAACGCTGCGGAGATGTCCATAGAAAATGGCTGGGAGGCTCCGATGAAGCTGTTATTTTGTTGGGTTTTTTTTTGGCCGGGGGGGGGGGGGGGGGGTGTGGAGGGGTGAGATGAAACAACAACATGAACAAACCACGACAACAGAATGGCACCTCGCCACACAAACGGCGGGGTATGTTTGGGATGTTTGCTGGTTTATTTTAAATATAAATCTTCATAATTAATTCCATTCTTCCCATAATTAAACAGCTTTTTAAATATGGACAAAAAAGAACGTTTAATAATAAACAAGATTCTTCGTCATTTTCAAACGCAGATTGGGGGTCTTTGAGATTCAATATTGGTTTCTGCTAGTGCGAAAAGTTGCTTTCACTTGGCAATAGGGATGGCAATCGTTGTTTCAAGTTTCCACGTAGCCCGCGGGTCACAAATCTCTAACTCCGTATTAACATCGCAGAGATGTAATGCATATAGCGGGGGATGAGAGGAGAATGTGGTTTCACTTGATAGAGATGCAGTCTACGGGGCTGCGCTTCCCAGGGACTGGCTGTCGGCAGCCCGCTGCTGCGGGGATCTCCGCGTACAGTTGGAGCAGTATTGCTCGGGCTCAGTGGCATTCACGGTTCATTTGCCATTTTCTTCCCGACTCGATAGCTGGGTTGAAAGAAAGCCGTTTCGGCCTTGCGGAAATATTCCGACTTGCACTGCAACAGCGAGCCAGATGCAACGTTGAAACGGGAACACTCCCGTGTTTTATTTTTGACAACAGCGAGAAGGAAGGGGGGGAAAAAGCGGAGATGAGATTTTGAACCGAGTGTTTTTGTTTTTACTGTAAAATCCCAGTGTTTTATTTGTAGCCGGCCGCACGCTGGCAGCCGGTGGCCATGGGCTGGGATACCGTGGAAAGCAGCGGTGAGGCTGCAGCTCGGTGCGTTGATGCCCGCACCGTGAGTAACACTCCCGTCCAATGAGTACCGCTTCCGTCCACTCTGCAGCCTGCCCTCACAACCGGAGCCTGTGTGCGGGCCAGTGTGCGAGTGAGGAGGAGAGAAGACGATGGGGACCGCACGGAATCCCGCTCCGGGTTCCCCTTCCCCCCCCCCCCCAGCCCAGCCTAGTCTAGTACAGTACAGCACTGTCCAGCCCAGTGCAATGCTGGGCTAGGATTGCACAACCCAGTATAGACGAGCCCAGTCCAGGACAGTACAGCCATGCCCAGTTCTGCCCAGCCCAGTACTGCCCAGCAGCCCAGCACAGTACATCCTAGCGCAATCCCAGCCCAACCCGTCAGCACAGCACGGCCTAGCACAGCACAGCATGGACCAGTACAGTACAGTACTGCCCTGCCCAGCCCAGCTCAGCTAAGCCCAGTACAGCACAACACAGCGCAGTCCAGTGCCAGTACAGGAGGCGATGGGGCAGCGCCTCCGCTGCCTTCAAACTCGTATCAGGGATGCACAAGGGAGGGACTGCGCACTAACTGTGCTGTGCTGCGCTGTTCCTCTGCCCCCACCCCTCGTGGATGTCCAGACCGTGGGCATCACTGGGGTACAGTCTGTAGCATGATGCCTTCAGTGGGATATTATCGCCACCCTCACTGAATGTGGTCCTGATGCTTATTAACGAATGTCTTCTCAACCAAGCAATATTGCAGCCACCCAGGCCGGTTTCTGTTGTTAGACGTAAAATGCTGGAGTAACTGAGCAGGACAGGGAGCGAAGCTGTCCTTCTCTCCAGAGATGCTGCATGTCGTGCTGAGGTACTCCAGCATTTTGTGTCTATCTTTGGTGTAAACCAGCATCTGCAGTTCCTTCCTACTGCGGTATGTGCTGTTGTTTGAACTGGAGCGAAGTTCCCATTCACCCAGTGAAGAAGGGATGCCAGTGACCTATCTCCCCTTGAATGGTCAGTCGCAGTTATCCATTATAAAAAATTAAAAAATAAATAAAAAATCCCTAGGTGCAGTTTCCTCAGATCTAGGCGCTGATTCACTTGATCACATCATCTAAATTCTCACCCCCTCCTCACTTGTTGCAATATTAAACATTCCTAGTGTCCCAATTTGAGTGCCAATTTCCAAATTCCCAATTTTCACGTACATTTCCACAAGGGCATCCCATCCCCTTCGATTGGTGATGTATTCAAGAGCGAGTTAGATTTAGCTCTGGGGGCAAACTGAATCAAGGGATATGGGGAAAAAGCTGGAACGGGGTAATGATTTTGGATGATCAGCCATTGAATGGCGGTGCTGGCTCGAAGGGCTGAATGGCCTACTCCTGTACCTACTTTATATGTTTCTATCCAGTACCTGGTAGAAATGTGCAAATCCATAATTTCACAAACAACGTAACTTATTTATCCGCATGGTAGTCGCGCAGATATTCCTGCACCCGCCCAAGGTGTAACTTCAATTGTGGTAAAGATTTAAGGCGGCTGCGCCGGGGCGAGGGCAGGGAATCCTCGTATAGGGAGGTTTCACGGCAGTCGGGTCACGGCCCATGACCCGTACTGTTGCTACGCTACTCCAAATGGATTACACGCGATGAACTGCGGGTAGGCACTTGCCATTGTTTCCAGCGTAGTGGGCCCGTTAAAACCCGCTGAAATTGTCAATTTTTGCATTGTAAATAATTATGGAAATCGGGATAAGCGTCAGACATTTAGCCTACCTCAGAATTCCAAAAGCGAGGAGAAATGACGGTAGATAGAAACGAGAGCTGAAGGGACAACAACAGCTAGAGTGCTTGGCGAACATTGGCCGTTTGCTCACTGCATTTCATCAACAGTAAGGCATTATTTGTGTTTTTTCTTGATTCCTTTGGCATCTAAAAAGTTTCAGAAGTGATAAATCTGGCTGTAATTTGTTTAAATCGCCCATGGTTCTCGTGCGTTTTTACGTACAAAATGAAAACGCATCTGAAGAAAAATTTACAGCCAGATTTATCACTTCTGAGAATTTTTAGATACCAAAGGAATCAAGAAAAAACACAAATAATGCCTAACTTGATGTAATGCAGTGAGCAAACGCGATAATTCCCAATATTTTCAATATTTACCAAGCACTTTAGCTGCTGTTGTCCCTTCAGTTCTCGCTTCTCTATACCTTCATTTCGCTTCACATTTGGAATTCTAAAGTTGGGTACATGTCTCTCACACATACCCCGACTCCCACAATTTTTTTTCAGCGCAAAAAATCAACATTTTGGCAGTTTTTAACAGGTAGGAAAGTACGCGTTTCCAGCATTAATAACATGTACAGGAAGTGACGGATGTCTTCCAGTTGGATTTAGCGGCTCCGTGCGTCGAGCCCTATGACCCGGTGACCTTCCGTGCAACCTCCCTATTCGCCTTTGGACATCCCACTGTAACGTGGTTATGTGCACATCTGGGACATTTAGAACTGAGTGATGGGTTAACATGGTGATCTAACATAGACATAGGCATCGGATGTAGTAGTGGCTTCTGTTTCCCATCAAAGTAAACTGGGGATTGTGTGCAACGCTAAAGTCACATTCCGTGAAAGAAGGGACCAGGGCTGAGATACCAGGGGGGCAACTTCCCGTGGATTGGAAGGCTGTTTTCGGCTTTATTTATAACTGCCAACATTCTTTAGTCTGGAGAGGTTAGCAGTGTCTCTTTAGCATGAAAAAACTGCGACCCCTGATCCCCACCCTAGGACATTGAGACATGGTGGAACCGTCCCGTTATCATTTTTATCTGACATTTGAAACGCGCGAACATTAGTAAGAAGACACAGCAAAGAAAATAAATTGTGACCGGCGCCATGTAGAAATGTGTATCCATCCAAAATCGAGCTTACTTTGTGCTCTGCTCCACCAGCACCTACATATTATTCAGTTCTCAAATATAATAATATTGCCATTATATCAGTGAATCAAAATATTTAGTCCGATCAGTTGAAAAGTGGGTTTGCTGAAAAGTGGGTTTGCTCTCGCCATCAGCATGACACCGCACCAGGGAAGAGACAATTGCAATGCAGTGCAGCCTATATTTCCTTCATTCAAGTGGGAATATTTTCTTTTAATTAACCCCAAGCACGGATAAAATAAAATGCATATGATTTGTAATTTACAAATTATAATTGAATAACAATTTCAGTAATGAGATTGCATTTAAACTGGCCCATTTACTACTTCATTGCTAAAGCATTCAACTACAGCTAATATATCAGGGGAGATGGGATTATGTAATTAATATATTACAAATGTTATAATATATTCCTGTCCTGTCCGCTACAAACGTGTTCACAGGATCAAAACAAAATAAATAATGAATCGTACTTAACCCATTTGAGGTTATAGTTATAAATTTGAATGAAATATATTATTAGTTTTAAAGGTGTGACTGATGAAGTTGAATAGCATCTTTACACTAGCAAGCACCTTTTCTTTTGCCAAACTCATTTTCAGAAGTCTCTGGGACATTGATCTTTGTTAGCAGAACAAGAAAGGGGTTCAATTTTGCATAACCAGTTCAATGTGTTGAGCCTCGGATGAAAAGATAAGGATAAACACATGTAAGATTGGACAAACTATCATAAATATATCTGCGAGCAAGGCACAAATGACTGGAAAATTTCATATCATGCAGCACCTGTAGGAAAATAAACAGTTAATGTTTTAGATCGAAGAAGGGACTTTGACTTGAAATGTTAATGTATTTTCACGGGGGCTACCTGACTTGCTGACTTTCCATAATTTTCAGTTTTTATTTGCCATTTCCAACATTTGAAGTCATTTGGTTCTCTCGAAAGGCCATTCGTTTGATAGGTGTAGAATGATACTGTATATGTATAATGGCTGCATGATTATTATGTTTTCAGCTACAGCAGACTGGATATTACTTTGTCAATCATAGTTGGCATTTACTGGTCTTGTCTAGCTGCTGCAAAAATACTGAGATGCAGAATTTACAGTGGAATTGGAAATCAAAGGACCAAAAGATAAATTACTGACATTCTGTAATATTGGTTATAGACTATAGCAATCTTTAACTCAATTATTTGATAGTTGGATTTTCAGCTATGCACATCTTACACTATAAGTAAAATTAAATGATCACTTTCAGCGGTGGTGGGGATAAAAGGACTAACTTGCTGCTGCAGGGAGGAAAAGCTGTCGGCTTTATTTGATATGATAGTGGAAAGCTTTCAAAATGAAATAAACTGACGGGATATTTAAAGAATGCATTGTAGAAGGGAAATTGGGGATACTTTGAGGGAAACTGGAGCAAAATTATGAAAGGAGGAAGTGAGACGAGATTTTTGAGATGTAAAGATATTAGGAGAATTTTATACAAGATGGATGGAGGATGTTTATGGACATGAAAGACGAGACCTCGGAATTAAAGCTGCTGCTAACAAAGGTATGGCAGGGTAGAAATGCCAATCAAATGTCTAACTACAGCCGCTCTTGGAAGGCTTTGAGTTATGTGCACTCGGGAAATTATCCCAATGTAGAAAGAGGAAAAATGGGTAAAATATTCAGGACCTAACATAACAGTTAAAAAATTTAACCAGTTATAGAAAAATATTTTATTTTCTCCACATCATACTTAATGGTAAAGCATTGTGGATTGCATATATACTAATGGTTTGAATTTTCACTATTCCAATGGCTCATTGAAATGTTGCTCAATAAAGCTGAACAGCTGCTGGACACATTGAGGGAATAGTGAAACCTTGCGATGGTGATGGTGAGACTCTGAATCATGGAGATATCAATTAATCCGCAAGGATCTCTACATATCAGAGGAGAGGATAAGAACGGATTATAGAGAAGGTGTGGAAGGACATTAATGTACACAAATTGGTTAGAAATCTTTGAACATACGCAGGCAAATATCAAATTGCAGAGCTTGACCAAAAATAGGTTTGTGGGAAATTTTTGAAGGCCCAGCAGAAAGGCTGAATATTTAGTTTCAAAGCATGGATCAGTTCAGAAGACTAGAAGCAAAGTTATTTGTCTTGACAATTGTGATGAAATGTTTTAATCCATTCATGTGAATATTGAAACATATTTAATTGTCAGAAAAAATGTTCTAATGTCTAGGCAGATCATTATTCAGTTTGTTTTGTGGTAATGTGCTATTCATGTTTTGAGTGAATCTGGTTCGTTATTTCCCCGTTATCTTGCTAATAAATGTAGACAGAAAATTAATTGCAGTTTCTTTTTATCTCGGTGAAGTAAATTGCATGGTGCAGAAATGGATTCTTGCACAGTAGCTCTTGCTAATGGTATTTTAAATCCATTTCTTTCATTGAACTAACTTCAAATGAAATACAACAAACAGCAGAAAAGACTAGTGGAAGGAAAATTGGCTGCTTGATCTTTCAAGCTGTTTTCTGTTGCCCTGTATGGCCAATCCTTGTATAAGAATTTTACGAAGCATCTTATTCCCAGTGTAAATCATTCTCAACAATTAAATTTTTAAATAAATTCAGGTACTTGCAGCACTCACAAAAGTTTCATATTCAATAAACATTTTAAAATCCTGAACATGGCTCACGCATTTCTCCAAGATTGATTCAGTGGATTTTCTGTTTTACCACCACTTCCACTATTATAAAAAGACACACAAAGAACTGCAGATGCTGGTTTACAAAAAAGCACCACTAAGTGCCGGAGTAACTTAGCGGGTCAGGCAGCATCTCCAGAGGACATGGATAGGTGACACTTGGGGTTGGGTTCCTTCTTCAGACTGATTGCAGTAAGGAGGAGAAAGCTGGAAAAGAGATGGGGATGGGACAAAGCTGCAAGTGAGAGGTGGATATAGGTGAGAGGGGCGTTTATTGACAAATGGGTAGATAGATTAGAGACAAAAGGGTGTAAGTTAAGGTGAGAAGAGTGACATGTGAAACCAGGTGAAGGGATATAGATTCGAGGGGAAAGGGGATAGGATAATGGGAGAAATGTGTGCGCACCCGAGTAGATCTCAGGCTGTCTTGCCTTAAATTGGAAAAATAATTTAAATTGAAATTGAAATAATCAAGCATATAGCCACTATTCTATTACTGAATGTTAGAATGCTCTTGATTCCTCTTGTACATCACGTTTCCAGCCATCAGTACTCTTCAATTTTAGATTTTGTACTCTTTAGAGCAGTACTTTTCCCACTCTTCAACTTTAGATTTTGTTTGTCTACTTTGGTTTACTAACTGCTTCAGACATAGATTTTGTCCCCCTGCCACCTTCTCCGCAACTTTAGAATTGTTTAATTTCTAATATTAGCATGTTTCCATGAATTGTCATAAATGGGAAAATATTAACTCTAGTTCTCTCTTCTCTGAGACCTGTTGAGGATTTCCAAAACTATTTTAAAGTTTATTTTAATGTTCAGTCCTATCCAACAACAAACAGCAATATGCCAAATTTGGTTGCAAAGGAGCTCAAAAGGCTGCCAGAAAAGAAAACTTGTGAAACATTTGAGATATTGTGATGCTATAAAGAGGAAAATCTTGTTCTTGGAGGTTATGTCTAATAGATTGCCTGGACCTCAGTCAATAGAAACTCAATGGAATCAATAATTTGGAACAGCATTAGAAAATAACAATAGGAAAGTACATTCATTGACAGTCATAAATAAAGACGTTACTATTTAACAATTTTGACAGCATTTCTAGAGGGGAAAGTCGATGACCAGAAAAATGGGCAGCTAATTTTACTTTCACAAAAGTATGTTTTGTTCAACTAGTTTAATTTAGTTTAGTTTAGTTGTCATGTGTTAAACCATTTGTGAATATTGAAGTATATGTAATTGTCAGTCTAAAATGAAAAGTGAAAAGGTACAGTGAAAAGCTTTCGTTGCATGCTAACCAGTTATTAGAAGGGCAATACATTAACACCTATTTTTGAAAAATAAGCATCACTGAATGTACATGATATAATATTCTTAGGCAATGCAAATGGTCTTGATTGAAATGTATACAAACAATTATTTTACAAATTGCCAGTGGATAACAAAAATGAGCCACGACTGAATAACTGGGAAAAGTAGAGGTGTCAGAAAATAGATGCTGACGGATCCAGAATGAAGTGGGTTGAGTGAATAAAGTTTCCAATAACAGACCTGTAATGCGAACTTAAGGCAAAAGGCGATGAAGATAAATTATTGACTTCTGAAAATGTTTCTGACCTGCAGGAAATAGAAAATAGCGACATTAATTGTGAGTACACTAATTAACAGTAAGTGCTGTGTTATGCATCCCACAAAGATCTGTTTAGGAACCTCGGCCGTTTACTCCACTTGCTAATGACTTGGATGACAAAGGAGCCACATTCTTAAATTAACTTTTGACACCAAGAAAGGTGTCATTGTTAGCATGTACATGAAAGTGTGAAAATGCAAAGCAATATTAATAGGTTGGATTAATTAATTTCAATGTGGCTCTCTGCCAAAAAGATCATTGTGATCACAAGCATTTCCTGTGCTCTTCTGTTCTGTTCTATGTTCTATCTTATACTTTCTAAATGGTGAAACGCATGAGGCAGTGGAGGTGAAGAGAGACCAAAGGGTCTGCTTACGCCATTAAAATACCACTAGTATGCATAGAAAATAATCAGAAAGACCATTGGAATAGATGTTTTTATTTCCAGTGCACTGGAATAAAAGAGAGAGCTTCTCAGACCTCATCTAGAGACTTTGAGCAGCTCTGGCCACACCTTGCGAAAGATAATTTGGCCCCAGGCAGAATGATAAGGGTTAAACTACAAAGAAACATAGAAACTAGGTGCAGGAGTAGGCCCTTCGAGCCTGCACCGCCATTCAATGTGATCATGGCTGATCATCCAACTCGGTATCCTGTACTTGCCTTCTCTCCATACCCCCTGATCCCTTTACCCACAAGGGCCACATCTAACTCTCTCTTAAATATAGCCAATGAACTGGCCTCAACTACCTTCTGCGGGAGAGAATTCCAGAGATTCACCACTCTCTGTGTGGAAAAAAGTTTTCCTCATCTCGGTCCTAAAAGATTTCCCCCTTTATCCATAAACTGTGACCCCTTGTTCTGGACTTCCCCAACATCGGGAACAATCTTCCTGCATCTAGCCTGTCCAACCCCTTAAGAATTTTGTAAGTTTCTATAAGATCTCCCCTCAATCTTCTAAATTCTAGCGAGTGCAAACCGAGTCTATCCAGTCTTTCTTCATATGAAAGTCCTGACATCCCAGGAATCAGTCTGGTGAACCTTCTCTGTACTTCCTCTATGGCAAGAATGTCTTTCCTCGGATTAGGAGATCAAAACTGTACGCAATACTCCAGGGGTGGTCTCACCAATACCCTGTACAACTGCAGTAGAACCTCCCTGCTCCTATACTCAAATCCTTTTGCTATGAATGCTAACATACCATTTGCCTTCTTCACTGCCTGCTGCACCTGCATGCCTACTTTTATGCACCTGCATGCCTACTGAGTCTGAAGAAGGGTTTCGGCCCGAAACGTCGCCTATTACCTTCGCTCCATAGATGCTGCTGCACCCGCTGAGTTTCTCCAGCATTTTTGTGTACCTGCCTACTTTCAATGACTGGTGTACCATGACACCCAGGTCTCGTTGCATCTCCCCCTTTCCTAATCGGCCACCATTCGTTTAATAATAATCTACTTTCCTGTTTTTGCCACCAAAGTGGATAACCTCACATTTATCCACATTATACTGCATCTGCCATGCATTTGCCCACTCACCCAGCCTATCCAAGTCACCTTGCAGCCTCCTAGCATCCTCCTCACAGCTAACACTGCCCCCCAGCTTCGTGTCATCCGCAAACTTGGAGATGTTGCATTCAATTCCCTCGTCCAAATCATTAATATATATCGTAAATAGCTGGGGTCCCAGAACTGAGCCTTGCGGTACCCCACTAGTCACTGCCTGCTATTGTGAAAAGGACCCATTTACTCCTACTCTTTGCTTCCTGTCTGCCAGCCAGTTCTCTATCCACATCAATACTGAACCACCAATACCGTGTGCTTTAAGTTTGTATACTAATCTCTCATGTGGGACCTTGTCGAAAGCCTTCTGAAAGTCCAGATATAACACATCCACTGGTTCTCCCTTATCCACTACTAGGTACATCCTCGAAAAATTCTATAAGATTCGTCAGACATGATTTACCCTTCATAAATCCATGCTGACTTTGTCCAATGATTTCACCACTTTCCAAATGTGCTGCTCTCCCATCTTTAATAACTGATTCTAGCAGTTTCCCCACTACCGACGTTAGACTAACTGGTCTGTAATTCCCCGTTTTCTCTCTCCCTCCCTTTTTAAAAAGTGGGGTTACATTAGCTACCCTCCAATCCTCAGGAACTACTCCAGAATCTAAAGAGTTTTGAAAAATTATCACTAATGCGTCCACTATTTCTGGGACTACTTCCTTAAGTACTCTGGGATGGAGCCTATCTGGCCCTGGGGATGTATCGGCATTTAATCCATTCAATTTCCCCAACACCACTTCCCGGCTAACCTGGATTTCACTCGGTTCCTCCATCTCATTTGACCCCTGGTCCCCTGCTATTTCTGGCAGATTATTTATGTCTTCCTTAGTGAAGACAGAACCAAAGTAGTTATTCAATTGGTCTGCCATGTCCTTGTTCCCCATGATCAATTCACCCGTTTCTGACTGCAAGGGACCTACATTTGTTTTAACTAATCTTTTTCTCTTCACATATCTATAAAAGCTTTTGCAGTCAGTTTTTATGTTCCCTGCCAGTTTTCTTTCATAATCTATTTTCCCTTTCCTAATTAAGCCCTTTGTCCTCCTCTGCTGGTCTCTGAATTTCTCCCAGTCCTCTGGTAGGCTGCTTTTTCTGGCTAATTTGTACGCTTCATCTTTTGTTTTGATACTATCCCTGATTTCCCTTGTTATCCACGGATGCACTACCTTCCCTGATTTATTTTTTTGCCAAACTGGGATGATCAATTGTTGTAGTTCATCCATGCAGTCTTTAAATACCTTCCATTGCATATCCACCGTCAACCCATTAAGAATCAATCGCCAGTCTATCTTGGCCAATTCACGTCTCATACCCTCAAAGTTACCTTTCTTTAAGTTCAGGACCCTTGTTTCTGAATTAACGATGTCACTCTCCATCCTAATGAAGAACTCAACCATATTATGGTCACTCTTGCCCAAGGGGCCACGCACAACAAGATTGCTAACTAACCCTTCCTCATTACTCGATACCCAGTCTAGAATAGCCTGCTCTCTCGTTGGTTCCTCTACATGTTGGTTTAGAAAACTATCCCGCATACATTCCAAGAAATCCTCTTCCTCAGCACCCTTGCCAATTTGATTCACCCAATCTATATGTAGATTGAAGTCACCCATTATAACTGTTTTACCTTTGTTGCACGCATTTCTAATTTCCTGTTTGATGCCATCCCCAACTCCACTACTACTGTTAGGTGGCCTGTACACAACTCCCACTAGTGTTTTCTGCCCCTTAGTGTTTCGCAGCTCTACCCATATCGATTCCACATCCTCAAAGCTAATGTCCTTCCTTTCTATTGCGTTAATCTGCTCTCTAACCAGCAACGCTACCCCACCTCCTTTCCCTTTCTGTCTATCCCTCCTGAATATTGAATATCCCTGGATGTTCAGCTCCCAGCCTTGGTCACCCTGGAGCCATGTCTCCATGATCCCAACTATATCATAGTCATTAATAGCTATCTGCACATTCAACCCATCCACCTTATTACGAATGCTCCTTGCATTGAGACACAAAGCCTTCAGGCTTGTTTTTACAACACTCTTACCCCTTATACTTTTATGCTGAAAAGTGGCCCTTTTTGATTTTTGCCCTGGATTTGCTGGCCTGCCACTTTTACTTTTCACCTTGCTACCTATTGCTTCTACCCTCATTTTACACCCCTCTGTCTCTACGCTCACACATTTAAGAAACCCTTTCCCTTTAACTCCATCCTCCACTATCCCATTCGACACCCCACCCCCCTTATTCAGTTTAAAACCACCCGTGTAGCAGTGGCAAACCTGCCTGCCAGAATGCTGGTCCCCCACCTGTTAAGATGCAATCCGTCCCTTTTATACAGTTTCCCCCTTACCCCAAAACAGATCCCAGTGATCTAAGAATCTAAATCCCTGCCCCGTGCACCAGTTCCTCAGCCACACGTTCAGGCCCCGTATCTCCCTGTTCCTGCTCTCGCCAGCACGAGGAACTGGAAGCAAACCGGAGATAACAACCCTGGAGGTCCTGCTTTTCAGCATTTTTCCGAACTCTCTAAAGTCGCGCTGCAGAATATACATTATCTTCTTTCCGACATCATTTGTGCCGACATGCACTACCACTTCCGGATGTTCACCTTCGCCCTTGAGGATTTTCTGCACTGTGTCCGTGACATCCTGGATCCTGGCACCAGGAAGGCAGCACACCATCCTCGCATCCCGTCTGTTGCCGCAGAAACCCCTGTCCGTACCTCTCACAATGGAGTCTCCCACTACAATGGCGTTGCCTGCCTTAGGCCTTTTTGATTTTGGCTCAACAGCCCTATTCGCATCGCAAGCCAGTCCGTCGCTCAGTGTAAACAGGTCTTCTGTCCCGACAGCTTCTAAGTGGGTGAACCTGTTCACAAGAGGTACAACACCCGGGGACGTTGGTATTCCATGCTTCCCTCACTGTCTCCCACATTCTCTCTTCCAGTACCTTAGGTGTAACAATCTTACTGTAGGACTTGTCGAGGAACGACTGTTTCTCGGACGAACCGGAGGTCATCCACTTGCTTCTCCAGTTCCCCAACACGGTCCTTCAGGAGCTGTACCTGGATGCACTTCTCGTATTTGTAGCAGCCAGAGGCACCAGCGGTGTCCTTGACCTCCGCCAAGAGGCGCCTATGGCCTACCTCTCAAAAACCACATTGACTATCCATAATCAGCCTTAGTCGATCCAAACGTATATCTTATTGCTCAGAATCCTCTCCAGTAACTCATCCACCAGAGAGGCAAGGCTCACAGGTCTATAGTTCTCAGGCTTTTCCTTGCACCCCTTCTTAAATAGAGGAACAATATTAGCCACCAATGTTTTTTTATGTTGGTTAGCAGATATATGATGAGTGGTCATTGTCTACAAATTAGGACCTGGCTTCTGTGATGTGCCACTTCAATTGCACATGCAAATATAGCAATTGTGTCCAATTGTTCATTTTATTTGTGTGATTGGTAAATTTCTGTTTATAAAAAATATTAAGGGAAAGGGAAGAAAGGTAGGTGTAAAGGTTGGCCATCCAGGTGGCTCTGCATCCAAGCTCATGATTGAAAATTCCAAAAGAGAAAATTGAACATGAAAATGGAAAGAAACTTGCCAGAGTTTGCTTATATGTCCAAATAGGTATAAGACAGTAGTAATAAAGCAAGCACCGTGGATTATATCCCCAGATGATAACATATTCCTGGCCAGGTCCTAAACATGGTGTTAGTTTCAAAATGCAACAGCATGTGGAAGAAAACAATGAGACTCTTTGTGGAGATGCAGGGGAAAGTCATAGTTCTGGTCCCTGGTATTAGAAGGAGAAGTTGTGTTTGATATAAATTGGATTTCCAGTGTAAAAAAGAGATGTTTTGGGGAAGAATCTAACAGGACACAAAGCTATGAAGTTTGTCCCAAGCTTTTCTCTGTTAAGCTACCTTTGGTTTTCTTAATTGTCGCCCACTTTAAGCCAGGGCAGTCACCTACTTTAAACATGTATAACTAAATCATTTTGTTGGATAATGTGACATCATGATTTTTTTTAGTTCATTCATTTTTGGTATGATAACATTGGTGGTGTGGCCAGCTTTTATTGTGCTGGTCTAATAATCATCGAGTAGATGGTGGGGAGTTATCTCCTGGAATTCCTGCAGCTCTTTTTGTGAAGGTATGTCCACAATACCATTGGACATAGAGATCCAAGATTTAGATTCAGTGATGATGATGATGATGGAATGGCAATATCTATTTCTAAATTGGGTTGATGTGTCACTTGGAGGAATCTGGAGGTAATCGGAAGTATCTTGCCCTTATCCTAATGAATTTGGGAATAGCAAATAGCAAATTTTTTTTGCCTTTTAGCAGATCATATTTCCACTGTTTGAGGATAACCTGCGACATCTGAATGATTATTGTTGCACTGCATAAAGAGCAAATGCTATAATCTTATTGCAAGGACACATGTATAATGTATGTAGCAAGCATACGAGCAGCCATTCATTCCAGGTATTTAGTGGCGAGTGGAAAAAAATGCTTGTTTCTTCAATGGCTGCAGGCATCAGTAAACAATCCTGGTGAAGAGTTCTGTAATCTCAATGAATATACATCAGTGGGTTAAAGGAAGTGTTCTTTATTTGAAACATTGTGCCGTGCTATCGGAGATTAATGACTTCTGTATTCTGTACGCAGGATTATACAAGTTTAGGATTACTTTTAATATTTCCATTATTTATTGTGTCTCCCTGGTTGCCTTGCAGCAGATGACGTTGAACAGGGTGGAATGAGGTTCCTGCCATGGAGAGAATATATTGTCATATTTTAATCATTATATCTTTATCGGATCCCTCAGTACACTAAATTTAATTTAAATGGACTTAAATGTTGGCCTTGAGAAACACAGGGCTGGGATTAACTGGATGAGGACATGTCACACCCTGGCCTTCCCTCTTCACCCTTCTCCTATTAGGCAAGAGGTATAGAAGTGTGAAATCGCACACCACCAGATTCAGGGACAGTTTCGTCCCAGCTGTTATGAGGCAGCTGAATCATTCTACCAGGGATTCTACCTCAAACTATCCATGATCGGACTTTGCTGGCTTTACATTGCACTAAACCTTATTCCCTTATTTATCAATACACTGTAAATGGATCGATTGTAATCATGTACTGTCTTTCTGCTGACTGGTTAGCACGCAACAAAATATTTTCACTGTACTTTGGTACATGTGACACTAAACTAAACTAAAGACTAAACTAAACTGACTGCAGAAGTTCTCTTCTGGAGAACCAGGAGAAACGGGAATGTTCTTGGATTATTTTGATGATCAGAACCACGCTTTTCAGTCCTGGTCCCCATCTTCTAATCCAGTTTCCAAACCTCCTGTCCTGCAATTTGTTGCCCCTTTCAACCTTCAAAAGTAATGGTTTGATGATCCCACCTCTCTCCAATCTCCAAACTCAAGTCTCCTGATAACCATCTCCACTGCGATTCAAAGACATCGCATCTATCACTACCTCTCTCCTGATTCAAGTGACAACCCCCCTCGACCACCCTTAACCCTTGATCTTTCCCAACTGTTCTCACTGTGGCCTCCTTCTGTTCATTTTCCATCATCTTCTGTTGCCATGCAGCAACCAGAATAACATACCCATAATCAGGTCCTGCCATGAAATTCATTGGGATCTCCTCATCCTCAAGATTTCCAGGTCCACTCTCACCCAACTCTATCCCATCCTCCCATTCACTCATTAAAAGTAACAGGACTATAAGTTCTGATTCAACAGTGCCAACCAAACTCGTGTTGACTGTCACCAGGGCCATTTCTTTTACACAGAGACTGTCCTGATGAAATACATTGTATATAATTATTTCAGTAAGAAATACAGTCTCTATAAAGATTGTGCTTGATATTATTCTTGTGCCACTAATTAAAAATTGCTCACTAAATTGTAGACCAAAGGATAAATCCAACAGAATTCAATTTCAGACAATATTTCTGCAAAATTAGATGTTTTGTGAAGGTGACTATAAAATACAAAGTTAGTGAGGGGAAAAAAAGCAACTAATTATAATAAAGTGGTACTCATGCTGCAGGCATCAATTGCCAGTGCAGCAGAGACTCATTTATATTTCTCAGTGTATTATATTTAAACAGTTGCTCTTCTGCCAAACGTCTTGGCAAAGGCTCTTCATTCAGTATTACTTAATGGTCCTGTGAGAATACTACAGTATTTTATACAAACAAAATAATCAATAATAATTTACTTGAGTGAAGTAATGTTTAGCAGAATATAAAGCTTTCCTTAACATAAAAATACTCTTGAGAATCAAAGAAAAATAGCTTTGTAATGAGATGACCATTCTTTGAGAAATCAATTTATAAAGAAGTAGCTTTACTGAATCTTAAGCTCAGCTATGATCCTCAGTTATCAATTTATTGAAATATAAATCCAAATTCTACATATATGTGGAATGCCCTTCAGGAAGGAGAAGGACATGGAAGGTAGCGAGATCAGGGAGAGCAGGAAGAGTACATCTTGATATCAAAAAGGAGGTGTTGAGTCTTTAGAGAAAATGAAAATTAATGTCCTGAGGGCCTGATGGGATCTAACACAGATTATTGAAAGAGGCAAGAGGGGAGATTGCTGGGGCTCTGCATCCGACTTGGCCACAGGTGAGGCCTCGGGAGAACTGGAGAATGGTCATTGTTGTTTCTTTATTTAAGAATTACAAGAGGGACAGACCAGAAAATTATAAGCTGATGAGCCTGACAGCTGGTAGGGAAGTTGGTAGCGTTATAAACTGGTCGAGAAATTATTGCTGATGATTCTTAGGGATAGGATTTACTCATTTCTAGAATAGCCTGAATGTATTAGGGATCATAGTTAGCATTGGTATGAATCCTGCATACTTGTTAGAGATTATTTTTGAGGAAATGACAAAAATGATATACAGTTATTTGGAGAATTAAATCCAAGGCATAATTCCATGTGAATGTTGTATGTTAGAAAAGGTGTGCCCCATTCAAAATGAACAGGGCCCAGTGGAGAAATGCCAAGTAGGCTAGATATTTCAACAGTTGCTCTGTACTTTCTAAATGGAATCCGCAAATCCACATTTGGAAACTGAACTAATAAAAACTCAATTAAAAAAAAAAAACTGGTAAGGGTCTTGAAAAAAAAACAACAAAAAACTGCAGATGCCAGAAATCCAAAATAAAAACAGTAATTACTGGAAATACCCAGTATGTCGTCACACCCACTGGAAAATAAACCGAGTTTATGATTCAGGTTGAACACCATTTTGTTAATTGAGGCCTTTCTCTCCAAATCTCCTATTTTAGATTTAGTGAAAATATGACCACCAATCATATTAATGGCATTTCAGAGGAGCCCCAGCCATGTAAAATCATGGGTTAGGTAATGCAGCCTGAAAAAAGACATACTAATGAGGTCAAGTGCAAGCTTCATCAGACATAGCAGAATTTTGTTTTCATTACTCCAAGCATCACGATAAGTCAGAGGGTCAGATGGTGGTGAATCTGTGGAATTCATTGCTACAGAAGTCTGTGGAGGGCATGTCAATGGATATTTTTAAGGCAGAGATAGATAAATTCATGATTAGTATGGGTGGTCATGGGTTATGGGGAGGAGACAGGAGAATGGGGTTAAAAGGGAAAGATAGATCAGCCATGATTGAATGGTGGAATAGACCTGAATGGCCTAATTCTGTTCCTCTCACTTATGTACTGATAATCATTTGTCTTCCTGAGATTTGAATGAACAGAGAAGCAGATGAACAGCTGTGCCATTTGCTGAAAACTAACCTGCAACTCCATGCAATGGAATTTTATAAAGGTCTGCCAAATTTCATGCTGTACCTGACTTTCATTGCATTCTTCCTCAGTCAGTGCATATATCACCCCTTCTTTGGAAAATTGATGCAGTGTATTTATTCAGATGCCTCTGCCTTAGTATTTTGATTGTTCCAGTCAGGTACTCTGTCCTTTCTAACTCGTTTTCTCTTCACATATTTGTAAAACATGTTAGTGTTATTGTATTTTTACCTGCCAACATTTCTTTGTGCTCTCTCTTTGTCTACCCAATTTATTTTTTAATTTCACCACTGCATTTTCTAAACACTTTCAGGTCTTCCTTGATGTTGAGATCTCAATATTAGTTGGAGTTTTCCCGCTATTTTAATTTCATCCTGCTTGTATGTCTTTGAACATTCACGGGCATCCAGAAATGGGAACTTTAAAAAAAAAATAAGAACATATTTATTTTCAACCTTCACTAACTCTTGGATGTATCCCACTCCATTGACAATGAATTCACCATCAAATAACTATTTCTTGTCCACTTTTATGAATTAAAATCTCGTTAGAGTCAAAGAGTCATACAGCATGGATGAAGGCCCTTCTGCTCAACTCCTCCAAGATGTCCATCTACATCTGTCCCATATTTTATGAGGATGTTGCCAGGACTACAGGGTGTGAGCTATAGGGAGAGGTTGAGTAGGCTGGGTCTATATTCCCAGGAGCACAGGAGGATGAAGGATGATAATGCCCTTTTTTGAGGTGTACAAAATCATAAGATGTATACATCGGGTAGATGCACAGAGTCTCTTGCCCAGAGTAGGGGAATCGAGGACCAGAGGACATAGATTCAAGGTGAAGGGGAAAAGATTTAAGAGGAATCTGAGGGGTAACATACACACAAAGGGTGGTGGGTGTATGGAACAAGCTGCCAGAGGAGGTAGTTGAGGCTGGGACAATCGCAACATTTAGGAAACAGTTAGACAGGTACATGGATAGGACAGGTTTGGAGGGATATCGACCTAGTGCAGGCAGGTGGGACTAGTATAGTTGAGACAATGTGCTGGTGGCACCAGCAGCGATGGCAGCTTAGCCAACGGGTTCTCTGTCTTTTCATCTTTTCAGTTATTTTTAGTGTGTTTTAAAAGTATGTGTTAATGTTCTCTGATTTGTTTTATGTGGGGAGGGGTCGGGTGAAACTTTTTTTCAAACTCTTACCTTGCTGGAGACGCGATTGTTTTCCGGATCGTATCTCCGGTCACTCTGTGGTCTAACAACATGGAGCTGGTGGCTTTGCTCGAGACTGACTTTGAGCCCTACCGCGGGGCCGTGGATTTACCATCTGAGCCTACGATCCCCTGCCTGGGATCGACGCTCCAACCGCAGCCTGCAGATTTCAACATCGTGGAGCTCGCAGTCTCGGGGAGAGACTGATTTTGGGATGCTTCAAAGTCTCAAGAGGTTTGATTAGCCCCGATCCGGGGTCCGATCGCCTGACGCGGGGAGCTGAGATCCTCCCAGATGCAGGAGCTTTATCACCCCAACGCGGAGGGCTCGACTGCTGGTTATGGGAGCCAAGATCGTCCCGTCAACGGAAGGCTCGAGGCCCCTGACTGCGGAAGCAATTGAACTTTTTTTCGCCTTCCCTCACAGTGAGGAATGTGGAGGAGTCACTGTGGTGGATGTTTATGTTAAAATGTATTTTGTGTGTCTTGGTGCTTTATATTGGTATGACTGTATGACAAATCAAATTCTTCATAACTTGCGAAACTTACTTGGCTAATAAAGTATGATTATGATTATGTTGGTCAGTGTGGGCAAGGGGCCAAAGGGCCTGTTTCCACACTAAATCACTCAATGTCCAAATGTCCTTTATATATTGTTACTGTAACTACTTCAACCACTTCCTCTAGCAACTCCTATCCATGTATCATCCTCCATGTGAAAAAGTTTCCTATTAAATCTTTCCATTCTCCATCATGTTATCCAATACATGGTCGTATTGCACCTTCACTATCAGTTGTCTTGGTGGGGCGTCTTCCCGTGGGTGGTGTCTCAGTGCTCTATGTGCTCAACCTAGTAAAGGTTTTTGATCCAGATTTCAGACTTTTTGCAATAAGTCTGCAGCGAATTCGCGGGGGTCTCAGTTCCCCTCTTTTCCTTCTTGGATGCCAACAATTCTTGAATTCTGACGTCTTTGACATCCTTCCAAGTCAACACATTTTTCAGTTATTTTACTCAATAAGTCTGATAAACGTTTATTCTCTTTGAGAAGCTTTTTTGTAGTTTCAGCACTTGTCGCCGCCATTTCCTCTAATTCAGTTATTGCTATATTTTGTTGATCCAATGTCTTATTGATGGGATCCAATCTATTGTAAAGCTGGATTCCATCTAGTTGATTTTAACATTTCCCTCTTCAATCTGTTGATCAAGATTTTCTTCCATTGTTTTCTTCCATACTTCCAATAGTTCGTGAACAGAGAGTGGTGAATCTGTGGAATTCTCTGCCACAGAAGGTAGTTGAGGTCAGTTCATTGGCTATATTTAAGAGGGAGTTAGATGTGGCTCTTGTGGCTAAAGGGATCAGGGGGTATGGAGAGAAGGCAGGTATGGGATTCTGAGTTGGATGATCATATTGAATGGCGGTGCAGGCTCGAAGGGCTGAATGGTCTACTCCTGCACCTATTTTCTATGTTTCTATGATTTCTTCTTTAATTTCTTCTTTAAATGATTGAAGTTCTTCTTTAAAGTGAAATGGTCCAGGTGTATTTGAGTGCTGGATGGAAGTTAGATCCAGATAGCCATGGGAGTCAGTGGGTTTATAGTGGATGTTGGTCAGATGTCTATCACCTGCGATGGAGATAGTGAGGTCAAGGAATGGTAGGGAAGTGTCGGAAATGGTGGAAACTTCCATCTGGCACTCAAATACACCTGGACCATTCCCGACACTTCCCTACCATTCCTTGACCTCACTATCTCCATCGCAGGTGATAGACTTCTGTCCGACATCCACTATAAACCCACTGACCCCCATGGCTATCTGGACTACACTTCTTCCTACCCTGCTCCCTTTAAGGACTCCATCCCAATTCCTCCGTCTATGCCGCATCTGCTCCCAGGATGAGGTGTTCCACACCAGGGCATCTGAAATGTCCTCATTCTTCAGGGAACGGGGGTTCCCCTTCCCCACCACAGATGAGGTTTGCACCAGGGTCTCTTCCATACCCCGTAACACTGCGTTCTCTCCCCATCCCCCCCCCCCCCCCCCCCCCCCCCACTCGCAACAAGGGCAGAGTCCCCCTAGTCCTCACTTTTCACCCCACCAGCCGTCACATACAACAAGTAATCCTCCGTCAGTTTCTCCACCTCCAACGTGACCCCCCACCACTCACCACATCTTCCCATCTCCCCCCGTGTCTGCTTTCGGCAAAGATCTCTCCCTCCGCAACTCCCTTGTCAATTCTTCCCTTCCATCCCGTACCACCACCTCCCTGGGCACTTTCCCTTGCAACCGCAAGAGATCCTACACTTGTCCCTTTAACCCCCCCCCCCCCCCCCCCCCTTCCCCCCTCGACTCCATTCAAGGACCCAAGCAGTCATTCCAGGTGCGACAGAGGTTCACCTGCATCTCCTCCAACCTCATCTATTGCATCCACTGCTCTAGATGTCAGTTGATCTACATCGGTGAGACCAAGCGGAGGCTTGGTGATTGTTTCGCCGAACACCTCCGCTCGGTCCGCATTAACCAACCTGACCTCCCGGTGGCTCAGCACTTCAACTCCCCCATTCCGTATCTGACCTCTCTGTCCTGGGTCTCCTCCATGGCCAGAGCGGGCACCACCGTAAATTGGAGGAACAGCACCTCGTATTCCGCTTGTGGAGTCTGCATCCCGGTGGCATGAACATTGAATTCTCCCAATTTTGTTAACCCTTGCTGTCTCCTCCCCTTCTTCAGTCCTCCTATCTCTCCCTCAGTCCTCGGGCTCCTCCTCCTACTCCTTTTTCCTTTCTTCTCCCCGCCCACCCCCCCATCAGTCTGAAGAAGGGTTTTGGCCCGAAACGTTGCCTATTTCCTTCGGTCCATAGATGCTGCTGCACCCGCTGAGTTTCTCCAGCATTCTTGTGTACCTCTTGTATATCTTATCTGTTGTCCTTACAGCTTAATGGCATATTTCCTATAACAGGGTGACTAAAACTGAATGCAATTCTCCAAGTAGCTTTACCAACATCTTGTACAACTGCAAAATAATATCTCAACTTCTATACTCAATACCCCTACTGATGAAACTCAGCATGGCAAAAGTCTTCTTCAGCACTTTGTAACCCTGTGATGCCAGTTTCAGGGAATTGTCTCAGTGTAGTTTGAGGTTGCTCTCAAGGGCCCTACAGTTCACTTTGCAAATCTTTCCCTGGTTTGACTTCCTGAAGTGCAACACTTCTCTGTCATTCCTTAGTCTACTTGCCCAGCTGATCAATATCCTGTTATAATTCTTGATAACCTTCTTTGTACTTCATAACCTTCTCCATGCCACATATATTTTAGTGTCATTTGCAAATTTACCAATCATTTCTTGTTCATTTTCATCCAAATTATTGACATAGATGACAAACAACAATGAGCCAATCACCGATCCCCGAGGCATAACACAAGTCAAGGGCCTCCACCCCTTAATATTGGAATTGGTGGAGTGGAATATTGCGTTGGGGGACCAGCCCTCCCGTGTGATGCTGGGACCCAATGGGTCCCACTTAGTCTAGTAAGTTCTATTTTTTTATTGACAAGAACACTTTTAATTCGCTGTTGATGTAGAAGTCAAATATATGGGAAATGTGTGGATGAAATAGAATTCTTTAATCAGCTGTTAGATCCACATCAGCACTGAATCCCAATCTCTTCCATCTCCAGTAGCCGTCTGTTTCAATGCTTTGGTTATCTCCAGGGACCCTCTGGGAGATAGCTGGAGGCGTACCTTGGGTTCTCTGGTGTTCTGTGCTCTCTTCTGTGTGGGCAAGAAAGGAACCATCAGGAGAGAGAAATAGCATAACTTGGAAGGAAGGACATAGAGCATTGTGAAGCTATCAGGCAAGAGTGTTACACTGTTTAAATGGCAGTGTTAACCAGACATTTGAGACAGTGGTAACCTGACATTGAGACAATCATAATCTATTGTGAAATGTGATATTAGAAGTGAGCTGTTGTTGAAAAATTGAGAGGTTTGGAGTAATATACACATCAGAATGTAAATGAATGCGCCATTCCATTCATATTTCCTGTTCCAATCAAGTAATGAAATTGATTGTCACACTGAATCCAAATGTAGGATCCAGCTTCCTGCTGCTGACTTGCAAAACCATCTGCACAGTTCCCTAGTTCAGCTGTTAGTTTCTTCCTCTTCTCAACAGGGAAGATTATATCCTGGCCATTCTCAGCATGACATGCCACAAGGTATTACTGAATTTGCTGCCTATTTTTATTTTCTCATTGAAAGCCGCAGAAGATACAAGTCCTCTGATTGTAAAGTCCACTTGAGAGCGTGCATTAAGATTGATGTTTTCACATTGTCATTGTGGTTACAAATGGGTTAATTGAGCAAACCTGTCACAGTCTGCCCCTGACACTCTCCTCCGCCTAGCGGAGCTGGTCCTTACCCTCAATAACTTCGAGTTCGACTCCTCCCACTTCCTCCAAATACAAGGCGTAGCTATGGGCACACGCATGGGCCCCAGCTATGCCTGCCTATTTGTAGGTTACGTCGAGCAATCCTTGTTCAATACATACCAGGGCCCCATCCCCAACCTCTACCTCCGCTACATCGACGACTGCTTCGGTGCCACCTCCTGCACCCGCACACAACTGACTGACTTCATCCACTTCACCACTAATTTCCACCCGGCACTGAAATACACCTGGACCATCTCCGACACTTCCCTACCATTCCTTGACCTCACTATCTCCATTGCAGGTGATAGACTTCTAACCGACATACACTATAAACCCACTGACTCCCATGGCTATCTGGACTACACTTCTTCCCACCCCGCTTCCTGTAAGGACTCCATCCCCTACTCCCAATTCCTCCGTCTACGCCGCATCTGCTCCACGGATGAGGCGTTCCACACCAGGACATCTGAAATGTCCTCACTATTCAGGGAACGGGGGTTCCCCTCCTCCACCATAAATGAGGCTCGCACCAGGGTCTCTTCCATACCCCGCAACACTGCTCTCTCCCCCCATCCCCGCACTCGCAACAAGGGCCGAGTCCCCCTAGTCCTCACCTTTCACCCCACCAGCCATCACATACAAAAAATAATCCTCCGTCAGTTTCGCCACCTCCAACGTGACCCCACTACTAGCCACATCTTCCCATCTCCCCCCATATCTGCCTTCCGCAAAGACCGCTCCCTCCATAACTCCCTTGTCAATTCTTCCCTTCCCTCTCGGTCCACCCCCTCCCCGGGCACTTTCCCTTGCGGCCGCAGGAGATGCAACACTTGTCCCTTTACCTCCCCCCTCAACTCCGTTCAGGGACCCAAGCAATCGTTCCAGGTGCGACAGAGGTTTACCTGCATCTCTTCCAACCTCATCTATTGCGTCCGCTGCTCTAGATGTCAGCAGATCTATATCGGTGAGACCAAGCGGAGGTTGGGCGATCGTTTCGCCGAAACCCTCCGCTCGGTCCGCAATAACCTAGCTGACCTCCCGGTTGCTCAGCACTTCAACTCCCCCTCCCACTCCGTCTCCGACCTCTCTGTCCTGGGTCTCCTCCATGGCCACAGCGAGCAGCACCGGAAATTGGAGGAACAGCACCTCATATTCCGTTTGGGGAGTCTGCACCCCGGGGGCATGAACATCGACTTCTCCCAATTCTGTTAGTCCTTGCTGTCTCCTCCCCTTCCTCAGCTCCCCTGCTGTCTCCTCCCACCCTCCAGCCTTCCGGCTACTCCTCCTTTTCCCTTTCTTGTCCCCACCCACCCCCACCCCTGATCAGTCTGAAGAAGGGTTTCGGCCCGAAACGTTGCCTATTTCCTTCGCTCCATAGATGCTGCTGCACCCGCTGAGTTTCTCCAGCTTTTCTGTGTAACCTTCGATTCTCCAGCATCTGCAGTTCCCTCTTAAACACAGTCTGCCCTCTCCTCATTCTCATCCACTTCACCTCCCAGTACTTTTCCACCGGTCTCTCCTTCTCCTCACCTGCCTGCCTGCCACTCCCCTCTCATCAGCCTAACTCTCCTCACCTGTTGCACTCAGTTGCCTCTGATCACCTATTAACCCGGCATATAGACTCTCCTCACCATTCACACAGTGCCAGATTGTTCTCCGCATTCATGTAAGACTATCCAGCGATTTCCTGACTGCCTACACTGATTCGAACCTGCCTGCCCCTGACCATTCCGTCCTGTCGTCTTCCCGGATAGCACCTCGGCCTTCTGTCCCTGACCTGGTTTCTGTCTGCCTCTCTCCTGGGCTGTTTGGTGTATCCCTGCAACGGCTCCTCGACTACCTGCCTGACGTCGATTCTCCTTTCGTCTGTCCCTCGCTGGTTTGTTTGCATCGTGTGTTGGATCTCCTGGTTACCGGACCTTCCGCTACCCCGACTACGTCTCCTGCCTGCCCCTCTTCGGAACCCTCGCTCAATCCTGAGCCTCTGTGTGAGTACGGTGTACCCATTCCTGTGTTACTACTCTGTGTTACAGTATTGTAATAAGATTCATTACCAATTAGACCTGCCTGATTCTGTGCTGCTATTGGGTCCAAGCTATACCCGTTACAAAACCCATCCCCACTAAATATATAGAGACAAAAAACTGGAGTAACTCTGTGGCTCCCACTGAGTTACTCCAGCATTTTGTGTCTGTTCTCGGTGTAAACCAGCATCGGCAGTTCCTTCCTACATCTTTCACCTGAGTAATCTGCTTGTCACATTTATGACTAAATACTGAGTCAACACCACAGGTTTAGCATCTTTTTGTATGTTCTACAATTACGAGCTTATGAGGGAAAATAGTGAAACAATGAGTAAAAATAAGCTTGCCTATATTGTGCCTATATTGCACCTGCCTACACATTCATTCATTATTTTGTTATCTGAAGTAAGAGTCCTGTTGTAAGATATTAGATAACAAGAAGATTTATGTATATATTGTATTGTTTATGATATTGACCTGCATGCATAACTTCATTAAAATGTCCTTGTTTCTGTGTTTGACTGCAATAAACAAGCTAACAACAGTCTTTTAGTTTAAGAAAGAATTGCAGATGCTGAAAGAAATTGAAGGTAGTCCTTGCTTTTTCCCTCTTCCCCATCCCCTTCCCAGCTCTCCCAAAGCCCACTGTCTCCTTTCCTTTCTTCTTCCCACCCCCCCCCCCCACCCCCACATCAGTCTGACGAAAGGGTCTCGAGAAGAGAGAGTACGCAACCTTGCGGTGCTCTTATGGTGAGCATTTGCGGGTCCGAGATGTGCTTTCCCAGTCTCACATGCTGCTTCCTGACTGTCGGGAAGCTGGTGATCCACCGACAGAGGGGTTCAGGCACAGTCAACTCGGAAAGTTTGGAGTGTAGTAGCTCTGGCACAATGGTGTTGAATGCAGAGCTAAAATCAACAAACAGGATCCTCGCATAGATCCCCTGGCGGTCTAGGTGCTGTAGGATGAAGTGCAGGCCCAGGTTGACTGCATCATCCACAGATCTATTGGTCCGATGTGCAAACTGCAGAGGGTCCAGCAGGGGGTTTGTGATATTTTTCAGCTTGGCCAGCACAAGCGTTTTGAGTGTCTTCATGACTACAGGTCAGTGCGACAGGCCTGTAGTCATTAAGACAAGTAATCCTTGCCTTTTTGGGTACAGGGACAATAGTGGAGTCTTTGAAGCAGGCAGGGTTACGTTTCTGATTTTCAAACCTGCAGTAAAACTCATTCAGGTCGTTGGTCAGCTGACGATTGTTCAAAGAGCGGGGGGCTTTCCTCTTGTAGCTGGTAATTTCTTGCAAGCCCTTCCAAACTGAAGAAGAGTCACTAGCTGAGAACTTGCTCCTCAACTTCTCAGAGTACCTTTCCTTGGCAGCTCTGATTCCTCTTCTCAGCTTGTACTTGGCCTGCCTATAGAGGTCTGCATCCCCACTCCTGTAGGCCTCCTCTTTAGACTGTCGGAGCTGTCTGAGTTCTGCAGTAAACCATGGCTAGTTGTTGTTGAGCCATGTCTGGGTCTTAGTTGGAATGCAACTGTCCTCGCAAAAGCTGACATATGAAAATACAGTGTCCGTATACTCATCGAGGCTTGTGGTTGCTTCCCTGAACACATTCCAATCCGTGCCATCAAAGCAGGATTGTAGGTTCTCAATGTCCTCGCTTGTCCACCTTTTTGTTGTTCTGACAACAGGCTTAGCAGCTTTTAGTTTCTGCCTGTAGGTCGGAATAAGGTGAACTATGCAATGATCAGAGAGACCCAGACCCGCCCTGGGAACAGAGCGATATGTGATCTTGATTGCCGTATAACAGTGATCGAGTGTTCTCTCCCCTCTGGTGGGGCAGGTAACATAAAGTCTGTATTCTGGAAGGTCAGGGTTGAAGTTAAAGTCCCCCAAAACAATTTCCAGGAAGTCACTCTCTCCCCTCATTACCTGGTCAACGAGTTGCATTTGTGCCTCGCGTATATTTGAAATAGTTACATTTGTAAACTTTCACGCAATTGGTTTGCTATTCAGTCATTCGCCATAAATCAACAAGGAATAAATATACTGTTCTTTATGGTGGGGTTTATGAATTTGTTCCCACTGCACAACTTATCCCAGTAACTTGAGCAGCTGATTGTCAACATGTGTTGATGTGGAAATGTGGTCAGCCTATTGGAAATTTGCATCTCAGTTACATGCTACATAGATATTTGGTACTTGCTAGGTAGAAATTTTCTGCAATTTACTGCTGGAAGTGGAAGTCAGTAAATTCTCAGTGTTTTACTCAAGCAAAAAACACTTCTTAAAAAAAAAATCTCATGTGGAAGTAATGGAAGATTTTTGTGGGGCCACCTGAAATGTGAAGTACTCCATTAAAGGTACACTACTGTCAGAATCAGAATCAGATTTTATTCGCCAAGTATTTTTTGCAACATTTAATTTCACTGGCAAATTTCACTGGCCAGGTCAGTCATACAAATAAAAGCAACCGACTCAAAAACACATTTTAACATCAAAATCCACCACAGTGACTCCTACACATTCCCCACTGTGATGGAAGGCGAAATAAAGTTCAAGTCCTTCCTTTTGTTCTTCCTCGGTCGGGGGTCTCGAGCCCCCCCGTTGACGGGACGGTCTTGACTCCCGTAGCCGGTGGCGTTCGGGCCCTCATGGAGGCGTTCAGCTCCTGCATCGGGGGGTTGTCAGCTCCCCGCGCCGGGCGATCGAACCTCGCGTCAAGGCTGGGCGAACCTTCTGCGGCGTTGTAGCTCCAGACTAGCCTCTCCCGAGACTGCGAGCCCTTGATGGTAAGTCCGCAGGCCGCGGTGGGAGCGATCCCAGGCAAGGGATCCGCTCCGATGTTAAGTCCGCGCCCCGCGGTGGGGCTCATGACAGTCCGAGGAGTCTTCCAGCTCCAGCGATGGTAGTCCGCAGAGCCCAGAGAATGTGATCCGAAAATTGGCCACATCTCCTTGAAGGTGGGCACTTGAAAAAAAGTTTCCCCCAATACCCTCCCCGCTCCCCCCACATAAAACAAACTGACATACATTAAAACAAACTTTTAACAAAAGCTAAAAATAACTAAAAGATGAAAAAATGAACACTGCCAGCAGGCCTGCCATCTCCTGGCGCCCCTGGTGGTCTCTCGTGTGCTCGTGTGTTTTTAAAGAGGCATTTCCAATTTTACAATTTCAACTGTGGCACAAGTATCTTCAAGGTGCACATTTTATTGTCTCCAACCATGAATCCAGTTTTATTTTTGGAGACTTCCTGATGTTTTTGCAGGTTCTGCTTCTTTGCTAGACTTTCTTGATTTTGAACTTAACATTTAAAAGTCTACACTGGAATCAGCTGGGACACGATTACTGATGGAGTGGTTTACCAGCCAGACGTCACTCGCCTTTTGGATTACAAATGAACACTTAATATTTTGTTACCAATTTCAATCAAATAAATAAAGATAGACACAAAATGCTGGAGTAACTCACTGGGTCAGGCAGCATCTCTGGGGAGGAATGGGTGATATTTCTGGTCGAGATCCTTCTTCAGACCCATCCCTTCACTCCAGAGATGCTGCCTGTCACGCTGAGTTACTCCAGCATTTTGTGTCTATCTTCGGTGTGTACCAGCATTTGCAGTTCAGCCCACCGAGTGTTATCCATTTTCTCACATCTGCAATTCCTTCCTTGGCATCAATATTGGTTCCATAAAACTTTAACGTGATTCTTACCTATTTCTGTGACGTCCCACCTAATGCTGATTTCAATTGAAATTGCATTTGTTTTGATTAGTCATAATATTTAAACTCAACTACTTCTGTTCAAATCCAGAAGCCAAATTTGTTTAAGAAATGTGTAAGCGTAATATGAATCTGTTGCTCTACACTTCAGCTAGAAGTTGGTCGTGGTGTTTCATGCCAAGCATTGTATCACAGCAATCCTTATTTCCTGAGAGCTTCTTTAACCAATTTGACTGATTTCTCAGCTGCTGCATTCGAAGGATGTGAAGGGATCAAGAATGGTTGATACTATTCCAAAGTTGTCAGTTTATAAACAGTCGATCAAAACTGAAATCTATGTCAGAAACAGATCCTTCAGGTAACTCACAACAGACACAAAGAGTCCTCGGCTTATTTACAGTATGGTCAGTTGTGATAAACAAACCCATGTGCTTCATTTCAATCCGTTTTAAATGATTGGTGATCAGTAACAGGAAGTTGTAATTACCTCTATCTCAAAAGTCTACTGTCTAGTAGGCCATAACCATGATTGCAAAGGAGTTTTTCATCGCTAGTTCCTGCAATGTTAGCTAATACCACCGTCATTACTAACTATCCAAGGTCACTGAACAGAGACTTGAATTACAAAAAGCCATGTTCACTGTTCTTGTAATTACTTTCACCCTCCTGTGTTTTCAATTTGAAGCTTAGCAATAACTACTTTCACCTCACTTGAAGCATCCTTGCTCACATGACGGCTCATTTCGATGATTGTGGAACACTCTACCTGAGGAGCACCGTGGTGCCAGATAGACCCAGTTTTGATCTTGACCTGGGTGCTGCTGTATAGAGGTTGTATAAGGCCAGTTTCCTCCTGCATCCCAAAGACATGAGATGTGCGGTATTTGCAGGTTAATTGGCCTCTGTAAATTGTCCATAATGTATACGGTGTGTATGCAAAAGTAGCATAACGTTGAGACACATTGAGAACTGTTCGTAGACTTGTTATGCTGCTGCAAGTAAGAATTTCATTATTCCATTTTCAGTATGTGGGACAATTAAACTCTTGATTCCTGTCTTGAACAGGTGATTGAGGTTAGCATGGACTCCTTGGACCAAAGTGGTGAGTGATGCAACATGGTCTGTTTCCATGCTACATCACACAATCAATTGAATTGGTCAAATTTTGGCCATCCTTTCAACGTCTGAACATCATGTTTTTCTGAGTCTCTGATTTCAGACATAATCACTGGACTGTTATGATCCTGAATTTAATGGAAAGCCCATTTTACCTCCCTACATTAAATTATTCTGCAGAAGCCATTACAGAATGTTCTCAGTGACATTTTGCATAGAATTGCTGTAATCCATTTTGTAGTCTTCAACAGTAAAATAATTAGCCAAATTTGCAATCTTCTTGTCACAACAGTAGGCATCACCGATTTGATACCACTAATTGGTGTTTATGTTACTATGACAAAAGATTTGCCTATGGGATTTCCTGATTTCAAAATAATTTTCGAAGTGTTTCCTTCTCAATTCATGTGTTGCTGCAATCATATCCGTTGCACGTGCAAGAAGCAAAAGCAGTGGCTTTTTCATGTAATGCAGTTTATGGGACTGGCCAGGCAGCATTTGGATTACTGCGTGCAGTTCTGGTCATTTCAACACAGGAAAAACTTGTAGGAAGAAACTGTAGATGTTGGTTTAAACCGAAGATAGACACAAAAAGTTGGAGTAACATAGTGGGATAGGCAGCATCTCTGGAGAGAAGGAATGGGTGACGTTTCGGGTCGACATCCTTCTTCAGACTCAGGAAGAATGTGTTGGCTTTGGAAAGCATGCAGAGGGGATTCACCAGAATGGTGCTTGGTGTGGCTTCGGGGATGAGGCCAGGTTTGGCAGTGACCACACTGACACTTGCATTAGAGTGAACATAGAAACATAGAAAATAGGTGCAGGAGTAGGCCATTCGAACTCACATAATATATTTTATTTACAGTGACAAGAAAGTCGAAGAGCACATGGGGCGCGATCCGTTGTCGACAGGGCTCATGTGAGGTAGCACTGGCGATCTCAAGCTTGTTCTTGCAGCTCAATCCTGGTGTTGAAGGAGAAGGTGTGGCAACCTCAGGCTTTTCTCTGCAGTTCACCCTTCTCAGGCTTGATCGTGGAAATTTCAGGCTTATACTGGTAGCTCAGTCTTTGCCTCTGTGCGTGGGTGCAGTCCCTTGTAGTGTATAGGCAAGAAGAGGCACTGGCATTTCAGGTTTGCCTCGGCCACTCAGTTTTAGAGGGCGGTGGAGGCTGGTTCTCTGGATACTTTCAAGAGAGAGCTTGATAGGGCTCTTAAAGAAAGCAGAGTCGGGAGATATGGGGAGAAGGCAGGAACGGGGTACTGATTGTGGATGATCAGTAATGATCACATTGAATGGTGGTTCTGGCTCAAAGGGCCAAATGGCCTACTGTACCTATTGTCTAGAGGCATTGACTGTCTAGGGATTCTTCCCAGCTAACCCAGCCTTGACCATACAATGGCACTGGTGGTCTCAGGTTTGTCACAGTGGCTCAGTCTGCCTCAACCTGTGACAGGGGAACGCACTTGGCAGGGAGGTGCACTTTTCATTCTTTCTTTCTTCTTTCTTCTTCCACCTTCTCTCAGGGAGTGGAGGGATATAGAATATAAGAAGGCAGAGAAGAGTTTGTTTTGCCATCATGTTCAACACAAACATTGTGGACCGAAGCGCCTGTTCCTCTGCTGTATTGTTCTATGTTCTATTTACCATCATATAGCTTAATACTGCAACGCCAACATAACTAAGCAAATTACATGCTGATTTCCACAATCTATGGTATTGCAACAATCAAAGAGTACTTCTTTTCTGGTATTTATTCTCTGTTAATACTTGCTCAATGTTCACATCACATCCTTTTTTCTACAAGCAATGCATAGTACAGGTGTATGTGCATTCACAGATCTGGAAGAAATTGTGAATAAACTGCACCTTTCCTTGTAACAATTTTCACTCTATTACATTTTTTTAATGTTTCAAAGGACTTGCTGATGGCATCTGTTTTGTTTTTGCTTCTTTGGCTGCAGGCCTTTGGCATGAAGCATCAAAACCAAATTGCAACATTTCATTTGACAAAAAAAATCTTCAAATCCACAAATTGCCCATGTAATCTGCCACAAACTTCCTCCAAAACACTACATTGATGGCAATAAACCAACTTGGTTACAAAAGCAAAGATCCACACTTTGCAAGATTTTGTTCATTGTAGTCTTTTCAGTCTTGGGTGAAAACTAGTAGGAATAACCTTGTGTATGAATGAAGTCCTTTGTGAATGTTGGTAGTCAGATGCTGCTGACTGTTTGGTCAACATTAATTACTGCATAGATAAGAAGGCTGTCCAATTGTATCTCCTGGCTGGCAGATATTGTTCGCTGTCTGTAGCTTGATTTAGTGTGAATCTGTAGGCTGCCTACAAGGCGGCACAGTGGTGCAACTGATAGAGCTGTTGCCTCATCATGCCAGAGACCCGCATGTAATCCTGACCACGGGTGGTTGTGTGGAGCTGTACATTTTCCATGAGACCATGTGGGTTTCCTCTGGGTGCCTCGGCTTCCTTCCACATTCAAAAACTGTGCAGGTTTGTAGATATTGTGCCTCTTTAAGTGTGTAAGGAGTGGATGAGAAATTGGGATAGTATAGAACTGTTCAGTGGTAACATAGAAACATAGAAAATAGGTGCAGGAGGCCATTCGGCCCTTCGAGCCAGCACTGCCATTCATTGTGATCATGGCTGATTGTACCCAATCAATAACCCGTACCTGCCTTCTCCCCATATCCCTTGATTCCACTAGCCCCTAGAGCTCTATCTAACTCTCTCTTAAATCCATCCAGTGATGTGACTACTGCCCTCTGTGGCATGGAATTCCACAAATTCACAACTCTGGATGAAAAAGTTTTTTCTCACCTCAGTCTTAAATGGCCTCTCCTTTATTCTAAGACCCTTTATTCTGTGGCCCCTGGTTCTGGACTTGCCCAACATTGGTAACATTTTTCCTGCATCTAGCTTGTCCAGTCCTTATATAATAAGTTTCTATAAGATTTCCCCCTCATCCTTCTAAACTCCAGTGAATACAAGCCTAGTCTTTTTCATCTTTCCTCATATGACAGTCCCGCAATCCCAGGGATCAATCTTGAGAACCTCCGTTGCACTGCCTCAATCACTGCCTCAATCACACGGATGTCCTTCCTCAAATTAGGAGACCAAAACTGTACGTAATACTCCAGATGTGGTCTTACCAGAGCCCTATACAACCGCAGAAGAACCTCTCTACTCCTATACTGAAACCCTCTTGTTATGAAGGCCAACATTCCATTAGCTTTCTTCACTGCCTGCTGTACCTGCACGCCAACTTTCAGTGACCAGTGTACAAGGACACCCAGGTCTTTCTGTACCTCCCCCTTACCTACCCTAACCCCATTGAGATAATAATCTGCCCCCTTGTTTTTGCCACCAAAGTGGATAACCTCACATTTATCTATATTATATTGCATCTGCCACGCATCTGCCCACTCACTCAACCTGTCCAGGTCACCCTGCAAACTCCTAACATCCTCTTCACAGTTCACACTGCCACCCAGCTTTGTGTCATCTGCAAACTTGCTAGTGTTGCTCCTAATTCCCTCTTCCAAATCATTAATATATATGGTAAACAGTTGCGGCCCCAACACCGAGCCTTGTGGCACTCTAATGGCCTCCTCCACCGAATGGCCTTCTCCTGCACCTATTTTTTATGTTTCTACGTTTCTATGTTGTGAGCGGGTGATCAATGTTTGGCATGGACTCGGTGGGCCACTATTCCTAATTTTTTTGCTGTATCACTAAACTATAACCATATAACCAAATAACCATATAACAATTACAGCACAGAAACAGGCCATCTCAGCCCTACAAATCCATGCCGAACAACTTTTTTCCCTTAGTCCCACCTGCCTGCACTCGTACCATAACCCTCCATTCCCTTCTCATCCATATGCCTATCCAATTTATTTTTAAATGATACTAACGAACCTGCCTCCACCACTTCCACTGGAAGCTCATTCCACACCGCCACCACTCTCTGCGTAAAGAAGTTCCCCCTCATGTTACCCCTAAACTTCTGTCCCTTAATTCTGAAGTCATGTGCTCTTGTTTGAATCTTCCCTATTCTCAAAGGGAAAAGCTTGTCCAAATCAACTCTATCCCTCTCATCATTTTAAAGACCTCTATCAAGTCCCCCCCTTAACATTCTGTGCTCCAGAGAATAAAGACCTAACTTATTCAACCTTTCTAAATTGACTTGAAACTTCAGGTGCCAAAAATGCACAGTGAACAGAAGTATCAGTATGTCAAGTATCTAGTATCAAATGTCAAGTATCCTTTATTGTCATTCAGACTTTTCAGTCTGAACAAAACTTCGTGCCTTGCAGTCATAACATAGAATAAAATAACAAAACACACAATAAACACAGATTTAACATCCACCACAGTGAGTTCACCAGGCCCTCCTCACTGTAATGGAAGGCAAAAGTCTTAAGTCCTTGTTTAAAGATATATCACCGTGTGGGTTTTCTCCGGGTGCTCCGTTTCCTCTGACATTCCCAAGACATGCAGGTTCGTAGGTTAATTGGCTTCCATAAATTGTCCCTAGTATCGGACTCGGTGGGCCAAAGGGTCTGTTTTCATGCTATATTTTTAAACTAAACTAAACTTTCTTCTACTTTTTCAGTCAATTCTACATTCATATTGTAACTGTCCCTTTAATCATGTAAGGTTCAGTTCCATTCATCTAACTCTCATACAGCACTTTATGAAATATCCTATGAAAGCCCGTGTAGCTTATGGCAGGTTTCCAACCAGCCATGTTCAAGGTGGTCCCCATCAACAGTGTCACTCACTTGCCGTGCCATTTTACCTCCAGACAGATGTTGAACTCTTGTGCATTTAGCAGTCACAGACAACACAACCTAACTCTATGTTATAGTATAGAAACATGCAGCAAGTGACTAAGTTGCTTTGCAAAAAATATATATTTCATCTTCAGGTCAAAAGCTGCTACTATTACTTATCCCATGCTACTGTATGATTGATGGAGAAAGCAATCTGATTGTCTCATAGATGAGCTCCTCGGGATAATAATGCATAAGAAAATGATGTTCAGGTTCTGTAGGTGTTTAGGTGTTTCATATTGAAAACTGCACCAACCACAGTGGAGTTTCATCTTATCAACCACTTTCTTGGCTAGGTTCCACGAGATTTTGAAATTACACCCATTTTCTCATCAATCTTACTTGAGCTGTTTTAATGAGGCATCTTCAAGGAGGATGTCAGACAGTCTTACACTGGATTGTTCCAGTTTCCCACATATTTATCAAACCAATCTGTGGCAGCTCTTAACATCTTTTTATTTTTCTGTTCAACCCGAAAAATTCAAGTGACCCACGTGGCTTTTTACCTGTGCACATTTGAATGTCTGTAGAGCATTGAATAAGTACAATGCTTGATAGCCTAGTTTAGAGATAGAGCGTGCAAACAGGCTTTGCCCTCTTTTTCTTAGCCCCCCTTAGATCATCGCTGACTATGGGTGTCGCCTCCTATATGGAGGATGTCTACAGGTGCATGACTTTGTTTAATGTGTGGAGACTGGTGCATAGACAGACACCCCATGGTCCTTGACACATCTAACCATATATATCTGGGTCAGGATCCAGTGGCATGGAGTCCAAGATGACCGAAGACCCTTTTCTACTGCAGCCTTCATCAACGTTCCCAGCAATTGTGATGCTCCACTAAGGCCAGCCATCATCCTCTGCCTGTTCCACCATTGAGGGCTTGGTTGGATTGCTCTTTGTCAGAGTCCTCCCCCTCGACTTTACCGTCATGGGTGGCCCTACCAGGAGCATAGCTCCAGTCGGCATTACTCTCAGGATCTCACGTCCACACAAGCTTCTCCACCACGACAAGGTGAGAATCCATGGAGAAATGGTCTTCCATGTCCGTGCCAATCACCGATCACCCGTACACTAGTTCTCTCCTACGCACTAGGGACAATTTTACTGAAACCAATTTACCAATGAACCTGCAAGTCTTTGGAATGTGGGAGGAAACCAAAGCATCCAGTGAAAACCCATGCCATCACAGGAGAACCTACAAACTCACTACAGACACCACCTGCAGTCAAGTATCGAACCTGGCTCTCTGGCGCTGTACAGCATCATTACTACTGCTGTGCCACTGTGCTGCCCCAATCCCAACCTTGGGTTAGTCAGCACCAGCAAAAGATAGTAATATTTATGCCTGGAATTCCAGGGCATAATCCTGATTTTAGTATTGCCTGCGATGAAATAGTGCCCACTGTTTCTTAGATTTTCCTTTCCTTTGGCCATTTAATTTCTGTGTACATTTGTCCTACATGGTGCGATTTAAATAGTCAAATGAGAGGTTTGATGGGAAGTTTTCTTGGAAATAAGTAACCAAATATCTCCGTGACCAATCATACTGGAGTGTATTAATGAACCAAAAAATGTCAATATCAAAATAGATCCAGAAATTGAAATCTAGGGAGGCAACGAAAAGAGTAAATATGCAATATGGTGAAATTAATAGAAAAGGCTAAAATAAAATGGATTTTGAACTGATGCAATTAGTTCCCATATTTGGATAAACTAATTTGCAGTGACAGGGAACTTGTTTGACAGGATTATGACATCACGGCATTTAAAAAGTCCAATTAAACAGAAATAGAAAAGCAACTCTTTGGATATTTGATAGACGCCAAAAGCTGGAATAACTCAGCTGGACAGGCAGCATCTCTGGAGGGAAGGAATGCCTGACTTTTTGGTTTGTGACCTTATATTTGAATGAGGAGCCCAATGCTGAATGTCAATTTTGTGCAGTTAGCATTTGATGTAATACAAAAAGCTATAGACTTTCATGTTTAGTTGCACTCCTCTCAACTTGAAATCCAATTTGTACATAGCAACAGTAAAAGCTATCAATTTTGCTGATATTTCTACTATAAATAACAGCTTTATATGGAGAAACAGGGAACTGCAGATGCTGCTTTCTTTTTTTTTAAATGGTACAAAGTGTTGAAGTAACTCAGCAGGCCAGGCAGCATATCCAGACAACATAGATAGGTGTCATTTTGGGTTGAGACCCTTCTTATACTGGAGTCTGTAAAGAGGTCCCAACCTGAAGCATCACCTGAGGTACTCCAACACTTTGTATTTGGCTTCATATGAAGCATTGTTTAGGGGTTAAGAATTGTTCTCAGATAAATGTACATATTTCTTAAATGGGTTAATCAACTTCAAAAGCAAAAAAAGTTAATCCAAATGCAATATTTTCTACAAAAATGCAGGGTTATCCACAGCCAATAATGTCCAATCTATATTACTAAAAGTCTGTTCTTGACCGGATTTGGTGACATGTGCTGCGATTTTCGAGAGGACGCCGCCACCTACAGCCGTGATTTTTGGCCAGCTCGCTCAGAGCCCCCCTCCGCTGCATGTGTGCCAAGGATTTTTCCAGTCGATGAAAAATGACAGAGATATTAATGAATTTACAAAATTCCCCATTCTCTCTGCTGCCCCTGCTGGCGGCAGGGGGATGGACTATAAAACCAGGAAGTGATGTGCCTCAATTAGTTTGCAAGCTGGAGGAAGGCAGAGGGTCACGTTTCTCTGAGCTGTGAATAACACTGAACCCATGTCCCACACAACTGTCAGTAGTACAACTACCCTTAATGTGGTTTGAAAATGCAGGCTGATATGGTTAAAGTAAAAAAGCACTGCCTGCAAATGGTTGTTTCACTGAGGTTTTGGGTTGAAATAAAAAGGCACTCTCTCATCCCCCCCCCCACCCACCCACCCCCGTCCCTTCTCTCCCCCCCCCTCTCCTCTCCCTCCCCCCCTCTCCTCTTTTCCCCTGTTCTCCCCCCCCCTCTCCTCCCCCCCCCCCCCTCCTCTCCTCTCCAGCCCCCCCCCTCCGTCTCCCCCCTTCATCTTTCCCCCCAAGTTCCCCCCTCTCCCCCCCCACCTTCCTCCCCCCCCCTCTCCTCTCCCCCCCCTCTCCTCTCCCCCCCCCTCTCCCTCTCCAACTTGTTCATCCCCCCCCTCTCCCTCCCCCCCCCTCATCTCCCCCCCCTCCTCAGGTCTCCCCCCCCTCTCCCTCCGAAACTGGTTTCCCTCTCCTCTGTTCTCTGCCTCTCCTCTCCCCCCCCTCTCCTCTCCCCCCTCTCTCCCTCTCCCCCCCCTCTCCTCTCTCCCCCCCCTCTCCAATTGTGATGAGACTTGAAAACTTTCCACCCCCCCCTCCCTCTCAACTGACAAACCCTCCCCAGGAGGCCATCAGACCCAGAGGTCTTCCCCTCTCCCCTCCCCCCTCTCCCCTCCCCCCTCCTCTCCCCTCCAACCCCCCTCTCCCCCCCGACCCCCCCTTCCCCTCCTCCCCCTCTTTGTCTCCTCCCCCCCCCCTCCCCCCCTCTCCTCCTAACCACCCCCCCTGCTTTAACACTTGTATTTGGCTTCTCCCCCTTCCCCCCTCACCCTCCCCCCCCCTCTCCCCCCCCTCCCCTCCCCTCCCCCCCCCTCTCCTGGAGAGGGGCCCTCTCCCCCTCACACTCCCCCCCCATCTCCCCCCCTCCCCCCCCCCTGCTGCTTATGAGTTTATCCCTCCCTCTCCTCCCCCCCCCAATACTCCAGGGTCTCCCCCCCCCCCTCCTCTCCCCCCCCCCAAGGTTAACCTCTCCCCCCCCCTGCTCCTCTCCCCCCCCCCTCCTCTCCCCCCTCCCGGCCCTCTCCCCCCTCCCTCCTCTCTCCCCCCCCCCTCTCCCCCCCCTTTCCCCCCCCTCTCCGGAGTTCCCCCCCCCTCCTGATATTCCCTCCCCCTCTCCTCTGCCTTTGTGCCCTCCTCCCCTCTCTCCCCCCTCCCTCTCTCTCCCCCCCTCCTCCTCTCCCCCCTCTCCTCTCCCCCCCCCCCGCTCCTCTCTGAGTACTCCCCCAGCTTTTATATTAAAATCTCCTCGGAGTCCCCCTCCCTCTCCTCTCCCCCCCCAAGGGAAAAGGTGAATTAATATCCCCCCCCTCTCCTCTCCCAACTGATTTTAGTTCCCCTCTCTCCCTCTGCTTTCCCTGGGAACTGTTTGCTCTCCTTCAGTCTCACCCCCCCTCTCCCCTCCTCCCCCCCCCTCCTCTACCTCTCCCCCCCCTCTCCACATCCCTCCTTCTCTTCGGTTCCTCTCCTCTCCATGGTTTGTGACCCAACTCTCCTCTCCCCCCCCCTGGTCCTCTCCTGCCCCCCCCTCTCCTCTCCCCCCCCTTCCCTCTCCTCTCCCCCCCCCTTTCTCCTCTCCCCCCCCCTCTGCTCCTCTCCCCCCCTTAAAACTAGGGAACTGCAGGCCTCTCCCCCCCCCTCCCAGGCCCCTCTCCCCCCCCCCTCTCCCTCCCCCCCCCCTCCCAACCTGAAGCTCCCCCCCCTTTTCTCCTCTCCCCCCCCCCCTCCTCCTCTCCCCCCCCCTCCTCTCCCCCCCCCCCTGTCCTCTCCTCCCCCCCTCCTCCCCCCCCCCCCTCCTCTCCCCCCCCCCTCCTCTCCTCTCCCCCCCCCCTCCTTCCCCCCCCTCCCCCCTCCGTTCTCCTCCCCCCCCCTCTCCTCCCCCCTCCCTCTCCCCCCCAACTCCCTCCCCCCGATCTCCTCCCCCCCAACTCTCCTCCCCCCCCCCCCTCCTCCCCCCCCTCCGCATCCCCCCCCCCTCTTTGGACCCCCCTCTTTGTTGCTCTCCCCCCTCTCCCCCTTTCCCTCCTCTCCCTCCCTCCTCTTCCCCCCCTCTCCTCTCTCCCCCCCCCCCTCCTCGCCCCCCCTCTCGCCTCGTCCCCGGGGACCTCTTCTCCCCCCCCTCCTCTCTCCTGTCCCATGGGGACGACCCCTCTCTCCCCCCTCCCTCTCCCCGCTACAACCCCTCTCCTCTCGCCCCCTCTCCTCCCCCCCCCCTCGGCTGTCTCCCCCTAATCCTATCTAAACTAATCATCAACAGCTCAATATTTCATAATATTTTAAACAATCTATTTTATTGGTAAGCAAAGGCCTCCTGATGATTAATGTATCTTCTGATGCGATGCATCAGAATAAAATAAACTGTATTAACAAAACATGCCCCAATATATTCGAGCCTTGGGCAAAGGACGTCATTCATTAAGACCCAGAGTCTGTAATTATTATTTCCAGATAACACTTGATCCAAAAACCTTTGTGAAACAACCTTTGGATATGGCCTGAATCTTTTGCCTTTCATAATTGGAATAATGAACAATAATTAGACCTGAACAGTAGAGATCTTCAAAGAGGGAACTGAGTTTATTTCTGTCCAGCATGTACATTAGAGATAATAAATAGAAACATGATCCTCAATCAACAGTCATTCTCTTGCAGCTCATGAAGTATATAAGCAACTCCTAATGTTTTGAGCAAAAACACAAAATGCTGGTGTAACTCAGCAGGTCTGGCAGCATCTCTGGAGAACATGGATAGGCAACGTTTCAGGTTCAGACCAAAAAGTCTGAAGAATGGTCCCGAAGCAAAGAGTAGGAATTAACGAGTCCTTCTCAGAATGGCATGGGTAGGTGCAGGGACCCCAGTTATTTACAATATATATTAACGATTTAGATGAGGGAATTAAATGTGACATCTCTATGTTTACGGATGACATAAAGCTGCGATGAGGTTGCTATGAGGATGTAGGGTGACTTGGATAGGTTGGGTGAGTGGGCAGATGCATGGCAGATGCAGTGTAAAGTGGATAAATGTGAGGTTATCCACTTTGGTTGCAAGAACAGGAAGGCAGATTATTATCTGAATGGTGTCAGATTAGGAAAAGGTAAGGTGCAATAAGACCTGGGTGTGCTTGTACATCAATCACTGAAAGTAAGCATGCAGGTACAACAGGCAGTGAAGAAAGCTTGTGGCATGTTACACAGAAAAGCTGGAGAAACTCAGCGGGTGCAGCAGCATCTATGGAGCGAAGGAAATAGGCAACGTTTCGGGCCGAAACCCTTCCTCAGACTGATCGGGGGTGGGGGTGGGTGGGGACAAGAAAGGGAAAAGGAGGAGTAGCCAGAAGGCTGGAGGGTGGGAGGAGACAGCAGGGGAGCTGAGGAAGGGGAGGAGACAGCAAGGACTAACAGAATTGGGAGAATTCGATGTTCATGCCCCCGGGGTGCAGACTCCCCAAACGGAATATGAGGTGCTGTTCCTCCAAGAGATGCAACACTTGTCCCTTTACCTCCCCCCTCGACTCCGTTCAAGGACCCAAGCAATCGGTCCAGGTGCGACAGAGGTTTACCTGCATCTCTTCCAACCTCATCTATTGCGTCCGCTGCTCTAGATGTCAGCAGATCTATATCGGTGAGACCAAGCGGAGGTTGGGCGATCGTTTCGCTGAACACCTCCGCTCGGTCCGCAATAACCAAGCTGACCTCCCGGTGGCTCAGCACTTCAACTCCCCCTCCCACTCTGCCTCCGACCTCTCTGTCCTGGGTCTCCTCCATGGCCACAGCGAGCAGCACCGGAAATTGGAGGAACAGCACCTCATATTCCGTTTGGGGAGTCTGCACCCCGGGGGCATGAACATCGAATTCTCCCAATTCTGTTAGTCCTTGCTGTCTCCTCCCATTCCTCAGCTCCCCTGCTGTCTCCTCCCACCCTCCAGCCTTCTGGCTACTCCTCCTTTTCCCTTTCTTGTCCCCACCCACCCCCACCCCCGATCAGTCTGAGGAAGGGTTTCGGCCCGAAACGTTGCGTTGCCTATTTCCTTCGCTCCATAGATGCTGCTGCACCCGCTGAGTTTCTCCAGCTTTTCTGTGTAACCTTCGATTCTCCAGCATCTGCAGTTCCCTCTTAAACAAAGCTTATGGCATGTTGGCCTTCATAGTGTGAGGATTTGAATTTAGGAGCAAAGAGGCCCTACTGCAGTTGCACAGGGCTCTGGTGAGACCGCACCTGGAGGATTGTGTGCAATTTTGGTCTCCTGATTTGAGGAAGGATATTATTGCTATTGAGGGAGTGCAGCATAGGTTCACCAGATTAATTCCAGGATGGCAGGCCTGACATATGATGAAAGAATGGGTCGCCTGGGCTTGTATTCACTGGAATTTAGAAGGATGAGAGGGCATCTTATAGAGACATATAAAATTCTTAAAGGATTGGACAGGCTAAATAAAGGAAAAATGTTCCCGATGTTGGGAGAGTCCAGAATCAGGGGTGACAGTTCAAGTATAAGGGGTAGGCCATTTAGGACTGAGATGAGGAAAAACCTCTTCACCCAGAGAGTTGTGAATCTGTGGAATTCTCTGCCACAGAAGGCAGTGGAGGCCAATTTACTGGATGTTTTCAAGAGAGAGCTAGATTTAGCTTTGCGGGCTAAAGGAATCAAGGGATATGTGGAAAAAGCAGGAACTGGGTACTGATTTTAGATGATCAGCCATGATCATATTGAATGGCGGTGCTAGCTTGAAGGGCCGAATGGCCTATACCTGCCCCTATTTTTCCATGTTTCTATGACCCATGACTTTGCCTATCCATGTTCTCTAGAGATGCTGCCTGACCAGCTAAGTGACTCCAGCACATTGTTTTTTTACGCCAGATTCCAGCATCTGCAGTTCCTTGTATCTCCTAATATTTTTATCTTTGTAATACTGAAAATGTTTGGTAGCAAAATTATTCTTCCCTCCAAAAATATTAAAGAAATTCTGCTGGTCCAATGAAGATTATGAATTTGTTGATATTTTACACCAACTCATTTGTCTTTTTTTTAATGTGTCTCCTTTTGTATTGGTTCAGCAATATATTGCATGGATTTATGTGCCTCTTGTGTGGCATTGAATCTTAAGAAAAATAGAATAATGCTTTTGTTTCTAAAGGTTATAATTAGTGAAGCAGTCACCTTTTAACATCGATAAATGTTTGCAATTTTGCCATTGCAATTTGGAAAGTAAAGAGAATGATTTTATCTGTGTGATAGAACTGAGAATGTCAATGTTTGAATCCTTGCAAAAGGAATTAAAATGTGAGATTATTAAATCAATCTAAGTAAAAGAAAATGACGTATAGTAAACTCAAAGTAAATGGATTAATAGATACAAATCAAAATATGGATGTGGTCAGAACTTCATACCTTGGCGCCAGTGAGAGGATGCTATCTAAGTGTTGACAACATAATTTGTTTCCTCATCTTTCATCAAAGGCTGAATACGCCACTGGATAATCTAAACTGAGCAAATCCACTTTTCAATAATCTAATAGAGCATGCATTTCAACAGCTATCTTTAATTTCAACAGCTGGCTTTTATTCTCATGATATCCAAGGCATGTTGGTATCTACCAAAATTAAAGTGCAGTGTTTAATAATTGTCGTCTTTTCTCTCACCTTTAATTTAGTTTGGCTCACCTAGTCCTGACCAGTGATCCCCGCACACTAACACTTACACACATTAGGGACAATTTACAATTTTATCAAGCTAATTAGCTTACAAACCTGTACGTCGCTGGACTATGGGAGGAAACCAGAGCTCGCGGAGAAAACCCACGCAAGTCACAGGGAGAACGTACAAACTCCGTACAGACAGCACCCGTAGTCAGGACTAATGGCACTCTAAGACTGTAACTCAACTCTGCGCCACAGTGTCATCATTGTCGCTTGTGGGATTATAGCTTGTTTCCCATTGAGAATTTAAAAACTTACTCTTCTTAAAAGTTTGTTTGATTTTCCCACAGTGTAGCAACCTTAACTGGGTTAGGCACCAATTTTAAATTCACATAGTCTTATTTTGACATATTTATCACAGTTAAAATATGATGTGCAGGGCAGGTAAAACAATGAGCTTCGTCTATGATTTTATGACTGTTTGCCTTGTTTGTGCCTGCATAGATAGGCCAGTGAAATCAGTTCCGTTTATTTTATTGTCACGTGTACTGAGGTACAATTAAAATCTTTCGTTGCATGCCAACCAGTCAGCAGAAAAACAATACATGATTACAATCGAGCCATTTACAGTGTATAGAAACATGATAAGGGAATAACGTTTAGTGCAATGTAAAGCCAGCAAAGTCCAATCAAGGAATGTCCGAGGGTCACCAATGAGGTAGATAGTAGTTCAGGACTGCTCTTTAGTTGTGGTAGGATGATTCGGTTATCTGCTAACAGCAGGAAAGAAACTGTCCCTGAATCTGGTGATGTACGATTCCACAATTCTATACCTTTTGCCTGTTTGCATTAATCATGCTTTCGGCTAGAGCTTTCTTCACATCAGCTTCACTGCCAATTTTGGTATCATCATCAGATCACAACTATGGCACCTACAATTAAATCCACATCATTTTTTGAATTAGGTCCTCTGGCACATTGATCTCCAACTACAAAAGCTGCTGTCAACAATTACCCTCTGCTTTCCAGCACTAAACCAATTTCATAATATAACTTGCTACTTCCCTTCAATCTCGTGGGCTTTTCATTGTTGATCAGTCTGCCAAATGGGACTTTGCCTTTGGCTTTAAATGATATCCAAGCATATCATGCCAAATGATCAACACTAAAACAGAAATGCTGGAAGTATTTACCCATAAAGAGAAAAAACAGTTGATATTTTGGCTCAGCAACCTTCTTCGGAACTGGAGAAGAGTAGAGGGGTCGCAGTTTTCAAAGCAAAGCTGAATGGAGGTGTGAGGTGTATGACAAAAGACCGCAGAAAGACAGGTTAAGACGGGTCAACTGATTAGGAGCATTGGTACTGACCATTAGTGTACCATCCTGAAAGAAACATGGTGAGAAACAAACTAGTGTAGAAATGCGAAACGATGAGAGAGCACTTTACCTTAAATTGCAAAATTCAATGTGTATTTTGGAGGGTTGCAAAGTGACCAGATGAAAGATGTTTGCCATTAAGCTGAAAAGGATGCGGAGAAGATTGTGTTCTGACAAAGGCAATCGGGGTCTATTTTATTTCAAAGTCACGCGAGTGACTACGTGAAGAGCCCGCCAGTCCGCATGTGCGTCAATACGCGAGATGCAATGCGGCGGGTCGGAGCAGTTCGCAACTGCTCTGGCAGGTAAGTAAAATTTACTTTCAACGGGCCGGAGTAGCTGAGGGAGGCGGCCGCTCTTGGCGGCTGCCGCCATTGGAGCTCCGTATGGGAGCAGGCGGCCGATTTTGGAGGCCGCCATGGAAGCTCCATAGGAACTCGGGTTCGTTATTGCCAGCCGGATTTTAAGCCACCGTTCAACGACTTGGGAGCTCGCTGCTAAAATTAGCAGCAGACGGTGTTTAAATATAGCCGCAGCTAGGTTTCGTATCGCTGCTAAGTTAACAGTGACTGGTGTTAGCCGCACAGCCAGGGCACCAAACGGTAGGTAACCTCAGCTGCCATACCACCTATAAATTATTTAACATAAATGCTGCTGAGGCATATATGCTGGTATCAGCATATATTGTGTGCTCTATTCGTAGGGGCATTTTGATATATTACACATAGTTCTTTAATTTGTCAAAATCTGAAGAACTGGTTAAGGTGGTTAAAAATAGAGCTGGCAGTTTTTAATAGCGGTTGCTGTTCGGTCATGTTTGTGACTATTGCGGCAGATAGGACATTTATTATCATACACCATATGGTGTAGAAAACTTTGACTTGCCATTTCGTCACAGAATGGAAGTCCACTGGAATGGGTGGCTGTTCGGAGGAACTCCATTAAAGCTCCAGAAAAGAGCTCCTGGCTTGGGAGGCCTTTTTTCAGCTGTCTATTAGACACCTGTGGAGCTATACCTAGTGCAGGGGTGCGTCATGATAATTTCCGCTCAGTTGAGGGGACTGTTGGAGATCTTTCAAAAAGACCCCAACCATGGGGATCAACAAAGCAGTCGAATCTTTGATCCAATGGGACTATGCTTCTGCTTAAATCATATGAACTGTGACAACGCTTGTCAGGGTTGCAGTATTTCTCCCACTCTGTCTATTACAGGGTTGCGCTCTATTTCCTCCCTGAAATACTCTGTTGAGGCTCCAGAAGGGAGTAAGGACTCAGAGTCACTAGCAGGTGCAACCTGTCTGGTAAGTATAATGATGATACCAACAGAGCACCGATCTGCACAGCTAGTCCCGGTTCAGCTCCTAGAGGGAGCTGCTTGACAAACCCGAGTCGGGGCAAAGTCAAAGCCAAATCTGTGGGACAAGTCCTGTCGGACGATTTGGTCAACGGGATGCTGTCCCCACATCTATGCCAAATATGATTGGCCGTTTGTCTCAATTGCAACATCTGATGAATCAGATGGTGGCAAGAGAAATGCTTCGTGTTAACGGAGGCATGTACAGGCAGTTTGAATCATACACCCGAGGCAGCTCCTGGTTCAGGGTTGCAACATTCCTCCTACTCGGATGGAAGGAGTGATGGAGATGGTGCCAAATAATATGCGCTGTATTACGGAAGCATGCACAGGCAGTTCAAGTCATATGCTTGTAGCTACCCCTGGTTCAGGGTTGGAATATTCCTCCCACTCAAAAGACTATCGGAGATGGTGTCACTAAATATGCTCCGTGTTACGGAAGCATGCACAGGCAATCCGAGGCATACGCATGTGGCAACGCCTGGTTCGGGGTGCACTATTTCTCCCACTCTGGAGAATCTCAGAGATCAGTATGGAACTGACTCCGAACATGACTCCGAACATGACTATGTGCCTGAATCCCATGCTTTAATGCATGATGTACGAGAGTCGCATAAGAAAGAACTACTTGCTCTTGCCTCTAAATTTGCAGTGTCTGCAAATGGAACCTTGCTGAAGCTCCAACAAGTAAATCAGTGACGCTGGCAGGTAAGGTCTCTTTATTAACCTCCGTAAAACTCCAAATGGAGCAGTCTGTCGGCCCAGGTTTGAGTTTACTGGCAGCATGGGCTGTCTAGTGTTTTTTCACTGTCTCTGGGATAGATCCGGTTGATGTAGAGACATTGGCAGGGTGCTTTGCATAGTAACCTCTGCAAGTTCCAAGTAGAAACAGTTTGGTTATCCTGGTTCAGGGTAGACCATCATGGCACTGGTTGGCCATAAGGGCCATATTGACAAGGGATATTTTGATATATTACACATGCCCGAAACATCACCCATTTCCTTCGCTCCATAGATGCTGCTGCACTCGCTGAGTTTCTCCAGCATTTTTGTGTACCTTTGATAAGGGATGCACTGCCTCATTATCTGTGATTGAGGTTATTAGACTGCTCAGTAGAATTAAGTAGTTGAAGTCTTCCTCAAACACAAAGTTCATCTAATTTCAAACACATGGTCTAATTTAACTGATTCAGAGAATTGATCTTAAAGTTGCATACTTTGCCATATCTGTACACATGAAGCACAGATTATCTAGTGGTTTTGATAACAAAGCCAATGGTGGAAGCCAATGCTGCCCTACTCAGACCTAAGTGCATTGTGGCATCAAGTTTTAGATAACTATGAAAAATTTTGCAGCTGATAAACTTGAGGGCTATCAGTAGATACCTCTTGCAATATTAAGTATGAGGCAACATGAAATTTAATAATGCTAATTTGCCTATTCATTCAGGCCATGGTAAGGCGGCTGAAGCAACTTCTATTTACTTCCTCACGAGGAATGGCTGGGGCAGCCTGTCTTCTCGGGCAGCTAGATCTGCAGGATTGTATGGGAAATTTATGAACAAAATATGTGAGTTATATTTTAAATGAAAGTAACAGAGGTTTGTGTGGTTTTTCAGTTTGAGCCTAGAGAAGTGTTTGTGATAGCACAATTGACATTGCTTTTGCTGCTTTGTCATTCTCTATAGTACCATAATTGGGACAATAAATGATTGGATATTCACCCGCTGTTCACTAACGTTATGCAGGGTGTCTTTTATATGACCACTCTAATAGCCTACACTCATTGTAGTGTGCGATGTATATCAGTAAATTATTATGCAATTATTCATCTACTATATTCCTAATGGGAGCAGTATTTTTAAGATGATTATGCTTTCAGCAACTGATCTCAGCACAAAGAGGCTCATTAGCAGCCAATAGAATGGATATTTTCCCTTTCATCATACAGCAAGAGGCTTACATAGTGCGTGGTAATAAATTATAAACATTGGTTGAATATGTCTGGATATTTGTAGATATAATTCAGCATAGCATTGCATGAGTTTTTGTCTAACTCAAAAGTCTATTGGGACTATGGTCCAGTTAAGAACAATGGCCATGTATACAAGATAGCATCATGGAATTAATAACCCATGTTTTTTTCTACCATTAATGGTTTATCTGTTTAAGAGTTTCACTCACAGATTGGGTTACTGCATGAAACCACAGAGCTTTGAAGTCTTCACGTAGTCACTCACATGACTTCAAAATAAAATAGAAAGATTAAACGAGAGCTTACCGTTTGAAGTTTGATCTTTATTTTATGAGAAGTTGAAGTGAGGGAATACGTGCCCTCCACTCCCAACACTACTTCTCATAAAGTCCATTCGGTAGTTCTAAAGTCGTTAATCTTTCTATAGCTTAGGTCAGCAACCATTCTGTGGTTTCATACAGTTGCTCTAAAGTTTGATGCGCATGCGGACTGGCGGGCTCTTCACGTCTTCCCTCACTTCAACTTCTCATAAAATAAAGATCAAACTTCAAACGGTAAGTTCTCGTTTAATCTTTCTATTTTAACCAGAAACAGATGAACAGGAAGACACCCTCTTTGCTAAAGTCCAGAACTGAAGCTATCAAGAAGGATGATCCCACATTGTCGTTGAAGGCCAAGTATGGTCTTTGCAAGGTTCACAGGGATGCCAAGGGAGGATTCTAAAATGAGCTAAAAGCTCAATCAGCTGATTGAAGACCTGCATACCATCACGTGCTACAAGCCAAAGTCATGCCCAATCTCTGGCAACTATGCATCTCTGTCAGATGTGCTCGATTCATTTTATACCAGTTTTAAACAGGCAATCAAAAGTTCACCTCAGCTCGCCCCTCCTTTCCCCACTGAATCTGTCCCACTACAACTCAGTGGCAAAAGTCAGATATGCTTTCATGAGGATAATTTCTCAGAAATCCACCGACCCAAATGGAATCCCTGGACTGATTCAGAGATCATGTCCAATTAATTGGCCAGTCTTTGCTGACAAATTCAACCTTTCACTTCACCAGTCTTCTATCCCCCTCTGCTTCAAGGAGACCTTCATCATTCTAATCCCTCGAAAAACTAAAGTGAATAGTCTTAATGACTATAGCCAGTAGCTCTAACATTGGCCATAATAAAGAGCTGCTGCCTTACAGCACTTGCAGCGCCGGAGACCCAGGTTCGATCCTGACTGTGGGTGCTGCCTGTACGGAGTACCCTCTCCCCAATCTTCGGTTTTCACCCACATTCAAAAGACGTACAGATATGTAGGTTAATTGACTTTGTGTATGTGTAAAGTGGCCCTAGTGTGTGTAGGATAGTGTTAATGTGCGGGGATCGCTGGTCAGTGCGGACTCGGTGGGCCGAAATGCCTGTTTCCGCACTGTATCACTAAACAAAACTAAAAGTGCTTTATGGAGAAAGTTACTGACCCATATTTATATCCGTTTTACAGACAATCTAGACCACCTGTAATTTCTGAGACATAATGCACAGGTCTGAAAGTCAGGATTATGCTGACCATTGATGTCCATCTTGCAAACTGTTCTCTTTCAAATCACTGACAAAAGGTAAGTATTGGAGTGTAGTGTGCTTGAAGTACTGTGCTTCAACCGATAACCTATTCAGTCAGTCATTCAGTCAGTCGGTAAGTCAGGCAAACAATCAGTCGGCCAGTTGGTCAGTTGGTCGGTCAGTCAGTCGGTCGGTCATTTGGTCAGTTGGGCTGTCGGGCCGCCAGTGAGTGCTGCGAGGGGTCGGTCAGGCTGTCAGGCTATCTGTGGATGCTGCGAGGGATTGTTCGGGCTATCGGCCGGCCGGTGTTGCAGCGAGCGGGCGGGCGGACTGATGGAGCCGGCACTATGGGGGTGCTGAAGGCGATCCGGGTGGCATGTTCCCCACCATCATCATCCAGAAGAGCACGCTGGCCGAGGTGGATGTGCTACTTACTTACGGAGCCCACAGCCGGTCCCCAAGCGGCTCTAGCTCCAGCCGTGGGCAGCTCTGGAAGGTGGGGGGTGGGGGGGGGTAAGTTAGGGTTAGGGTTGGGCATTTTCCTCTCAAGGGAAGTTGCCTTGACCTTCCCCCAGCCTGGCGCTGCCCCAGTCCCACTACTGGTGGGACTCCCATTCTGCACGCTGGCAGTCAGTGGGGTTCAGTAAATGGGGGAACCCAGGGGAACTGCCCTGATCCAATAATTAGACTGGTTCCAGAGCCGGACTTCTGCGACAGTCTCCTTCAAAATACACGCTCGCAATTATATTCATTATTACTAGACTAAGTGGGACCCATTGGGTCCCAAGTTCACACGGGAGGGCTGGTCCCACAACGCAAATTTTCCACCTCTCCACCAATTCCAATATTGGTGGCCGGGGGGGGGGGGAAGGGGGGCTGGAGCGCTAGTATGGGTATTGTGGGTTGAAGGGACTGGTTTCCAGAGGGCTAGTATGGACATTGTGGGCCAAATAGATTCTTGGGGTGACAGCTCTGTCACTCAAGCCTGATGTGCTGGCAGCTCACACACGTGGGCGAGCAGTTGACTCGCGGCTATTCCTTGAAATTCCATTTCAAGCAGGGTGCAAGGCCACCAAATTCAGGTGCAGTTTCCTACCATTTCATGCAGGGTGCATGGCCACCACATTCAAATGCAATTTTGTACCATTTCAAGCAGGGTGAAACCACCATAAAACCACACTAAACACCACACTAAACACCACACTAAACACCACACTCACAGTTCAGTAGACATTCAGTGTGTTCAGTTGATTCACAGCTCAGACAGAGTAGTGACCTCTCCCTCCCCCATCTTGAGCCACACCCAGACTTCCGGGTTTTATATTCCCTCCCCCCTCCAACCGAATGGGCATGGTTTTCATGGCGTGATTGACAGGAGAGAGATTCTAAACACTTTTAAAACACTAATAACACTTTTATTTTTCATTGATGGGAAGAATCCTCTGCACCTGATGAGCGGAGGGGGACTGAGTAAGATGGCAAAAAATCATAGCCGTAAGTGGTAGCGTTTTATCTAAAATCAATATAGAGTGCAAACAGGACGTTATCAAGTTACCACCACCAACCACCATTTGCAGTGCAGCATTTCAAAGCAGTTACCGCCAACAACAACCATTTGCAGTGCAGCATTTCAAAGCAGTTACCACCAGCAACAACCATTTGCAGTGCATCATTTCAAAGCAGTTAACACCAGCAACAACCATTTGCAGTGCAGCATTTCAAAGCAGTTACCACCACCAACCACCATTTGCAGTGCAGCATTTCAAAGCAACCACGTTTTCATTTTTAAACCACATTAAGGGCACTCATTTGAGTAGACATGTGTTATTCCCAGCTCAGAGAGACATGACCCTCTCGCTTCCTCCATCATGCAGAGACTGAGTGAGGCACAACACTTCCGGGTTTTATAGTCCTTCCCCCTTCCCACCAACAGGGGCACAGCAGTGAGAATGTCAACATTTTTTAAACATTAATAACTCTTTTATTTTTCATCGAAGGGAAAAATCTTTTTGTCCTACACTCTGAGTGAGGTGGCCAAAAATCACAGCCGTAAGTGGCAGCGTTTTTTCAAAAATCATGAAACAAAAAAATCAGGAAGTGGTCAAGATCTTATTTTTCATTAATATAGATATTATTTTTATATTATATATAATTACTAGACTAAGTGTGACCCGTTGGGTCCCATGTTTGCACGGGAGGGCGAGGTCCCCTAACGCAATATTCCACCTCTCCAACAATTCCAATATTGTAGCAAAGTTACAAAATTTTGAGATTTAAAAAATCAAGTCTGTAATTTATCCCATCAGATAAAGCATAAAAATAAGTTTAATTTGACACATAATTCACTTTCATATCTCAAGTATTTAAAAAGTTATGGCCATTTTCATACTCGGAAATTAGCATCTTGTTCCCTATTGATTTTCTATGGACATAACAAAAAAGCTGTGATCGTGTGCTGTCAAAAGGCCATAACCTTCTTAAAAATTAAGAGAACTGAATGAAATTTTCAGTTATCGTAGATTGAACCATTCTGAAACAAATATAAAATAATCTTACTTGGATGACCTGAAATTAAAACATATAATTAGTTAGTTACCCAAGTGTAGCTAATTTCAAACTTCAATTACTAGATCAAAACATCTATCCATTTCTTAATAAATGATTAACATTTTTAAATAGCCCAAGTGTCCAAATAATATTCATGAATAATTCTCAATAAAACATGATTTTGAAATCTCATTTACATTCATTTATAGGCCAAATGGAAGGAATTTAGTGTTCAATTGCTGTAAATTAAAGTCCATTTTAAATCAACTTTCCAGTGGGATCCTGTGAACGCGCTGGTTTAGAACGTTCACATTGCTGTAGATTTGTGCCCTCAAATGCCCAGAAAAAAATACTGCGGGATATAATGGGGCCAAAATGAGCTACTCGCAATAGTAAACTTTGTATAAAGGGTTCTAAAGAAGCCCTTTTTAATGTAAAAATAAGGTACATACCTTTAATTGTTTGCTTTATAAAACTCTGGGGCAGCGAGAGATCGCGGGTTTAGAGAGTGATTTTTAAACTACTATAACTATTATACAAGGCCATAAAAACTAATATTACCTTTTGCGACGGGGTCTTTCAGCGATTTTTCGTTAATGATTTACTAGGCTGAACATTTTCGATTGCAACAGCCTAGAGAAAATCGCGTTTTAAACCCGCCCCCTCAAAACAGCGCCAAAATCACACACACGGGCTGGGGCAGATTTTCAACGACGCTTCACGTAGGCTTTGCAACATACCTAAATATTGGTGGTCAGTGGGAGGGCTTTCCGGAGCGCTAGTATGGGTGTTGTGGGCTGAAAGGACTGGTTTCCAGAGGGCTAGTATGGACATTGAGGGCCGAATGGATTCTTGGGCTGGCAGCTCAGCCACTCGGGCCTGGTGGGCTGGCAGCTCAGTCACTCAAGCCTGGTGGGCTGGCAGCTCAGCCACTCAGGCCTGGTGGGCTGGCAGCTCAGTCACTCAGGCCTGGTGGGCTGGCAGCTCAGTCACTCAGGCCTGGTGGGCTGGCAGCTCAGAAACTGCCAGAAATTCTGCCCAAACCAGGTGAGAGACTGTGAGAGAGAAGGGGGGAGGATGGAGAATCAATTTTAGACATTTTTCATCTTTTTCTGCAGATCACGGCAATGAAGGAGAAAAGTCTATCCTGGCCTGGATCTCACAGGGAGCCAATGAAAGGAGGGAGAAAAATACTGGGGTGAGGTTTAATACTTGCAGGGGGAATATTTACTGATGGGCCAAAGGGACTCCTCCCGGACTAATACAGTTCTGATGGGCTAAAGGGGATCTTTAAAAAAAATCTGAGTGAAATCTCAGTGAAACACACTTTTTCTGGACTTTTCCTGGCCTGGCACAGGCCTTTTGGACTCAAATAGTCCTCCTGGGCAAAACGGACTGGTTTCTCGGCTAATAGGGCCTTGTGGGCTGAAATTAGTAGTTTCGGGCAGGCCAAATGACTAATTTCATTTCATTTCCAATTTCAAGCACAGGGCAGGCCAAAGAGCTCATTGCATTTTCATTTCATTTCCATTTCCATTGCAGTTTCCAGCACAGGGCAGGACAAACAACTCATTGAATTTTCATTTCATTTGCATTGCAATTTCAAGCACAGGGCAGGCCAAACAACTCATTTCATTTTCATTAAGGGCTAACAAATCAATATATTGCAAGCACATTGCAGACTCACAGTTCAGTTGATTCACAGCTTAGGATCACAGTTGTGGCCTCTCCCTTGCGATCTTCCAGAGTGACTGACTCGCGTCCAGACCTCCAGGGTTTTATAGTCCTGCCCCCCCCCCCCCCCCCCCCCCCCCAGAATGGGCGTTACCTTCATCATGGTGATTGACAGACAAGAGGACCAATATGCTGACCTCAAGATTTTTTAAACGCTCATAACTTTTTTATTTTTCATCAATCGGAAAAATCCTCGGGGCTGCCTCATCAGAGGTGGACTGTGAGTAAGATGGCCCAAAATCATAGCGATATAGTGTAGAAAATAAATATACAGTGCAGACAGGTAGTGGTCAAGATGAGACTTTTAGTTATATAGATATATAACTCCAGCCATATTCAAAAGTCACACACACACACACACACACACACACACACACACACACACACACACACACACACACACACACACACACACACACACACACACACACACACACATATAATATCGTGATATATTTATTACAATATAAATTTATATATTATATAAATAGTATATTATATATATATATATAATATACATATACATATAATATACATATAATATACATATATACATATATATGTATGTATATATATATATATATAATATACTATATAATATCTCTCATATGGTTTAAATAGACAGCAGCACGGAATTAGGCTCCCCATGGAGTAATATGAGCGTTGAACACAAGATAGCGCTTGCTTTTTCGGTCTCATTTTCTAATTAGCTCAATTAATTAAAGTGCAACTTTTGGAACTGACAAGTTGTGACTTCCTTCTCAATTTTATTTTATCTAAATCTGTACCAAATTTCAAGTAGATCACAGAGATGGGTCATGAAAGTCAAATTCTAGACACATTCTTGATGCTCGGCCCACAGCCTATTTGGGTGGCATGGTGGTGAAACAATAGAGCTACTGCCTTACAGCGCTAGATCCCCGGGTTTGATCCTGACTATGGGTGCTTGTCTGTTCAGAGTTTGTACGTTCTCCCCGTGACCTGTGTGGGTTTTCTCCAAGATCTTCGGTTTCCTCCCACAATCCAAATACATACAATTTTGTATAATTTGGCTTGGTATAAATGTAAATTGTCCCCAGTGTGTGCGGGATAGTGTTATTGTGCAGGGATTGCTGGTCGGTGCAGACTCGATGAGCTGAAAGGTTTGTTTCCGTGCTGTGTCTCTAAAGATGGTACCTTGTTCAAACAAAGGACGGGGAGGCTTTCTGTACGTGAAAGACTCCTCAATGTTTATGGTCATCTTTTCCAAAGATGAGTGATAAGTGTAATTTCTTTATTGCTGACCACAAAATGTCTTTATTGTTGACCACAGGGAGTGGATGCGTAAGTGGGATAACGTAGAACTAGTGTGAATGGGCAATTGATGGTCAGCGTGAATTTGGTATTCCCAAGATGTATCTCTAAACTAAATTAAATTAACAGTGGATTGTTTTCATTTCATAAGTTCGTAAGTGAAAGGAGCAGAATTAAGCCATTCGGCCCATTAGGTCCACTCTGCCATTCAATCATGGCAGATCTACCTTTCCTTCTCAACCCCATTTTCCTGACTTCTAATCAATAATTTATCTATCTCTGCCTTGCAAATATTAATTGAATTAGCCTCCACAGCCTTCTGTGGCAATGAATTACAGATATTCACCACCCTCTGAATAAAGAAATTCCTTGTAAAGGAAGAACTGCAAATACTGGTTTAAATCAAAGGTAGACACAAAAAGCTGGTGTAACTCAGCGGGTGAAGCAGCATCTCTGGAGAGAAGGAATGGGCGACGTTTTGGGTTACTCCAGGTTTTTTTTGTCTACCTAAAGAAATCCCTCCTCATCTCCTTCTTAAAGGAATTCTTAAAGGAACATCCTTTTATTGATGTACTGCTTCTCTACAGCCTCCTCTGGTCACGTTCTGCTTTCTCCACAGCCCATGGGATCGGAGCGGATGGAGATGCGTAAGCGGCAGACATCGGTGCAGCAGGAAATGCCGGGCTCGACACAACCGCAGCAGGGCGCTGGGAACCGGGGCTCCAATGCATGCTGTTTCTGCTGGTGCTGCTGCTGCAGTTGCTCATGGTACGTCTCCCTGTCTATTTTCTCCCAGCTCTGTAGAGTGACTGGAAGGTAAATAACGCTGTCCTGATCTGTACTCCCATGACTACAGGCAGCTCCCATGATATCAGTGCTTAAACAAAACAGGATTAATCAATCCTTTAATCACAGTGCATTTTGCTAGTCTGAGCGGTAAAAATAGCAGAATAGAATTCAGCACAGTCCTGTGGGAACCACCGCAGGCTACATTTGAGTTTAGTTTAGAGATGCTACATGGAAACAGGCCCTTCCGACCAGCAATCCCCGCACACTCACACTATCCTACACACTAGGGATAAATTACAATTTTACCAAAGCCAATTAATACAACCATAATACAAACCAGAAAGTCTTTGGAGTGTGGGAGGAAATTGAAGCACCAGCACAAACCGCACGCAGGTCATGGGGAGAACTTAGAAACTCCGTACAGATGGCACTGGTAGTCAGGATCAAACCCGGGTCTCTATCACTAAGGCAACAACTCTAGCACTGCACCACCATGCTGCACCACCATGCCGCAAAATTGTTCACAACATAATGTTCAATAGGTGTCATATTCACTGGTTTTAAAAACTAGAAATATAATTTTTTGAACTCGCCTTTTCCTATTCCACCCAAAGATTAGATATGCCACAACCTTCTTTTCACTGCATTGGCGACAGGGTTCCTTATGACCAAGTTAATCAAAGCATTATTGTGAAGTTGATGAAGTCAGTGAGCTCTCCATGGGTGTAGGAGGTAACACCAATGCAGTTGTCAATGTAGCGGAGGTAGAGTTCGGGGATAGGGCCAGTGTACGCCTGGAACAGGGATTGTTCGATGTACTCTACAAAGGGGCAGGCATATCTGGGGCCCATGCGAATGCCATAGCTATACCTCGGATTTGGAGGAAGTGGGAGGAGTCGAAGGAGAAGTTGTTAAGGGTAAGGACCAGCTCTGCTAGGCGGAGGAGAGTATTGGTAAACAAAAATTGGCTGGTTCTGCGGTCGAGGAAGAAACGGAGGCCTTTAAGACCTCCTGGTGGGGGGTGGAAGCGTAGAGTGACTGGAAATCCATAGTAAAGATGGGCCTAGAAAACGAAAGTCACTGAGGAGACGAAGAGCGTGTGAGGTATCTTGGACATAGGTATGGGAGGGATTGGACCAGGAGGGATAGGATGGAGTCGAGTTATATGGAAATTAATTTGGTGGGACATGAACATGCAGAAACAATGGGTCTGCCAGGACAGTTTTGTTTGTAGATTTTGGGGAGAAGATAAAATCGGGCCTTGCGGGGCTGGGGAACGATAAGGTTGAAGACTTTAGAGGGCAGAGAGCCAGAAGTGATGAAATCAGTAATGGTGCTTGAGATTAAGGCCTGGTGCTCGTCTGTGGGGGCCATGGTCCAAGGATAACTAGGAGGATGTGTCTGAGAGTTGTCGTCTGGTCTCATCCCGGTAGTGGTCAGCGCGCCAGACTACCGCGGCAAGATACAGGAAGAGACTAGATACTAGATGCAGGAGGAGACGGGAGGAGACCGATGGTCTAGATACAGGAGGAGCCTACTTGGACCATCAAACCTGTTCTGCCATTTAACATGATCCTGGCTGATCTGATTGTAACCTCCGCGCTGTATTCCCATTTATCCACGGAATCTTTTCAGCAATTTGCTTATCAAGCATCTGAATATTTCTGTTACCAAAATGTTCAAAAAATATTTTCCTCTGTCAATGAGGAAGCAAGTTCCAAAGACATGACCATCTGAGACAAACATTGTACAGGTGCACAACCTTTTATCCGAAAGCCTTGGGACCAGACACTTTTCGTAATTCAGAATTTTTCGGCTTTCGGAATGGAAGATTTTTAGCATAGATTTTAACGGCTGGCGCAGTGGTAGAGTGCTCGGCTCATATCCGCAAGGTCGCGAGTTTGCTCCTCGATCCCGGCAGTTACTCGATCGCGAGTTTGAGTCTTCAATGTAGTTTTTTCTTGCAGAATAGGAGAGAATAGGGAGGGTTAGGCTGGGATCATTCTCTGCGAGATGATCTTAGTGCGGGAGACAAGTGTAGGAGAGGTGTACTGACTGGTACTGACTGTGTGGGCAGAACTTTGGAAGTGATTGCCCACCATTCTCAAAAGTCGCTGTGTCTCCCTGTCCCTCCAACTCCAGAGGAATCCGCTGCCCGATGCGCCGCTACGGCGACAAGTGGCAGTTCGCCCACAGCCCGAGCTGCGCCCCCTCATCCGCAACCCGGGTTCCTCTGGAGTTGGAGCGGGGCTGGGCTAGAGTTGTTGCTGGCTGTGAGTCTCTGGGATCTCCGTGCTTGCAGTGGGCCTGGGGGTCGGTGTCCCGATGAGGGGGCGCTGCTCAGGCTGTGGGCGAACTGCCACTTGTCGCTGTAGCAGCCCATCGGGGAGCGGCTTCTGGTGGTCCTGACGTCTCTCAGCTCCTGTCCAGGGGGATGGCCGGAGACGTCAGGACCAACAGGAACCCGCTCCCCGATGCGCCGCTACAGCGACAAGTGGCAGTTCGCCCACAGCCCGAGCTGCGCCCCCTCATCCGCAACCCGGGTTCCTCTGGAGTTGGAGCGGGGCTGGGCTAGAGTTGCTGCTGGCTGTGAGTCTCTGGGATCTCCGTGCTTGCAGTCGGTGTCCCGTTGGTCCTGACGTCTCCGGTTACCCCCCTGGAATGGAGCTGAGACTGGGAACTGTACCACCCTTGCCCCCTCCCTCTGCAACTGCAAACAACCCCACAGTTACCAGTCTCAGCTCTTGTACAGGGGGGTGGCCGGAGACGTCACAGCCCGAGCTGCCCCCCCTCATCCGCAACCTCAAGGCCAAGACGTACCTTGCACACCATCAGCTTCTGTCCCTACGGGGAGCGTGTTCCTCTGGAGTTGGAACGGGGCTGGGCTGCTGCTGGCTGTGGGTCTCTGGGATCTCCGTGCTTGCAGTGGGCCTGGGGGCCGGCGTCCCGTTGGTCCTGACATCTCCGGTGACTGGCACTGGCTCAACCGACGTGAAGACAGTGCAAAACCCCCGCGCCGGTGCAATGGGCGGGGAGCTGGAGAGGGGAGGGATCACACACATGGCCGGGAAGCAGAGGGGTGTAGGTGGGGTGAAACTGAAGGGAGCGACAATTTGCTGCTGCCTGCCCGCTGAGTTAAAAAGTTCCCACGCAAGACTCACGATACACTGTGTATCGTGTCTACCGTGGGAACTTTTTAACTCAGCGGGCAGGCAGCAGCAGATTGTCAATTATTAACCCTCCCGCGCAATATACCCTCACCCTCTCTTTTATGAATGGGGATTTAGTTCCCCTTTCTTCGAGGACCGACCGGAGGTTCCGCTGTCACCTCTGCGGGCTGCCCTCGGTGAACGTCTTCAAGGACCTTTCTTCAAGGACTGAAAAAATGTCGCTATTCGGACCTTTTCGTTATTTGGAACTTTAGATAAATGGTTGTGCACCCGTACCTCATATCTACATTAATGAGTGACCCTAATTTTTAAACTGTGACCGACTAATTCTAAATTCTCTAATTAGTGGGAACATAATTTCCACATCCATTCTCAGGATCATATATGATTTATCCCCTCTCATGCCTGTAAACTTCACTAGATACAAGCCTTGACTATTCAACATTTCTCTTTAAGATAACCTGCATTCAGGTATTAGTCTTGAAAACATTCTCTGAACTACGTCCAATACATTAATATATTTCCTTAATTAAAGATACCTCTACTATACTCAGCAGCCCAAATGTATTCTTATCTGGTCATTCAAATGTGGTGAAAAGGCTAGGCTGCAACTCAGCTCTTTATTGAACATCAATTACCATACTCTTCCCATCAGAGAAGGGGTCTTCCCTGTTGTGCAACTGCTCAATTATTGATTGTTTCACAAGGATACTTCCACTGTGCTCCCAGCCCTTCTTTATTGGCAGCTACATTCATGGGCGCACATTTATATGCAGTCCTTGTGATTTAAGGCAAAATTGAATTAGCTTTGACTAGCTTTTCTGATCCATGGATACATTTGATCACATTGTTTTAGTCAAATTCAATTGAAACTACCCCCATGATGGATATGAAACCAACCAATCATTGTATACGCGATTCTCTTCCAACATCCTTGCAATATTTGCAATTTTCAACCCAAAGGCAATATGCCTGAATTTTCATGGTTTTTGGCAAATAAATGTACTTGCAATTTCTTCGACAGTTTGGGATCATAAAGTTTCAGGTCCTGAAGGATTCTCCAGCTTAAGTCTCATTATTTTCACTGTTACCTCCTTACTTCTGTCATTGCCGTTTCCCCACAAGCACCATGTAATTAAATTGTGTATCAGCTATGTAAATTAATTTTCTGAAAAATTTAATAAAGAGCACTCCTGGCAAATGAAAATAAATTGGCATTTTATGTGCGTAATTAAAATATGTTTCATATGGGTCAAAAGAAGTAATAGATATATTATTTATATTTCTATATATGCAGAATGCCATTCTGCACCTGCAATAACACAACTTGTCAGGAATGTAGTCCATAGAAAGGTCGCAGATATAAATTAAGATACAAAACTATGAAATATCTACTTCACAAAGTGCTTTTTCCCCTGTCCCAGTGTTCTTGTGGGCAAAACCTCTTCAGAAACTGTTTCACAAGAAACTGCTTATGAGTCTCAGATTCATTTAAACCAGCGTTGGGGAACCTTTTCATGTTGGAATGCCGCATTAAGTTAGCCGTAATCTAATAAGGGCGCATCCAAGATACTTCAATTAGATATACTTCAAAATGTACATTATTTTGTTAAAATAACCCTCATGACTTACTAATGTTTTAATTGTGGCCGTCAGTCGGGGAGGATTATTTCTTTGAATCTTCTTTTACACTTTGGTATTTTAAAAACGTTTATTTTAAGATTAAAATAAAAATAATAAAAGACGAACAAAAACATATTAATAAAAATAAAATGATTTGTTCTATAAAATTTGGATTCATTCAAAAGGCCGCACTTAATGGCCTGGAAACCACATGCGGGGCCGCAGGTTCCCCACACCTGATTTAAACAATGTAAAGAATTCAAAGATGAGTTGTACCCTGGCCATTCCCTCTTCTCCCCTCTCCCATTGGGCAAAAGGGATAGAAGAATGAAAATGCTCACCTCCAAATTCAGGGACAGTTTCTTCCCAGCTGTGATCGGGCAACTGAACCGTGCTACCTACAACTGGAGAGCGGTCCCGAACTACTATATACTTCATTGGAGACCCTCGGCCTAGAAACATAGAAAAATAGGGGCAGGAGTAGGCCATTTGGTCCTTTGAGTCAACGCCGCCATTCAAAATGATCATGGCTGATCATCTAACCAGTACCCTGTTCCTGCTTTTTCCCCTATCCCTTGATTCCTTTAGCCCAAAGAGCTAAATCTAACTCTCTTGAAAATATCCAGTGAATTGGCCTCCACTGCCTTCTGTGGCAGAGAATTCCACACATTCACAACTCGTTTGGTGAAGTCATTTTTCCTCATCCCAGACCTACCCCGTATTCTTAAACTGTGACCCGCTGGTTTTGGATTCCCCCAACATCGGGAACATTTATCCTGCATCTAGCCTGTCCAATCCTTTAAGAAATGTATATGTTTTTATAAGATACCCTCTCATCCTTCTAAATTCCAGTGAATACAAGCACAGTTGACCCATTCTTTCATCATATGTCAGTCCCACCATCACTGGATTTAACCTGGTGAGCCTACGCTGCTCTGCCTCAATAGCAATAATGTCCTTCCTCAAACTAGGAGAACAAAATTGCACACAATACTTCAGGTGCGGTCTCACCAGTGCCCTGTACAACTGCAGTAGGACCTCCTTGCTCCTAAACTAAAATCTTCTCGCAATGGCCAACATGCCATTAGCATTCTTCACTGCCTGCTGTACCTGCATGCTTATTTTCAGTGACAGATGTACATGCACACCCAGGTCTCGTTGCACATCCCCTTTTCCTACTTTGACACCATTCAGATAATAATCTGCCTTCCTGCTCTTGCCGCCATGGTGGATAACATCCATATTATACTGCATCTGCCGTGCATCTGCCGTGCATCTGCCCACTCACTCAACCTATCCAAGTCACCCTGCAGCCACAGAGCATCCTCATCGCAGCTCACACTGCCACCCAGCCTTGTGTCTGTCATCCGCAAACTTGGAGATTGTTGGAAATGATCACTCTCTAATAAGCCTGTGGGCGGAGCAATAGTATGAGTGACACTAATCTACAGAGATGTCACATTTAATTCCCTCGTCTAAATCGGTAATATATATTGTAAATAACTGGGCACCGAGCTTTGCGGCACCCCACTAGTCACTGCCTGCCATTCTGAAAAGGACCCGTTAATTCCTACTCTTTGCTTCTTGTCTGCCAACCAGTTCTCTATCCATGTCAATACCTAATCCCCAATATCATGTGCTTTAATTTTGCACACCAATTTCTTATGTGGGACCTTGTCAAAGGTCTTTTGAAAGTCTAAATACACTGGCTCCATTCTACTTGTTACATCCTCAAAAAATTCCATAAGATTAGTCAAGCATGATTTACCCTTCATAAATCCATGCCGACTTTGACCGATCCTGTCACTGCTTTACAATTGCCCGGCTATTACATTTTTAATAATCAACTCGAGCATCTTCCCTACTACTGATGTAAGGCTAATTGGTCCATAATTCCCCTTTTTCTCTCTCCTTCTCTTAAGAAGTGGGGTTACATTGGCTACCCTCCTGTCCACAGGAAGTTGAGAGAACTTTGGAAAATGATCACCAATGCATTCCACGATTTCTAGGGCCACCTCCTTGAGTACTCTGGGATGCAGACCATCAGGCCCTGAGGATGCATCTGCCTTCATCGGCCTATCTTTGATCGGGCTTTACTTGCTTTATCTTGCACTAAACATTATTCAACTTATTCCCTTTATCATGTGTCTGTTCAGTGTAGATGGTTTGATTGTAATCATGTATTGTCTTTCCACTAACTGGTTAGCACGCAACAAAAGCTTTTCACTGTACCTCAGTACATGTGCCAATAAACTAAACTCAAACTCAACTGAGTCAGGTTCAAACTGCAACTTCAGGCCCAGTACATACATTTCAGTGGAAGCCTTTTGAGTTGACCAAAAAATTGATAATTAGTGGAAAGAAGAAAAGAGCACATGTGCTTAGGTCCAGAGCTCACGTGGAAGGTTTAGTTTAGTTTAGTTTAGAGATACAACGTGGAAACATGCCCTTCGGTGCACTGAGTCTGCACTGAACAGCGATCCCTGCACATTGACACTACCTTAAACACATTGGGGACAATATTTTACATTTATATCAAGCCAATTAACCAACAAACCTGTATGTCTTTTGAGTGTGGGAGGAATCCGAAGATCTTGGAGAAAACCCACACAGGTCAAGCGGAGAATGTACAAACTCTGTACAGACAGGCACCCATACTCAGGATCGAACCCGAGTCTCTGGCAATGTAAGGCAGTAGCTCTACCACAACGTCACCATGCCGCCCGGTAAATAATATGGACTAGTTGTGCCATTTTCATATTGTAGGTACTGCTATGCAATTGAGCGTGACAAAATAACACCCATCTGCTGTAATTTTATTCAGCTTATCTCATCTCTCTTGCAAAGCAGGAAGACACTCTAATGCTTCATAACACCACCACAATCACCTGCTGCTTTCCACTGATTACGGTGCTGTGCGGAATGATCTCTGCTTTTTTAATAACAGTGTTCTGTCAGCTTTCCATGAATCTCCATAAGCCTTGCAACAGGAAACCCTGCTGTTTACTAGTTCCATATCCTGTTTTCGTCTGCCTCTCATTGAACTCGGCCTACATTTATTTTCATGATATAAAATTTGTAAGATAGCAAGAATCGTCAATAGATGTGGTTTGTATTTCCGAAGAGGTATCTAATAACTTCCAAAGAAGTAATAGATACACAAGCAAATTCTGTTGGGCCCAGGCATGGCATTTCACTCAGTGACTGGGTACCATCTGCAATTTTACTTTCCAAATATGATATCTTAACATTTCAACCAACAACCAATCTGTGCTTGTAAATTGGGAACAAATGTTCTGCTTTTCTCTCCAGTTTTTCCTTTTCAGCCCGTTCACTATATTTTGGAAGCAAACCACCATAGTATGCCTAAGGTTAGCATCATTCAGGATGAATGTTACTGAGTATACTGTAATACCCTTAAATTTCAATTTCTAAATGCAATACCAAAGAAAAGTACTGCAATACTAATTGAACATTATTTTGCACAGCTTATTAGCTTTAAACTAGTACACATGAATAAAATAACATAATAAGTACATCAGTCATTATATTTCTGTTATTCACCGCATTATTTATTCTAAAAATATATTGATATATTAATATGTGCTAAAACTATATCGGGATAAAGTGATTTTGGTATACATTTTGCCGATTGGGTGCTTTTAAGGATTTTAAAAAGTTAACACATAATAAATAATACATCCACATAAATATGATAAAGTATCAGGTAAACCAAATATATATTTCCATTTGTTACGACACCCTCCTCCCTCGTTTGCTCCAGTGTAAGTCAAGCACTGTGTGTTTTGCCAACCTCCTACCTGATTTCCATTGAACCCTGAGCAAAAAAACAAAATGTCGGAGGAACACAGTACGTCAGGCAGCATCTGCGATGAGAATGACAGGTGAAGTTTAAAGTCAAGCCCCTTCTTCAGATTGATGGAGTAGGGGGAAGAAAGCATGAAAAGAGAGATGGGTTTGGGGCAAAGCCTGGCAAGTAAAGGGCCTGTCCCACCAGCATGCGATTGCATGCGTCTAGCGTGATCAAACAGAAGCAGAGTTCGCGCTAAGTTCGTGGTAAGTACGCGCAAAGTACACGGCAAGTACGCGCAAAGTTCGCACGTGACGTAATTTACGTCAAACTCACCAATCAGCTGGGCAGGAGGTGGGCTGATTGAATTTGGACGTCGCACGGCGTCGGGCGATGACGTCATCGCGCAACGGCACGCCGGGTGGTGACGTCATCGAGCAACGCCACCGCTAGGCGTATGCCGTCAAGACGCTGCATACGGCGTCAAGATGCTGCGTACGACGTCAAGGCGCTGCGTACGCCCGTCGAGGCGTACAATACAGCTGCGGGCTGACAGGCCGTTGTCGCGTGGTATTTTCGGACAGTGCAAGATTTTTGGAGCCCCGCGCGATGTTGGGATCAGCCCCTCACAACTCCATACACCTCCAGCGATCGAAGTGGGACCGGCCCCACGGGGTCGTACGCCTCAAGCGACAACGTTTGGTCGCGCTAGATGCAATCGCATGCTGGTGGGACAGGCCCTTTATGGGAAGATTCAGATGAGGTGGTGGGAGGACGGGGAGGCTGTTAGGTGGAGTAAGTGACAAAGCCTAAAAGCTAAAAGGAGACAATAGGGTGCCAGATAAGGAAAGAAAAGGAAGACTGAAATTAAAAGCCAGGTAGGGAGAAGGGATAAAGGGGTCAGGGGAGAGGAGAAAGGTGGGGTTAAAGGAAAATATGGGACTCCTGGATGGGTGATATGCACACCTACTCCTTGCCCTTGACCATGACCCCAATAATGAACAACCACCTATGGAAGTAACACCCTTCTACTCTTAAATGCTCAAAAGTGTTACTTCACTCTCATTTCATTGTACTATTGCACGGCATGTCACTTAGTTTTGAATGTTTGGCAAAATCATCGTACCAGACATTTTCTGCACTACCTGCACCATTCTCAGTTCAATAAGTATCCTTTGTTCATTCCACAATATGTTTTAGTTTCACCTCATAAGTGACCACTTTTCATACTTTATTTTTCCCTGTCGACCAGGTATTCCTGAAATGTTCCTCCCTTAAATCACCACACCTTTCTGTTGCAGATATTAGCTGTAAAGATTTAACTTCCATTGATTTAAAATATAAGAACTGGATGCAAATAGGTACAAGCACTCAACAATCATTTAACATCCAAAAATGTGATTTTAAACTGTGACCAAGGGAGAAGAAGATTATAGAATACTCATCCCTGAAGGATGTTACATCACCTACACATTTAATATTACAAGTGTGAGCCTGTTTTATGAATATCCTGTTAGTTCTTCGTCAGGACAGCAAAAACAAACACGTGTTCTCTATATATAACCATATAACCATATAACAATTACAGCACGGAAACAGGCCATCTCGGCCCTACAAGTCCATGCCGAACAATTTTTTTTTTCCCCTTAGTCCCACCTGCCTGCACTCATACCATAACCCTCCATGCATCCCCTTCTCATCCATATGCCTATCCATTTAGATAATATTTTTCCTGTTTTTGCCAAAAATGATACCTCAATTTATCCAATACCATCTGCCTTTGCCCACTCACCCAGCCTATCCAAGTCACCCTGCCACGGAAACAGGCCATCTCGGCCCTACAAGTCCAGCCGAACAAATTTTTTTTTCCCCTTAGTCCCACCTGCCTGCACTCACACCCCTCCACCACTTCTCTGCTATCCAATAAAATGATACCAATGAACCTGCCTCCCCACTTCCACTGGGAGCTCATTCGACACCGCTACCACTCCCTGCGTAAATAAGGTCCCCCTCATATTACCTCTAAACGTCTGTCCCTTAATTCTGAAGTCATGTCCTCTTGTTTGAATCTTCCCTATTCTCAAAGGGAAAAGCTTGTCCACATCAACTCTGTCTATCCCTCTCATCATTTTAAAGACCTCTATCAGGTCCCCCCTTAACCTTCTGCGCTCCAGAGAATAAAGACCTAACTTATTCAACCTATCTCTGTAACTATGTAGTTTTACAAGTACATAAAAATGGTTTAACACATTAGGGATTAATAAGTTCTAGACAAATTGCTGATGTTGTCTGTGAGACCAAAAGTCGACTGAAATATCAAGAGCCAAAGAAAGCAATTTTCCTTTGAGTACGGAGTGCGTCAGTTTCAAGCGGCAAAAGAGTCATGTTAAAAACATAGAAACATAGAAAATAGGTGCAGGAGGAGGCCATTCGGCCCTTCGAGCCAGCACCACCATTCATTGTGATCATGGCTGATCGTCCCCTATCAATAATCCGTGCCTGCCTTCTCCCCATATCCTTTGACTCCACTAGCCCCTAGAGCTCTATCTAACTCTCTCTTAAATCCATCCAGTGACTTGGCCTCCACTGCCCTCTGTGGCAGGAAATTCCATAATGTTTTATTTAAGAATGTCACAACATACCCAACATTTTAAATTATGCTTCCCAAATTCTTAGATAACCTTAGAGCATTGAAATGCAGGGGAAGTTTATCAGCAGCCTTAAGGAAAAGGCAGAAATGTCGCAAATAAAATTGTAACATGAAGGTGCAGTTGTAAAGGAAACATTTCAGAAGGTTCTGAAAGCTGGAAGGTTATCAAGGTGGCAAGAACTAGGTAGAGATCTAGGTAATAATTGAGGAAATATCCAGTGTCGTCAAAACAGAGCTAGTAAATTGATGCAGAAGTCATGAGAATTCTTGTGCGAGGTTGAGGTGAGGAGAGCACGCAAGACTCATGAAACGAGGATGACACGAGGATTTGGATTACAATCTGAAACAGTTACCTCCGTGTGTGTTAGTGTGTCTGATATTTTCCACTTATCGTTCACATACCTAAATACTTAATGTTGTGCACTGCACAATTCCTACCTCCTCGCCATAAATTGAGCTTTTGGGTGCAACCTTTTTATGAAATACTCACAATACAAGTAGAAATGCAAAGCATTTGTGTTTGTGTTGCATTTGTGTCGATTTAAAAGGAAACACAACTGACATCAGGCAATTTGACTGCGCAGATGCGGAACTGACTGAAGATAGCCAGGCCCCTCAAAATGTCAAGAGTCAAGAGTGTTTTATTGTCACACGTCTCAGATAAAACAATGACATTCTTACTTGCAGCAGCACAACAGAATATGTAAACATAGTAAACAATATAATAAACGAGAAAAAAAGGTTTATTGTGTGTATATATACATGTACACACACACTCATATATATATATATATATATATATATATATACACACACATATGTACACATAAAAAACACAAACATTAATTGTGCACAAAGACAAAACCAATGCTCCCAAGTCTATGCAGTTCAGAGCTTATTGGAGGTTGTAGTACTTAATAGCTTGATGGCTGTAGGGAAGAAGCTGTTCCTGAAACTGAATGTTACAGTTTTCAAGCTCCTGTACCTTCGTCCTGATGGCAGGGGTGAGATGAGTGTGTGGCTAGGGAGATGTGGGTCTCTGATGATGCTGTCTGGCTTTTTGAGGCAGCGGCTTCTGTGAATCCCTTCGATGGTGGGGAGGTCAGAACTCGTGATGGACTGGGCAGTGTTCACAACATTTTGCAGTCATCTTCGATCCTGGGCATTCAAGTTGCTGAACCAGGCCATGATGCAATCAGTCAATATGTTCTCTACTTTACACCTGTAGAAGTTCAAGAGAGACCTCTCAGACACTCTGTTAAAGGAAACTTTATAACACAACACAAAGATCGGTTAAGACATTCAAGACTTTATTTAAGTGCCAAATACAGTGGTCACTGGGAACAAAGATGTATCTACTACTTATATACATTTTCCCTTTGATGTGTTGTTTATGGGGAGAAGGCAGGAACTGGGTACTGATTGGGGATGATCAGCCATGATCATATTGAATGGCAGTGCTGGCTTGAAGGGCCGAATGGCCTACTCCTGCACCTATTGTCAGTTGTCTATTGTCTATCTCCTCCCCTTTCTGCTTTCTACAAAGACAATTCCCGATGCCCAGGATCGAAGTCTAGATAACTTCCTAGTCAATTCGTCCCTTCTCATCCAAACCACCCCCTTCCCCGGGTACTTTCCCTTGCAACTGCAGGAAATGCTACACTTGTCGCTTTATCTCCCCCCTCCATCCAAGGACCCAAGCAATTTTTCCAGGTGCGGCAGAGGTTCACCTGCACCTTCTCCAACCTCATCTACTGCATCCGCTGTTCCAGGTGTCAACTTCTCTTCATCGGTGAGACCAAACGCAGGCTTGGCGATCGCTTTGCCCAACACCTCTGCTCAGTTTGCAATAACCAACCTGATTTCCTGGTGGCTCAGCACTTCAACTCCCCCTCCCATTCCGAATCTGACCTTTCTGTCCTAGGCCTCCTCCATTGCCAGATTGAGGCCCAGCACAGATAGGAGGAACAGTACCTCATATTTTGCTTGGGTAGTTTACACCCCAGCGGTATGAACATTGATTTCTCCAATTTCAGATAGTCCTTGCCCTCCCCTTCCCAGCTCTCCCACAATGGACGGGAAAGGTATGGAGGGTTATGGTCTGAACGCAGGTGTATGGGACTAGGGGAGAATACGTGTTCGGCACGGACTAGAAGGGTTGAGATGGCCTGTTTCCGTGCTGTAATTGTTATATGGTTATATGGTTATAAGCCTACTGTCTCCACCTCTTCCTTTCTTTTTCCTGCCTCCCTCCCTCTGACATCAGTCTGAAGAAAGGTCTCGTCCTGAAACGTCGCCTATCCCTTCTCTCCATAGATGTTGCCTCACCCGCTGTGTTACTCCAGCATTTTTGTCTACTAACGAATCTCCACAATCTTTTCAGGAAGTAAAGTTTGTATTTTATTTGCACCATTAACCTGGTAATGTATTTGTTTATTGAGTGCATTTGGCGAGACACAGCCGACGGCAGTTTATAACTGAAGATGTCACTATGCCAATGACAGAGTCTGCATGGTGGGCATGAGGCCAACACAAGGATCTCAAGAGACAACACATCCTACGTAAATCTCACCGATGAGCAATGTATTTGCAGAGTCGGTTCATCGTAAAAGGTCCCACCGATAGTGCATGAAGGCATTCGGATATGCCCTCAGGCGGGGACACATCTCCATCCCAGGTTACCTGGACTCTGAACTCCCTTGCCATAGAATCTTTCCATGGATCTATACAATGCACGGTCTAGCATTGAAGGGGATCCTAAGCCCTATATTCGCTCAGAAATGATTCCATCATTAAAGACCACGTGGCTTCTTAGGCATTGGGTCTCGGTAGTATTGTTGCAGCAGGAACCAGAGGAACACTAGGATATCTAAGATAGACACAAAAAGCTGGAGTACCTCAGTGGGATAGGCAGCATCTCTGGAGCGAAGGAATGGGTGATGTTTTGGGATAAGACCCTTCTTCAGACTGGTGAAGAATAAGGGGAACAAGAGATATAGACTGTGATGTGGAGAGATAAAGAACAATGAATGAAATATATGCAAAAAAGTAATAATGATAAAAGAAACAGGCCATTGTAAGCTGATGGTAGGGTGAAAATGAGAAGCTAGTGTGACTTGGGTGGGGGAGGGATAGAGAGAAAGGGAATGCCGGGGCTATTTGAAGTGAGAAATCAATATTCATACCACTGGGCTGTAAGATGTTCAGGCAAAATATGAGATGATGTTCCTCAAATTTGCCTTTAGCCTCACTCTGACAATGGAGACCGAGGACAGAAAGGTCTGTGTAGGAATGGGAAGGAGAATTAAAGTGTCCAGCAACGAGGAGATCAGGTTGGTTCACGAGGCTGAGTGAAGGTGTTCCGTGAAACGATCGTCCAGTCCATGTTTGGTCTCGCCAGTGTATAGAAGTCCACATCTTGAACAACGGATACAGCAGTTGAGGTTGGAGGAGGTGCAAGTGAATCTCTGCCAAACCTGAAAGGATTGTTGGAGTCGAGGGAGGAGGTATAGCAACAGGTGTTGCATCTTCTACGGTTGCAGGGGAAAGTACCTGGGTAGGGGGTGGTTTGGGTGGGAAGGGATGAGTTAAACAGGGAGTTGCAGAAGGAACAGCCTTTGCGGAAGGTGGAAAGGGGTGGAGATGGGAAAATGTGACTAGTGGTGGGATCCCGTTGGAGGTGGCGGAAATTTCAAACGATTATGTGTTGTATGCGACAGCTGATGGGCTGGAAGGGAAGAACTAGGAGGACTCTGTCTCTGTTGCGACTAGGGGGAGGGGGAGCAAGGGCAGAGCTGCGGGGTACCGAGGAGAAACAAGTGACGACCTCATCTATGATGGTAGTGGGGAACCCCCATTCCCTAAAGAATGAGGACATCTCGGATGTTCTAGTATGGAACACCTCATCATGGGTGCAAATGCCGCATAGACGGAGGAATTGGGAGTAGGGGATAGAGTCTTTGCAGGAAGCAGGGTGGGAAGAAGTTGAGATAGTTGTGGGAGTCAGTGGGTTTGTAATCAAGTTGTGGGAGTCAGTCAGTAGTCTATTTCTAGTGATGGAGACTGTGAGATCAAGAAAGGGCAGGGAGGTGTCGGAGAAGGTCCAAGTAAATTTGAGTGCAGAATGAAAATTGGTGGTGAAGTAGATGAAGTCCATTAGTTCTGCATAGGTGCAGGAGGTAGCATCGATGCAGTCATCAATGTCACGGAGGATATCTAAGCTTTTCTGGGAAATTCCTAGCTGCACACCCCTTGCTTTATGACCCAGTGGAGCAAAGGATGGAGCCATTAACTGCATGAGTAATGAGCAGCTCCCTGATTAATGCTTTTCGTAAGGAGCGGATTATATAATAATTCTCAATCTAGGATGATTTACAATGCATTCTACTTTTTAACATTAACACAGTTCACCAGTCTCCTTGTGGGACTATCTGCATTGATCATTACAAATCAGTGAAGGAACCCCAGATCTGATAAATGAAATGGATTGCCCCAACTGCTTTCAGTGGTGATCACTCATCATGACATGTTTTGGAAGGACACAACATTTATTTCCGCTTTGCTCAAACAAGTGGCGGTCTTCAGACAGCAGGAGCCATCCAGCAGGAGCAGGAAACATAGAAACATAGAAAATAGGTGCATGAGTAGACCGTCCGGCCCTTCGAACCAGCCATTCAATATCATCCAAAATCAGTACCCCACTTCTATTTTTTCCCATATCCCTTGAATCCTTTAGCCCAAAGAGATAAATCTAACTCTCGTGTGAAAACATCAACGTTTGTCCTGGTGAATCTCCAGCCATAGTTTTCTCTACCCATCCCAATGGTTGGCATGAAGTACCTCACACCTGGCATTTGATACACCAGTGAGAATGCCAAGTCTTACAAAACCTAGGGACTCTTGTTTAATGCCCCTGAATGTTTACAGCATCTGTCTCTGGCATCATGAGGTTATAAAGCCAATACCCTTTTCAAAGATCTATGTAACCATTGTAAATTGAGCCTGATCCCTCTGGAAGCCGTGCATATCCTGTTCCAGCATGTCCTGTTGAAACTACATTTGTGCTGTTTTCACCAACATTATGATGATTTCAAAACTTTAGTGGGCTTTTGGCTACTTACAGTACACCAAAAAGAGATGACATCCAATGTCTAGGAATCAGGTCTCAAGCTGTTAAAAAATGTGATTAAAGTTTTTAAAAAATGTTTAAAAAACTTGAGTTGAAAACAGCCAACCTTGTGAAGGTGGAAGGAATAATTTGATGGTGGTGCAGATAGCGGGTGGAAGACAAGAGCAGGCTGAAAACATGCATTGTATTGAGGCCATAGGCACCATGGAGTTGACATAGCCCCCAAATGCGCAGGCGCGGCTGGTGGGTTCCCGTTGTGATGCCCCTGATCCCCCCTCCTTCTCTCACTCCGCCCCTTGCCCTTCCTCCCCCACGCACTCACTCCATCCCCCCTCAATCCCCCCCAACCGCTCTTAGCAGCTCTCTGTCAGCACAGCCATTCCCGCCCATTGGGTTCCCATTGTGACGTAGAACACGCAGGTATTACTGCGCAGGCGCAGCTGACGAGCACGGCAAGTGGAAAAGGGATTTATTAAAGCTTAAAATGTGAATAACTCTTAAAGTATAACAACAATTTAAACTTTAAAGATGAGATTTATTCAGCCCTTTCTTGTTGCATGTCTTGGTGTATTCTGTAGCCGGGGGAGGGGGATGGCTTCAGGCGGGGGCTGACGGGGGCCGGTGGGGCAAGCGTCCTGCAGCCTGGGGAGGGGCACGGCTTTAGGCGGGGCTGTTGGGGGCCGGTGGTGGAGGGGGGAGTGTCCTGCAGCCTGGGGGAGGGGATGGCTTCAGGCAGGGCCTGTCGGGGCCCGGTAGGGAAGGGGGTGCGCTACCGCTGCCTACCCCTGCCGCTGCCTACCCCTGCCGCTGCCTACCCCTGCCGCTGCCTACGGCTGCCATGGCCTATCGCTGTCTTGGCATACCGCGGCCGTGGCTTCCCGCTGCCGATCCCCACCGGCTTCAGGCGAGGACCGGTGGGGAGCATCCTGCAGCGGGGGATGGGGACGGCTTCATCGGCGAGGGGGCCGGTGGAGGGGGGGGGGCACCCTGTGTGGAGGAGGGGATGGGGTTCAAGCGGGGTCCGGGGGTGGAGCGTCCTGCAGTGGACGGGACGGCTTCAGTGGGGGGGGGGTGGGGGGGGAGGTGTGCAGGAGGAGGGTGTGTGGGGGGGGAGAGTGTGGTGGTGGGAGGGGGTGGGGGTGGGGGGTGTGTGGGGAGGGAGGGTGGGGGGTGGTGGGGGGGGGGTTTGGGGGGAGGAGCAGGAGTGTGGGCGGGAGGCATGTGGGGGGGGGGGGTTTTTTGGGGGGGGGTTGAGGGCAGGAGGCGTGTGGGCAGGAGGCATGTGGGGGGAAGGGGGGTTTGTTGGGGTGGGGAGGGGGTGTGGGGGGGGGGGGTGGGTTTGTGGTGGGGGAGGGGGGGTTGTGGGGGGGGGGGGGGGGGTGTGTGGGTTAGGGGGGACCTGACCTCACTCAGCGTGTGTCTCCCGGACTCAGAGGCTCCCGGCCCCGACCTCACTCAACGGCTCCCGGCCCTGGCTCCGGTCTCACTCAGCAGCTCCTGCCCCAGCTCCGGTCTCACTCAACGGCTCCAGGCCCCAACCTCATTTATCAACTCCCAGCCCCAGATGTGACCTCACTCTGCGGCTCCCGGCCCTGGCCTCACTCAGCGGCACCGGCTCAGGCCGCATTCAGCGGCTCGTCGTTGTGGTGGCCATCGTCGCCGCCCACAGATACAGCCCCACCCATTCCGCTCCTTCAGCTTTATTCTCCTTGCCGCCGGTGATTGACAGCGGGTGTCGGAAGGGGCGTCACCGTCCCGGCAAATGACAGGACAGAAGACCAATAGGTTTTGTAATATTTCACCAATCGGAACAAAACTTGGTACACTTGCAGCTCAGGAAAATAGCGAGTAAGGTGGCAAACAATCGTAGCGCTATCGGGTACCATTTTTTCACAAATGTAAAAATAATGCAAACCAGAAGAGGACAATATGAGAGTTTTAGTTAAGGATAGATAGATAGATAGATAGATAGATAGATAGATAGATAGATAGATAGATAGATAGATAGATAGATAGATAGATAGATAGATAGATATAGATAGATAGATAGATAGATAGATAGATAGATAGATAGATAGATAGATAGATAGATAGATAGATAGATAGATAGATAGATAGATAGATATTACAATTAGTCCAAATGGGTAGGTGTTGTTACATGATGCCATTGATATTAACAGTGTTGCAGCAACATCTGCTCCATTGTGTAACACTGGCAAATATGAAAGAAGTTTACATGATCTGTCTCAGTAAGCACTTAATAATGACAGTAAGCTGATTCTGCAACCACAATGAATAGGTAGAAATGTAGTGTATATAAAAATGCACTTAATGGTTCCCCAAATAAATTATAAATTAAATTCAGGATAAAAATCCACATGGATGTAATAGCTTTCCAATACACTTGAAATACATTTTCCGTTATCGTTGATTGATTATTTATTTTCTGGATGAAGTTAGTACTTTATATATAGAACATAAAACATGCATAGAATAATGCAAAGAAAGAAATAAAGAAAGAACTCAAATTTATATAATAGCTTCTCAAGTCTTCTGATGTTTGAAAGCGTCATTTTTTGTTTTACTGAATTAAAGATGATGTTGAACAAGCAAATGATTTTGCTCATTTATACATCACAAGGTTCCATGAATTGTGCTTTCAACATGTGACCAAGTTACCTGTTCCTAGAGATCCGATTGAGGGCGGTATGTTGGCCACAATAGTGGGCAAATATTTTACTCTTCCTCAAATTGTGCTGTGGAATCTTCCAAATTGACCACCTGAGGATTATCTTTTTAATATTTCATCTGAAAATCAAGGTGTTAAATAATAATTTGTACAATAAAGCACGTGCAAGAAAAGGCTTGTAATCAGCGATCTCCAATGCCTGTTTCTGGCTGTGCCATTTGCAAAGGATTTTCATGTAAGGAAGTGTGTGGTTTAGTAACACACATCTCCACATTATTGCACCAGGGAAGGGTGCAGTATGCCAGCTAACACTGACCTGTGCCAATTGACAGCAATCCCAACATTTTTAAAGTATTACTGATTACAAGTCATATTGCAGTTTGGAATTAAATATTTATAAGAATGGCAAGACCGATGTGGGTGAGTATTCTGTTTCAGTCTGAATGTCTTTCTGGAAGATGTGGACTCACATCAGGGAGTCCTGCAAGCTCAGCACCAAGGGAGCCTTTTACTTGGAAATAAGATGCAGAGGGAGGCTGCAGCAGTATGGGAAGAGCAAAGCACAATGGCTCAAGAAGGTAATCCCAGTGATTGAAGCAATTGAATGATCTCACACACAGGTCTAGGGTCAATTTCAGCAGAAACGAAGCCCTCGCCAACTCATGCGAAACTGCACTTACACGACGCTCCTTGTATCACATCTACCCTGTGAATCCGAAAATTAACACTTCACTGAGTATTCATATGCTCCGTTACATACTCATGTATTTCTCCGCACTCACGCATCTCTCACATTTCACATACTTTCAACTATTCAGCTGGCAGGTACATCACAAAACTAATTTGCCACAAACCCATGGTCTATACCCTTTCCCCTGCAGAAGACAATATGCAATTTGCTCTAGGAACAAACTGGAGAGAGTGCTTACTGGTTTAAGTTGAAGAGAAAGTGTTGGCTATCATGAGTTAATGGTCGCAGAGTTTGTGGCTAACATTATTGAGGATGATGACGTGCCCATTTCTAATCCTCACCTCACATCCTCCTCGTCCTGCACATTTTTCAGCCATAAGATTCAGATGGTCCATCCATGACCTCTTACCTGCCCCCTAAATTACAGAATGACAATGTCCTTGTGTCATTCATATTGCCAAGATGTACAAACCAGAACATCCCATTTGACAAGTTCCCAGGGTCTCAAGAACATGGTCATGCCTCTGCATCTGATACTCCGATCCATTAGCTCAGAACGGCACTTTTCATAGATTAGAGTGTAACAGATTCAGGACCTGTAAGTATTGAGTCATGAGAGAAGAGCAGCCAACAGCCAATTTGGGGGAGGGATATTTTATGCATCTATTACCTAGAAGTCAAAGTCATACATTTCTGAAGAAGGGTTTCGGCCCGAAACGTTGCCTATTTCCTTCGCTCCATAGATGCTGCTGCACCCACTGAGTTTCTCCAGCATTTTTGTGTACCCTCATACATTACTTCTTCTCCAGAGGACCACAATGATGAGTTTCATGTGGCAGCCTCTTGATAATTATCCAGGTAGAGATGGAGTGGCACAGTGGCACAGCAGTAACCATATAACCATATAACAATTACAGCACGGAAACAGGCCATCTTGGCCCTACAAGTCCGTGCCGAACAACTTTTTTTCCCTTAGTCCCACCTGCCTGCACTCATACCATAACCCTCCATTCCCTTCTCATCCATATGCCTATCCAATTTATTTTTAAATGATACCAATGAACCTGCCTCCACCACTTCCACTGGAAGCTCATTCCACACCGCTACCACTCTCTGAGTAAAGAAGTTCCCCCTCATGTTACCCCTAAACCTCTGTCCCTTAATTCTGAAGTCATGTCCTCTTGTTTGAATCTTCCCTATTCTCAAAGGGAAAAGCTTGTCCACATCAACTCTGTCTATCCCTCTCATCATTTTAAAGACCTCTATCAAGTCCCCCCCTTAACCTTCTGCGCTCCAGAGAATAAAGACCTAACTTATTCAACCTATCTCTGTAACTATCTTATTCAACCTAACTCTGTAACTATCTCTGTAACTTAGCAGTAGAGTTACCACTAATCTGTAAGCCTCATCTGCAGGCGGCTCCCAAGATGTGAGCAACTCACTGCTACTTCCACTGCCGCTGTGGATTGAGGGCTTCTTCGCACAACTCGTTTTATCACCACTGTTGTTTCCCCTTTGTATTTCTGTAAACACAATTTTCACTGTACCAATTGGTACATGTGACAAAAATGTATCTTGTTTTGTTGTATGTAATAACATCACCAATGTGCCAATGCCCATGGATTATTTTATGACTGAAACTGGATCATAATGACGTTACTTTTAACCTTAATAATTAACTGTAAATAATACTTAATGTAAATAAAACAAGGACACCATAACTCCAAAAGTAAAGAATCCTCTGTGATTTAAAGGGACATAATTTTTTATGTTTTATACATCAGCCTATATTAAACTTCGATGATAATATGTGGAATTAATTCATGTTATGAATATTGCAGTGGTCCCGACCCGAAACGTCACCAATCCTTTGTCTCCAGAGATGCTGTCTGACCCACTGAGCTTTGTGTTTTCATTCATTTGCTTATGAATTTTGCTTTCATTTTCATAAAATTCAGTAATCTGAGATTCTCACTATTCCTTGCTTCACGCTCGTTCTGTAGCTACTCCATTTCCATCCTCTAGAATGCCCCATTAGCAGTCTACCTGCTATTCTACACTCCTTAAGTATTTGCCAGTGTCAAAGAGAGTTTGCTCTTTCTTCTTTTCAATCTTCTAATATATCCATTTAATATTCATTCGGCCATAAATCACTCTGCCCTATGTTTCATTACATGAGCAGCTCCAAGGACATTAATTTAGTTTAGTTTTAGTTTAGAGATACTACATGTAAACAGGCCCTTCGGCCAACTGAGTCCAAGCTGACCAACGATCACCTGTACACTAATTCTATGTCATCCCACTTTTGCATCCTACACCCTAGGGGCAATTTACAGAAGCCAATTAACCTACACACAGGAAACCGGGGCACCTAGAGAAAACCCAAGCATTCACAGGGAGAATGTCCAACTTTCGTGCAGACAGCACCCATGGTCAGGATCGAACACGGGAGTCTGGCGCTGTAAGGCAGCAACTCTACTGCGGTGCACTCCTGTTACATATCTCTGCACAATGAAGTTGCAAGTGCGTGAACAGTGATTTACCTGGGTACTGGCTAAGCAGTGAGGCACTGAACGATATGATAAACATCGTCACAAAGTAGGTCATTGGTTTTCTTGGTTATGGACTCCTTTAATCCTAGGAGCAGGTTGGCAGATCTATTTCATGGACTTGGAGGTTGGAAATTTAAAGAATGTTGAAAGTAATGGAAGAATCGTAGTATGATTTAAAATATTATAGGAGTTCAGGATGGAAATATTTCATGAGAATTACACGAATGGAGCAAAAAGCATATGATAATACAAATGCAGAGTTTGTTAAACTGACACAAATATATACAGTGTACATCCAATATAAATGCCCATTATGCAGGACCATGTATGGGCAGGGGTAACCAGGAGCAACATCCACCCTTACCCTCAGCTCCCTCTGCATACATACATATATATATATATATATATATATATATATATATACTAGACTAAGTGGGACCCGGTCCCACAACACAGTATATATACTAGACTAAGTGGGACCCGGTCCCACAACACAGTGGGATCCCACAACACAATATACTTTCCAGACCAATAAGTGGGGGGAGGGGGGGGGCTTTCTGGAGCGCTACCCACAGAGAGCTAGTACAGTAAATGGATTCTTGGGCTGGCAGCTATCACTAGACTAGTCACTCAGGCCTGGTGGGCTGGCAGCTCAGTCACTCAGGCCTGGTGGGCTGGCAGCTCACTCACACAGGGCTGGCAGCTCACTCACAGAATGAAATTAGCAGCTTCAGAAAAGGTTTGAAAATATGAAATAAGTTTTAAAGGAAGGTAAAATCAAAAGTGTAACCTTCACCATTCCAATTAACCGAAGTAATTATTTGTATTCATGTAATTGTTCCACCAAAACAAGCCTTTTACGTGTATTTGGTTGGTGAATTAGACAATAGCAAGGTACTAAAAGGTGGCATGGCGGCACGGAAGAGTAGTGGTAGAGTTGCTGCCTTACAGAGCCAGAGACCCGGGTTCGCTCCTGACTACAGGTGCTTGTCTGCATGGAGTTTGTACGTTCTCCCTGTGGTCGCGTGGGTTTTCTCCAGGTGCTCCAGTTTCCTCCCACACTCCAAAGACATACGTGTTCATATGTTAATTGGCTTGGTAAAATTATCCCTGGTGTGTAGGATAGTGTTAGTGTGCGGGGATCACTGGTCGGCGCTGACTCGGTGGGCTGAAGGGAGTTTCCGGGCTGTATCTTTAAACTAAACTAAGCTAGAAGGCCTGTTGCCCTGTAAATAGAGCCCAGGGCAAATTAACCAGTTCTCTGTTTAAGCACATCATGAAAATTTGAATGTTTAATTCTGCACATTGCCATTGGTTTGTATTACTTGTATGATTACATAGCTACCATGTATAGTCATCAATGGGTGAACTGTGATTGGAATATTATGCACATTTTTGGATATATCCACTTTCCCATCCTGGCTCCACAGGAAAAATATTCATATAATTGTTTTTGAAAATATATTTTTGATGGACGTTCCACAGCTTAATAATGCCGAGCAGACCAGTTCTGGATTCCAATAAAATGGGTGCTGAGTCAGGAACTAAAGTGCGCAAATGTAATACAATTACCAAAGCAAACAAATAATTATTTAATTTACAAGGGAATTGTCAGGAAATTGACTGTTTTATGATTATTCAGGATAATCTTTAGCTGTAAAAAAGACTGAAAAAAACAAGAAAATGGAACTGAAAGGATAGCCGAAAAAGAGGCAACACAGAAATGACAGACTGCATAATCCGCCAACATTCGGTATTTTAATATTTTTAAAAAATGAATGAAGAACCTGGATAGAAAACATCAAGAGATTGCAAGAGTAGGATATGCAGTAAATATGTGGTGTAGCATTATATAAAGACAACAGTAAAAGGTGAATGAGTCACCAAGAATTTGGAAGATGAGAGACAAGAAGGGTTATTACTTGACAAGCAATTGAGAGAGATAGAGAGAGAATAATCTACTTCTAATTGCCATTACCATGAGAAAATTAATATACGTTACAATAAGCAACACATGTTTTAATTGGCCTAAGTATTATCGCGGCAGGTGATAACAAATTGTAATTTGAGTTTTTTTTGTATTATCATCAAAGCTGGATAATATTGTCTATGCTTGTTGGCATAGCAAGCATGGCAAGCATTAGTTTTCATGGACAGGACAAGTGTGGAGGGATATGGACCAAGTGCAGGCAGGTGGGATTAGTGTAGTTGGGACATGTTGGACGGTGTGGGCAAGTTGGGCCGAAGGGCTTATTTCCACATCGTATCACTCTATGAAACTCTGTTATTGATTTGAAAACAACTGCTCAAGCCAGGAGAAAACATTTTGGAGATTCTTCCCTATCCATATTTTCAGTAATCAGAAAGATTACTGCTGATCTATCTGATTTACTTTTGTGAATAACACACCATTGCCATCTGCTCCTGTACCTCGATAAAATGATTTTATTTACTACCTTGCAGTCTTACTGTTAGGAATGAAGATGACGAAAGAGCAAGAAGGATGTCTCAGGAAGCCAGAGGAGAAGGCCAGCCAAACTGTGAAGAAAGGTACACCATTACTTAAACGGTTTCTGTGTGCTCTGAAAAGTATTGCCATTGTTCTTTGCTTAGGGCTTTTGAAAGAGGATGAAGTGAAAATAGCAGACAGAAAATATTTGTAATTAATATACATATTAAAACTCAGTGTGTGTGTGTGTGGGGGGGTCATTTTGCCTGTGAAACATATCTCCTCGAAAACCAGACGATAAAACAGGGCCATTTTTACATATTTCAATAGCGATTTACATTATGATTTTAGAAATCCACTTCTCTGTAAATTTGGTCAATTACTTCCTGATATTTTCACTAAAATTGTTCACCAAACAGACTGTTCTTTTCAAATATCACCGCTGGCCAGCTGCTGACGTCACAATGCCTTTGTTCCTCGCGACTGCGCAGGTTTTCAATGCACAGCCAGTTATGCTCCCCACTCCTCTCTCCCTTCCTCCTCCACTCCCCTCCTCCTCCTCTTCCCCCCACTCATTTCCCCACGACCACTCCCCCACCCCCGTTCTTCAAAAGACGCAGAAAGAACGAGCAACTTATGCGGATCCGGAGGTCACCAGAGGCCACCGGCTTGTTTCTTAATCCTCTCCGTCTCCCCCGCCCGATTGTAGAACATGGCGGCGGTGGCCGTTATTGTCGAGCGGGGCAGCGCGAAGAGAAGGTGGCCCTGGCGGCCATTACTCCCTCTGGGAAACCCGCGATTCCTCCATTGGTTACAGGGACACGGGGAATCGTGATGCCAGAGAGCTGCCGAGGCACTCAACGCCACCCGAAGTCCAAAGAGCTGCCGAGGCCCGCTGCCCTTTCGCAGTTGGCCCCATCCGAGCCCCCTGCTCGCCCGAGTTCAAGTCCGCCCTCTCCCTATCTCTACCCCATCATCTCCCCATTCTCCTCCCCTCCCCCCCTCCCCCTCCTCCCCCCCCTCCCCCTTCCCCCCCCCCCCCCCTTCTCCCCCCCTCCCCCCCCTCCCCACTCTCTCCTGTTCCCCACACCCCCCTCATCTCCCACCCCTCCCCCCCTCTCTCTCCACCCACTCTCCCCCTCCCCCTCCCTCTTCCCCTACCTCTCTCCCTACCCCTCCCCTACCCCTCTCCCTATGCCTGCCCCTCCATCCCCCCACTCCCCCTCTCTCCCCCCTCCCTCCCCCCCTCTCTACTCCCCCCCTCTCTCTCCCCCCCCTCTCCATCCTCCCTCCTCTCTCTCCTCCTCCTCCTCTCCCCCTCTTTCTCCCCCCTCCCCCTCCATCCCCCTTGCCCTACCCCTCTTCCCTCCAGCCCCTCTCCCTTCACCCCCCCCCCCCCCCCCCCTCCACTCCCCCCCCTCTAAACCTCCACCCCATCTCCTCCTCCCTTTCCCCCCCCTCTCCCCTTCCCCCCTTCCCTTCTTTCCCCCCCCCTTAGCCTCCTCCCTCTCTCCCCCTCTCTCATCCCTTCTCTCTCTCCTCCTCTCCCTCACCCACCCTACCTCTCCACCCCTCCCCCCACCTCTCGACCCCCCTCTCTCTCTGTCTCTGCCTCTCTCTCTCTCTCTTCCCCTCCTCTCTCTCTGTCTCTGCCCCTTCTCTCTCTGCCCTCACTCTCTACCCCTCCCCCTCCCTCTCTCGATGCACCTGCAAGTTGGGGGCTATGCATCAGGAGATATCGCAATAATGGGGTAAAAGGAGCAAAGGAATAATATTAATATAACATCAAGGGGAGTAGTTAGTGTGTGTGTGTGTGTGTGTGTGTGCGCGGTGTGTGGTGTGTTGTGTGTGTGTGTGTGTGTGTGTGTGTGTGTGTGTGTGTGTGTGTGTGTGTGTGTGTGTGTGTGTGTGTGTGTGTGTGTGTGTGTGTGTGTGTGTGTGTGTGTGTGTGTGTGTGTGTGTGCGCGTGTGTGTGTGTGTGTCTGTCTGTCTTTTCAAATGTGATTCACATCTCAAAAACCCGACGCAATAACGGTGACATTTTTACATATTCCGGTAGAGATTTACATCATGATTTCAAAAATCCCGTCATCTGAAATTTTGATTTCCCGAGATTTTTACTAAAATTGTTCACCAATCTGACATCTTTTTTAAATCTAACGTGCTGAAGCGAGCTGATGACATCACAATGCCTTTGCTCCTCGTAACAAGTTGCGTAGAGTTTTCAACACGCAGCAATGAGCTGAGGAGCTGAGAAAGAGAGAGAGAGAGGGGGAGAAAGGGGGGTTGTACGGATGGGGGAGAGAAGGGAGGAGAGGGGGAATGAGAGGGGGAGAGAAAAGGGGGGAGAGGGAGGAGGAGAGAAGGGGAGGAGAGGGGGAGAGGGGGAGAGGGGGCCCTCCCTCTTATGTAAACACCTTTTGGTAAAAATTTACGATCAGCCAAACTACCGATTTATTTACTATGGACTAACATATTTACTTTGATAAAATGTATTTACCCTTCACCAATTTCCTCAATAAAACTTGTAAGATACCCAAGTTTATTTTATTGATATTCTGGGATAACTGCAGTTTCCAGGACATTACTACATAACCAATACAAATAAGGAATTAGATAAATGGGTTAATGTATTCAGGATATTGAAATTTTGAAATATTTTGATGACGTTAGCAATGTACACTCTTCGTATTAGAAATAAAGTAAGAGAATCATTCAATTATCTTTTTGCATTCTGCGTTGCAAGTATATACAGGATTTAAATAGCATTCTGCACCTACTGTTTTAGTATAATATTTCTTTAACAAGTTTATTTGCTACTTTCTAAACAAAGATTGATGAAGAGACGTGTGGAAAGTTGACGTAAAATAAGATAACTGTTCAAAATGATAAATTGGGAGATAATTTCCTTTTATCTTCTCACTTTAATCTCAATATGTTCTGTGGGATCCAGAAAAGAATCTGTGGAATAAAAATTTTGGCATGAATATTTACCAGCCAGATTATCGAGTGCTTAGAAATTCATTCATGTGGCACTATTTTTTCCCCCCAGTTTTCTGTGTATGAAAATAAACGTGTTTCAATGTAACACATGGTGCGATGATTTCCTGCACCTTTCTTGGAATTGCCCAGTTATTTTCTGTCATGAATCTGGTAGGCACTGATTACATGTTTAATGATGTCCATGCTCATTTATAGCCCTGCTGAAGGACATGAGCCTGCATTGATCCAAAACATGCCTGCAGGACACTCAGCCAAATAGAACGGGCACTGCAGCTGTGTGATTTAATGGGAACCTTCCTGAGTAAATCCCAGCTCGTGACTGGGTAATTTACTCAGGTAAGTTTCCTTTAAATTGCTTAGAAGTACCAACCTCCATACCCACAGGCTCATAAAACTGCTGACCTCATATTCAGTAAAATTGAACCTCTGGCTCTTCTCCATGCTAGTGCTTTTGATTAAATCGTATGAGAGCATCCTCATGATATTTATATGCATTCGTGAATGTATTCCCTTGGAGCTATATTTTGGTGCCTCCTACACCCACACACAACTGGCTGACCATCCGCTTCACCACTAACTTCCATCCGGCACTCAAATACACCTGGACCATTTCCAACACTTCCCTACCATTTCTTGACCTCTCTATCTCCATCGCAGGTGATAGACTTCTGACCGACATCCACTATAAACCCACTGACTCCCATGGCTATCTAGACTACACTTCTTCCCACCCTGCTTCCTGTAAGGACTCCATCCCCTACTCCCAATTCCTCCGTCTACACAGCAACTGCTCCCAGGATGAGGTGTTCCACACCAGGGCATCGGAAATGTCCTAATTCTCCCGGGAACGGGGGTTCCCCTCCCCTACTATATATAGATGAGGCTCTCACCAGGGTCTCTTCAATACCCCGTAACACTGCTCTCTCTCCCCATCCCCCCACTCGTAACAAGGGCAGAGTCTCCCCAAGTCCTCACCTTTCACCCCACCAGCCGTCACATACAACAAATAGTCCTCCGTCATTTTCGCCACCTACAACGTGACCCCACCACTCCCCACATCTTCCCATCTCCCCCCCTGTCTGCTTTCCGCAAAGACCGCTCCCTCCGTAACTCCCTGGTCAATTCTTCCTTTCCCTCCCGTACCACCCCCCTCCCCGGGCACTTTCCCTTGCAACTGCAAGAGATGCTACACTTGTCGCTTTACCTCCCCCCTCGACTCCATTCAAGGACCCAAGCAGTCGTTCCAGGTGCGACAGAGGTTCACCTGCATCTCCTCCAACCTCATCTATTGCATCCGCTGCTCCAGATGTCAGTTGATCTACATCAGCGAGACCAAGCGTAGGCTTGGCGATCGTTTCACAGAACACCTCCGCTCGGTCTGCATTAACCAACCTGACCTCCCAGTGGCTCAGTACTTCAACTCCCCCTCCCATTCCGAATCCGACCTTTCTGTCCTGGGCCTCCTCCATGGCCAGAGTGAGCACCACCGGAAATTGGAGGAGGAGCACGTTATACATGGGGTGATTTTATACAGGTGTACTAGGTCATGAGGGGAATAGGTAGAGTAGATGCAGAATAGGGGAATCAAGAACCAGAGGTTATATGTTTATGATGAGAGGGGAAAGGTTTGATAGGAACCTCAGGGCAGCATTTTCATACAGATACTGGTGGGTAAATGGAAGGAGCTGCCAGAGGAGGTAGTTAAGATAGATACTATAACACCATTGAAAAGACATTTGGACAGGTACATGGGCGGGATATGGGCCAAATGCACGCAGGCAGGGCTCGTGTAGATTGGGATTCTTGGTCATCATGGGCACGTTGAGCTGAAGTATCCATGCTGTATGACTTTAGATAACATGTAAGTTGGTTTTTGTAACCAATCTGTCATGTCATCTTATATTGATCTGTTGTATAAAATGGTTTGTTATATGTTGTTTCATATGTTCATGCTTTATGTGGTGGGCTCAAATGCAAAAATCCCAGCCGACAAAATCTGCATTTTTTTAATAGTAATGCTCTATAAAATTGGGAATTTACTTTTTTAAATCTTTGTTAACCTACCTTGGAGTTTCCTTTATTGACACTAAATTGACACTATAATGTTGATTATTATTAATTGTTGTGAGCACATTGGTTTCATACTTACCACTGAATAATGGGGAGAATGAACATCTAAGGGATCATTGTCATACCTCGGTTTTAATTCATCAGTGCATGCAAACAAAAAAGCTTTCCTTTATTACTCAAAGCATTTGGGTATTCTAATTTATAATTAGTTGATCAGGCAAGCTCAGAGATATACAAAGCATTCACATATTGTGGTGTGCATTTGTAAATTGCTCGTTCTAAGCTTCCCCCCAGTCAAGTTTCAGTCAAAAATCACTGAGTCAAGTGATTTAAGCATCTAAACTTTAGTTTGACAAAACACAATTGCAGTTCCCACTACTGTACCTAACCACCGCGGGTTTGATCCTCGTATCTGCCTGATCAAGCCCGCTAGGCCTTGCTCAAACAGAGACACCCTAGAAGGTCACGCAGTCCTAAGCGCTCTCCCAGAAGATCGACGCAGGACCTCGTGACAGCGGACTTTTATAGGACCTCCGGACCTCAAGGGGCCGAACCACATGGGGGTGGTCTCTTTACAATACAATAACAAATATTGGATTTATATAACAAATAATCAAGGTACAGGAGCCTGAAGACTGCAACGACCAGGTTCAGGAATAGCTACTTCCCCACAATCATCAGGCTATTAAACTTGTCTCGAACAAAACTCTGAACATTAATAGCCCATTGTCTGTTATTTGTACTTTATCAGTTTATTTATTCATGTGTGTATATATTTATATAATGGTATATGGACACACTGATCTGTTTTATAGTCATGCCTACTATGTTCTGTTGTGCTGAAGCAAAGCAAGAATTTCATTGCCCTATCAGGGACACGACAATAAACTCTCTTGAATCTTGAATCTTGAATCTTGAAATATCGATTAACCCCATACATGACAGACATTTCCCTAACCCAATAATACAGTGGCTAATACATTGTTTTCAAACAGAGTTTCTCAGAGGAAACAAACATCACAACATGTACCCTGATAACCAGACAAGGCTCAATCCAATCAACATCCAACAAAGTAAAGCTTTGCAACATTATTTACAATGTGTATGCAGGGCCGGCCCTAGGCCGATTGGACCGATTTTTCCAAATTGGGCCCCGCACCCAATGGGGGCCCCTGCGTTAATTTTCCGTATTATATATGGAAATACAAATTTGCTATGTTAAATAAAGATTTAAAAAAAACATTCACCATACGGATTTTTTTACAAAACGAACATGGATAACAAACGGTGTGTTAACTGCTGCTGTAACACTTGTAAACAGGCAGTAGTTAGCAAGTAGTTAAACAATTCCTCAGTAAATGCGTTATATTGTGTCACTCGCTGCCACCGGAGCAGATCCAGGGAGAGGGTGGGAGTCTACAGGGCAGCAAACCCCAGCACCACAGTGAACTCAGCCGTGAGTATTCAAGGCTAAACGCCGGGAGCAGGCAGGCTGGCTGTGTGTGAGTGCGGGTGGGTGGGGGGGAGAGAGAGAGAGAGAATTGGAGAGAGAAGAGAGAGAGGAAGGGGGGAGAGAGAGAGGGGGGTATTGGAGAGAAGAGAGAGGGAGAGAGAGAAGAGGAGGGAGAGTTGGAGAGAGAGAGAGAGTTGGAGAGAGAGAGGGGAGAGGGGGGGGGGGGGGGGGGTGCAGAGAAGGGGGGGGAGAGAGAGAGAGAGTTCTCCCTTCTGCCTCACCACCATTGTTGGCTGCCCTGTGTGAGGTGATTGGAGACCAAAATCACCAGTTACCCTTTAGATCTCCCTCTCCCTACCTCTCTCCCTACCCCCCTCCCCCCCCCTCCCCTTGCCTCCTACTTTAGAGAGGGGGGGGGGGTGAGGATGAGGGAAGGAAGGGGTGAGAGGGCGGAGGGGAGAGAGGAGTGTGCCTTGCTTGGTGGAGAAGAGGGATGTGGGAACGCTGTACGCAGGTGGTAACTTACTCTCACACTGGGATCCCCCCCGACATTGCGCAGTTTATCTGACTCCCTGCATCTCCCCCCCCCCCCTATGGATCAAAGGAAATTTGCAACTTTCCGGATCGAAACCCTTCTTTAGACCCGGCCCGAAACGTTGGCTATTTCCTTCGCTGCATAGATGCTGCCTCACCCGCTGAGTTTCTCCAGCATTTTTATCTTACTTCGATTTTCCAGCATCTACAGTTAATTCTTAGATGTTTTGCGGTGATGGCTGCATCTGACGTTTCCTTTCTGTTGGGGGGGGGGGGTTGGGAGGGGAAGAGTCCTGGCCCGTGGTGGCTCCTGATAAGTCATGTGTTCCCTCCGCGGGTGCTGCCTGGCCCGCTGAGTTCCTCCAGCACTCTGTGTTTTTTGTTTGTCTCTGAAGTTGAAGGTGGATCCCCCTGTGTCTATCTTCAACTCCCTGTCTGTGGTGGCTCAGCGGGACGGGCAGGGGCTCCGGGGAGAGAGTAGCGGTTCTGGTCGAGACCCTTCTTCAGACAATCACAAATACTCTCACCGACGAGAGTTCAGTTCAGTCTAAAGAAGGGTCTTTTCTCCAGAGTCACTGCGCGTAACCTCAATTGATCCCTTGTTCGCGCTGACACAGGAGTAAGCTCCACCGCCCGCTGTGATGTTATCAATCACCCGCTGACCCACTCCGCTCTATGATCTTTTCTCTTGAGCTGGTCCCCTCACTGTTCAAACGGAGAGCACTGCCAGAGGTGAGCGGGCCGGCAGAAGGCGCTGAGATGGCAGTCGGTTCCGCTGTCCGATGATGGAGGCCGCTCGTAGCCGTGCGAGCTGCTTCTCTCCCCGGCTACAATGCAGTGGCTCTGCGCCCGCAGCACCGCGGCAGTGGTGAGTGAGTGTTACTGGCATGAACCCGACCCCCTCCTTCTCAACGCTCCTTCCCTGCTCGCAACTTTACCCCTGGCTAGACTCCCCACACTCTGTGAAAGGAACTCCCCCGAATTGTCATGTTACTCACGACACGTGACTCAATCATAATGATTTATTTATAGATTTCTACACAAAAAAAAATCCCAATTGGGCCCCGCACCTCCTAAGGCCGGCCTTGTGTGTATGACTGGTCTGCATTCATCCAATCCATTCTATGCATTTTGCACCTAATTGTCAGGGTCTGCAGATGTTCCCATTCTCTTCCTGCAGTTCTGATCTAGGCTTTAGAAAAACTGTCACCACTCTGCAGCTTGCATCATTTCTACAGAAAGCACTTTCAAATTGACCAAATGGCCTAGCAGCCCCGAAGCCTTTACTCAATTTTAGGGTTCGAGCCTCTACAATTTGACCAGGAATAACACATTGAGAGGTTTCCCTCCATTAAAGTGACTTTATAAATATTCTCAGGTGATACTGATGATCAAAAGATAAATTTTTCCTCAAGATTCCAGCACCTGCAGTTTCTAACATCTTTATTCTCAGATGACATTCTCGTATAGTATACATCTGATGCAGTGTCTTGCAGGAAAGGATAACTGGACTTTAAGCAGGGGAATTTGCAGAGATTGAGTCAGCAGGGGTTATAAGTCTCCCCATTATCACGCAATATTTGTTAAGAATATGCACAATATATTTGCTATCTGCCTCTCTGTTACTGGTCAAATTTACATTCCTAAGTACCTGTACTGTATATACCTAAACTCCAAGAGTTAAACTAAAAAGAACAACTAAACTATTTGTAGTTATGTCCCTTGGAAACCAGATGCTTAAGAAGATTTTACTGAAGTTTCAAGACTTTAAATGAAATAGGTACATGGAAACTAATTCCACTAATTGGATGGTCTATGTTCAGAGGGCAGTCTAAAAAGTTAGAGCTTGTCAATAGACAATAGACAATAGGTGCCGGAGTAGGCCATTCGTCCCTTCAAGCCAGTACCGCCATTCAATGTGATCATGGCTGATCATCCACAATCAGTACCCCGTTTCTGCCTTCTCTCCATATCCCTTAACTCCGCTATCCCTAAGAGCTCGATCTAACTCTCTTTTGAGAACATCCAGAGAACCAGCCTCCACCGCCTTCTGAGGCAGAGAATTCCACACACTCATAACTCCCTGTGTGAAAAATGTTTTTCCTCATCTCCGTTCTAAAGGGCCTGTCCCACATCGGGGACCTAATTGGCAAATTTAGAAAAGTTTGCACTCGACTCAAACTTGCAGCATGGTCGACATGTGGTCCTAGGAGGTCACTGTAATTCTCCTTCATGCTCGAGGAAAGTTCCCGCATATTCACGGCCTCAGTTTGGTCGAGGAAACTTTTTCAGCATGCTGAAAAATTTTCCGCGAGTAAAAATTGGTCGGCGTGGTACTTTTGAATTCTTAGTGCAGTGGAGTGGGGTCGCTATGTAGTTATAGGCAGTCAAGGGCAGCCGTAGGCAATCTCCTTTGCTGACCGGGCATTTTAATTAGCTCATTGGAGTTTTCAGAACCAAGGAAAACCAACTGGTAATGTTAAATGCCCTTCTCTCTCATGCTCTCCCCTTCTCTCTCCCCTTCTCTCCGCACTCTCTAAAGGACTTACAGTACACTGTGACAGCCGCCTTTTACCAGTGCTCCCCCACTTTCCCAGGCCCTCACCTTTGCGATGTGTGTGTGTGTGTGTGTGTGTGTGTGTGTGTGTGTGTGTGTGTGTGTGTGTGTGTGTGTGTGTGTGTGTGTGTGTGTGTGTGTGTGTGTGTGTGTGTGTGTTGTGTGTGTGTGTGTGTGTGTGTGTGTGTGTGTGTGTGTGTGTGTGTGTGTGTGTGTGTGTGTGTGTGTGTGTGTGCGCGCTAATGGTCGATCCAGCTTGCAGTTTCATTGCTGACGGTCGATCTAGCTCGAGGTTTTTCAGGAGAGTGCCCTCGAGCTTGAAAGTCGAAGACAGTTGCAGAAAAGTTGCGTTAGTGGGACAGGCCCTTAAATGGCTTACCATTTCTTGAACTTAAACTATGGCCTCTGGTTCAGGACTCCCCCAACATTGGGAACATGTTTCCTGCCTCTAGCATGTCCAAACCCCTAATAATCTTGTATGTTTCCATAAGATCGCCTCTCATCCTTCTAAATTCCGCAGTATACAAGCCCAGCCGCTCCAATCTATCAACATATGACAGTCCCGCCATCCCGGGAATTAACCTCGTGAACCTACTCTGCACTCCCTCAATAGCAAGAATGTCCTTCCTCAAGTTTGGCGAACAAAACTGCACGCAATACTCCAGGTGTGGTCTCACTAGGGCCTGTATAACTGCAGGAGGACCTCTTTGCTCCAATACTCAACTCCTCTTGTTAATAGGGCCAACATGCCCTATTGCTTTCTTCACTGCCTGCTGTACCTGCATGCTTACTTTCAGTGACTGATGAAAAAGACCTCCAGAACCCGTTGTACTTGGCCTTTTCCCAACTTGCGCCATTTAGATAATAATCTGCCTTGCTGTTTTTGCCACCAAAGTGGATAACCTCACATTTATCCACATTAAACTTCATCTGCCATGCATCTGCCCACTCCCCCAATCTGTCCAAGTCACCCTGCATTCTCATAGCATCCTCCTCACAGTTCACACTACCACCCAGCTTTGTGTCATCTGCAAATTTGCTAATGTTACTTTTAATCCCTTCATCCAAATCATTAATATATATTGCAAATAGCTGTTGTCCCAGCACCGAGCCTTGTGGTATCCCATTAGTCACTGCCTGCCATTCTGGAAGGGACTCGTTAATCCCTAATCTTTGTTTCTTGTCTCCCAACCAATTTTCTATCCTTATCAGCATCTTACCCCCAATACAATGTGCCCTAATTTTGCCCTAATCATGCTTGACTAATCTCCTATATGGGACCTTATCAAATGCTTTCTGACACATCCAGGCACCCTACATCCACTGGCTCTCCATTATCCACTATCATGATTACATCCACAAAAAATTCCAGAAGATTAGTCAAGCATGATTTCCCCTTCGTAAATCCATGCTGACTCAGACCGATCCTGCTATTGCTATCCAAATGTGCTGCTATTTCATCTTTTATTATTGACTCCAGCATCTTCCCCACCACCGATGTCAGGCTAACTGGTCTATAATTCCCTGTTTTCTCTCTGCCGCCTTTCTTAAAGAGTGGGACAACATTAGCTACCCTCCAATCCACAGGAACTAATCCTGAATCTATAGAACATTGGAAAATTATCATGAATGCACCCACAATTTCTAGAGCCACTCCCTTAAGCACCCTGGATGCAGACTGTCAGGCCCTGGGGATTTATCAGCCTTCAGTCCCATCAGTCTACCCAACACCATTTTCTGCCTAATGTGAATCTCCTTCAGTTCCTCCGCCAGCCCAGATCCTCTGGCTAATACATGGTTGTGTCCTCCTTAGTGAAGACGGATCCAAAGTACCTGTTCAACTCACCTGCCATTTCCTTGTTCCCCATAATAAATTCACTCTTTTCAGTCTTCAAGGTTCCAACTTTGGCCTTAACTAGTTTTTTCCTCATCACATACCTAAAAAAGCTTTTACTATCCTCCTTTATATTCTTGGCTAGCTTACCTTCGTACCTCACCTTTTCTCCCCATATTGCCCCTTTCGTTATCTTCTGGTGCTCTTTAAAAGTTTCCCAATGCTCTGGCTTCCCGCTCATCTTTGCTATGTGATATTTCTTCTCTTTTATTTTTATACTCTCGCTGACTTCCCTTGTCAGCCATGGCCTGCCTTACTCCCCTTGAAATCTTTCTTCCTCTTTGGAATGAACCGATCCTGCACCTTCTACATTATTCCCAGAAATACCTGCCATTGTTGTTCCACTGGCATCCCTGCTAGGATATCTTTCCAGGCAACTTTGGCCAACTCCTCCTTCATGGCTCCATAGTCCCCTTTGCTCAACTGTAATATTGACACCTCTGATTTACTTTTCTCCCTCTCACATTGTAGATTAAAACTTATCATATTATGGTTACTGCCTCCTAATGGCTCCTTTACCTCGAGTTCCCTTATCAAATCCAGTTCATTGCGCAACACTGTCCAGAATTGCCTTCTCCCTGGTAGGCTCCAGTACAAGCTGCTCTAAGAATCCATCATGGAGGCATTACACAAACTCCCTTTCTTGGGATCCAGTTCCAACCTGATTTTTCCAGTCTATCTGCATGTTGAAATCTCCCATAACCACCGTAGCATTACCTTTGCGACATGCCAATTTCATCTCTTGATTCAACTTGCACCCTATATCCAGGCTACTGTTTGGGGGCCTGCAGATAACTCCCATAAGGGTCTTCTTACCCTTACAATTCCTCAGTCCTTCCACGAATTACGTTATGAATACATGTAAAGGGCTGTAGAAGTTGGAAGTTTATTCCCTAAATTGGAATTAATACAAAGTGAATCAATCTGATGTCCACAATTGATAGATTTTTATTAACCAGATGTATTAATTTATTTTGAGCTAAGACAGATTTATGAAGCTAGATAGCAGATCATCCATAAATTGATCAAATAGTAAAATAAGCTTTTGCAGCAGAAAGTCTTGCTCACTGCTCATTATCAACCAAAATCTGGCAACAAGCAACAAAGTTAGTTACGAGGGCACATAGTTGGGAGCTTCTTATAGGATGATGGCGAGACAAAGAGGTTTAGCTAGAGGAATCCAGTGCTTAGGACTTTGGGAGCTGAAGATGCAACAGTTAACAAGGAAAGAATTAAAACTGGAACTCCACAAGAGACCAGAATTTGAGGAGCTCATATGTTTCATGGATCTAGGATTGGAGATAATTGATCAAATACATAATCTACCTTGCTTTGATGCCATGATAAAATAATTTTGTGTGAATTTAATATAATGTCATTGAACAAATGTTGTCAAGCTCCTTACAAAATTAACTGTGTAGTTCTTGGTTTATTTCTAACATTTTGAGGTTCAAGTTGTTTCCAGAAATATTCATTAAAAAATTCCCTGTTAACAATGACTTCCTTCACTTTTTCTCACTTTGCTCGTACAGTCCAAAGCCAACACTTGAAGAAGTGGAGTCCTGGGGACAGTCTTTTGACAAGTTAATGAAAAGCCCTGCAGGAAGAAATGCATTCCGAGGGTTTTTACGAACAGAGTACAGTGAGGAAAATATGTTGTTCTGGCTGGCTTGTGAGGACCTTAAAAATGAAGTCAACAATCTTCTTGTTAAGGAGAAGGCAAGATTAATATATGAGGATTATATATCCATCCTTTCACCAAAAGAGGTGAGTTTATGTTACATTAAATATTTTGTGGATGTTAAATCAAATATACTAACAATGGTAACCAGATTCTCTTCAGGAATACCTCAAAAATGCACTTAATAATTCCAAAATGTGATTTTGCGATTATACAACAGAGTGACACAATCTAATTGCACAGAAAAAATGCACAAATAATGATGGATGTAGGCAGGATTAACGCATGTTTCTCGCATTGGTTAATGACTCCAGGACAAGTCGTTAGCAGCTGAAGAAAAACGATACAGATAGTGCAAGTTTCAGTAAAATAAAATGTAACCGTAGAAAAGAAAATAACTAGACTAAAGGCAAAGGTAGACAAAAATGCTGGAGAAACTCAGCAGGTGCAGCAGCATCTATGGAGCGAAGGAAATAGGTAACGTTTCGGGCCGAAACTCTTCTTCAGACTGATAGGGGGTGGCAGGTAGAAGGAAGGAAAAAGGAGGAGGAGGAGCCCGAGGGCTGGGGGATGGGAGGAGACAGCCCGAGGGCTAAGGAAGGGGAGGAGACAGCAAGGGCTAACAAAATTGGGAGAATTCAATGTTCATGCCCGCAGGATGCAGACTCCCCAAGCGGAATATGAGGTGCTGTTTCTCACTCTGCCAATGGAGGAGACCCAGGACAGAGAGGTCGGATTGGGAATGGGAAGGGAAGTTGAAGTGCTGAGCCACCGGGAGGTCAGGTAGGTTTATGCGGACCGAGCAGAGGTGTTCGGCGAAACGATCGCCCAACCTCCGCTTAGTCTCACCGATGTAGATCAGCTGACATCTAGAGCAGCAGATGCAGTAGATGAGGTTGGAGGAGATACAGGTGAACCTCTGACGCACCTGGAACGACTGCTTGGGTCCTTGAATGGAGTCGAGGGGGGAGGTAAAGGGACAGGTGTTGCATTTCTTGCGGTTGCAACGGAAAGTGCCCGGGGAGGGGGTGGTACGGGAGGGAAGGGAAGAATTGACAAGAGAGTTGCGGAGGGAGCGGTCTTTGTGGAAAGCAGACAGGGGGGGAGATGGGAAGATGTGGCGAGTGGTGGGGTCACGTTGGAGGTGGCGGAAATGACGGAGGATTATTTGTTGTATGTGACGGCTGGTGGGGTGAAAGGTGAGGACTAGGAAGACTCTGCCCTTGTTGCGAGTGCGGGGATGGGGAGAGAGAGCAGTGTTGCGGGGTATGGAAGAGACCCTGGTGTGAGCCTCATCTATTGTGGAGGAGGGGAACCCCCGTTCCCTGAAGAATGAGGACATTTCAGATGCCCTGGCGTGGAACGCCTCATCCTGGGAGCAGATGCGGTGTAGGCGGAGGAATTGGGAGTAGGGGATGGAGTCCTTACAGGAGGCAGGGTGGGAAGAAGTGTAGTCCAGATAGCCATGGGAGCCAGTGGGTTATAACCCCCAGCCCTTGGGCTCCTCCTCCTCCTTTTTCCTTCCTTCTCCCCGCCACCTCCTATCAGTCTGAAGAAGGGTTTCGGCCCGAAACGTTACCTATTTCCTTCGTCCATAGATGCTGCTGCACCCGCTGAGTTTCTCCAGCATTTTTATGTACCTTCGATTTTCCAGCATCTGCAGTTCCTTCTTGAACACCTAGGCTAAAGGCAAAATGGTCTGATGATCAAGGACTAAAAAACCTATTTAACTACAAGAGCTGCAAATGAGAGATATACGTTTATGAAATTATTTTAAAGTGTATTAACCTTAGCTGTAACCTTCCCCCCTTTTCTCCTTGATCCATAAATACGGTGCATTAAATGTCCATGGTTCTCAAAGGCCAATCTTTAAGTACGAAACAAGGAAAAGGTTATTTAGCCTATTGACCCCATTAATTCCACAATTAAAATGATATGTCATAGATTCCAGCAGAATGTGCTTAATGATGCATGTAGCTAGAATATTGCCCAGGAAAGAAAACATTCAAACCTTCTTCTTAAGCCGCACAGCTACTTTTTAAACAAAACACTGTAGATATGGAATACACAATCTTTGACCAAAGTTCGGTCAAACATCATTAATGTAGAGAGAAAGAGGGTCAATGTTGATGACCTTTCATTAGAATACAAAACTAAGTGACTTAAGAGTTGTGATATCAACTTGGGGCGGCACAGTGACACAGCGGTAGAGTTAAGGGCCTGGCTCACTGTACGAGGTAATTCAAGAGCTCGCCCGAGTTTTAAAAATTAAACAAACTCGTGGTAAGCACGTAGAATGTACGTAGCGGGTACGTCAGAGCTCGGGACATCTCTTAGCAGCTCGTAACGCTAACGGCAGGTACTCGGGAAACGCAGTAAGCTCGTGAAGACTCGTGAAGATTTTTCAACATGTTGAAAAATGTCCACGAGAGCCCCAAGTACCTACTCACGGATATTACCATAATTCTCTGTTTCGAATCAGAGGAAACTCGGGATGACTCTTGAATTAGCGCGTACAGTGGGACAGGCCCTTAACTGCCTTGCAGCACTTGCACCGTCGGAGACCCGAGTGTTGGCTGTACGGAGATTGTACGTTCTTCCCATGACTGCGTGGGTTTTCTCCGAGATCTTCGGTTTCCTCCCACGTACAGGTTAGAAGGCTAATTGGCTTGGTAAATGTAAAAATTGTCCCCAGTGTGTGTAGGGTATTGTTAATATGCAAGGATCTCTGGTTGGCACGGACCCGGTAGGACGAAGGGCCTGTTTCCGTGCTGTATCTCTAATCTTATAATCTAATCTAATTAACTAATTTGTGGCCAATGTTCAATCCTAATCCAACTAAGCAGTGGAATCATTAGTAAGAAGAGTTGCTCTGAGATGTTGTAAGACTATCTCTACAATTCTGGGACGTTTGCAAGGGTTGCATATCAGATTCAGAGATATTACTGAGAGCTGGACAGAGGAATGAAGTCGGACCTCCTTTACACACACTATTTATGTTAAAGGAATTGACATAATATTAAATGTGTGGTCGTGAGGGAGTAAAGATGGGGATTTTTGTAATCGCTATTTACTAATCCCTTGAAAGCTCTTTCTACTGATGTAAAATATTGTGACAGATTATCAACACAATAAGAGTCTGTCAATGTTTGAAGCAGATTGCACCAGGAATCAAGTCAGTCTGAAAAAAATACTTTGAATTAACTTGATCCTAATCTAAAAATAACAAAACATAGGTGTTGTTAAAATATTCTTCGATCAAACAAATACCATGGTTGTAACAAATAACCTAATTGTTAAAAGATCACAATATAATAATGTGCAATTGTGAGTAAATTATTGTTACCGTTCCATAAACGCATTCACCAACATTTTCTAAAATAAATAAATGTATTTTTGTTCTGTCAATCCAAGTAGAATTAAGCAGATTTCAGTTTCTTGGAAAGAATCGGATTAGTACTGACATATCAGATATAATTAAAATAGACCTGCCACTAGTAACAAAATGTGAAGAAACAACCAAGGCTGAGTTGCCACTGCACGTGCAAGAACGGATTGAGATTAAAACCAATTGCTCTTTTCAAAAATATTGCCAGAAGTAAGAATGGCACACAAAATGCTAAATAATAAAATGCTTTAAAAAAAATCTATTCATCTCTTAGAAGAGCTGCATAATAAATCTTGGAAAATATGGCTAGCATTATTCACTCCTATTCAATTGGAAGATATTATTCCTATCCCATTCCTATGTATGAACAATTTGAGAGCATAATTAAACTAGAATTTCCAAGAGAATTTCCTTATAGAAACATATAAAATTGTTAAGGGATTGGACAGGCCAAATGCAAGAAAAATGTTCCCGATGTTGTGGACGTCCAGAACCAGGGGTCACAGTTTAAGAATAAGGGGTGGTCTATTTAAGACTGAGATCAGTAAAAACTTTTTCACCCAGAGAGTTGTGAATCTGTGGAATTCTCTGCCATAGAAGGCAGTGGAGGCCAATTCACTGGATGTTTTCAAGAGAGTTAGATAGAGCTCTTAGGGCTAACGGAATCAAGGGATATGGGGAGAAAGCAGGAATGGGGTACTGGTTCTGGATGATCAGCCATGATCATATTGAATGGTGGTGCTGGCTCGAAGGGCCAAGTGGTCTACTCCTGCACCGATTTTCTATGTTTCTATAACATTCAGATGTCTCCCAGATCACCACTAGAGGGCTCTATAAGATATGCTGCACAAAGACACTCGGTGAGCTGGACCCATGAATAAACCGTGGGTATCTATCTATAAGCATTCTACATTATTGGCAGTAAAATACGGACCATAATATTGAAAGTGTGATAGTATTATTTTATTATCTTTGGCACACTGGTGTTTAACTGTATTAAATTTCAAAATTACCACAAGCTTAAAACAAGGTTAGGGTTTCAGATTGTTTAACCTTCACATTGTAAGATGAGTCAAGCCTAGAACCTGAATAATCTTCTACGCTAAGTTGAAAATTATATCAAAATGTTTTTTAAAAATCATCTACTAGCAGGAGATGTTTTTTAATGGTGGCCTTATTGGAAATAATCAATTTTTCTTTGTAATCCCAAAAGTCAGTATAATTTGAATATTTATCCTCTAGTATATTATGAACCCAAACCTAGCAGCTCATCTTTGTGGCATTAAAACAAGCTTGAATGAAAAAGTTAATACCTATGTAATTGAGAAAAGAATTTTATAAATCAAAGATGATTTATCTAATTAAAAACAGATACATTACCAAACCACTCTCAGAAGAGTGAAAAATCATCAAAGCAAAGAGAAGAAAAGAATATTGTTATGTTAGAAATGAATACATCTGTCATTTTATGTTTAACCAAAGTGGTATATCAAGAGGTAGGAAAAAATAGATGTAAGTTTAGTCCAGGTTATCGTTACAGTTTAGTTTATTGTAATATGTACCGAGGTGCAGAGAAAAGCTTTTGTTACGTGCTATGCAGTCTGATTTTACATTCCATAAATCAGTGACAAAGAGCACCCAGTTGTTCTACCTGCATTCCCATCTCGCTAAATGCTTGGCCGGTGAGGAGCTGGCTAGAAGCTTTTTCTCAGCAAGAATAGCCCTTCACTGTTTCCAAATTTTACTCGGTTTACTGTAAGTAAATAAGAAATTAATTCATGTAATTTAGACCGACTAAGGAATGTGGATGGACTAAACTTCATTACATTTGGAATTTATCTGCACTTACAGTTGTATTTTTATGACGTCCGGCCCCTAGCAACCTGGACTTTTCATCCATCAGTTACATTTCCCAGCATAGCTGATCCAAGAAAGTAGATTCTTCCTCACATTTCAGAACACCTGGGAAATAAAGATCTTGGAATTGGTTTTCGAAGTTAAAGTGGAGTTACTATGCTCATTCAGATAATCAAGGGCAGTTCAAGGGAGTTTGGACAGGTTTCTAGATGGCATCAGAACTGAAAATCTGTATTGATAAGTACAAAATGTGTGAAGGATCATCTTTTACCAGAAAGGATTCTATGGATTGCATACCATGAGTAAATTGGAACATTCAATGTTTATGTCTGAATTATTTTCAGATGAATCTGCGTGTTGGTAGTGGTTCTATTCCAGAAGTGTCTGAATAATACTTATACGGGTCTTGATAGATGAGAATAATTCAATGATAACGCTTTGGAGATATATCTGGTAAATTACGTCCATAGTTCTAAGTGTTAATTCTGTTCTAGCTGTTGTGTACGGCCCTGGATTTAAATAGATACAAACTCATAAGTATGGATGAATATATCTATAAAAAAACAAACCACCTCTATATTGTATGGAAGCTCTAATCGCAATGCATTTAATTCTTCAGTTATTGCTACTATGATAATTGAGTAGAGGATCACCCTCAAAATCCAATATTTTGAGCTTTAACTTTTGTTAAATTACTTAATTATATTACCCTATTGGATCAGTGATTTATATTGGTCAGTCCTAATGTCAGAAGAAGGTTCCTTTCCATAACTTCTTCCATCTCTTCCTATGGCTACGGTCTCCATTATTCCTGATTCCACTCCCAGACTCCTATTGTATTAGTTTCTGTGCACCGCCACTGCTTATCAGATTCATTTTTTTTTTACCCTTCATTAGTAGGGAGATTTTTCAACAACATGAGGTCTTCATAAAAGGCATCAGATTGATTCTTGTTCCTCTAATATTATTTTCATTACAATCCTACTCTCCTTCCTGTTTCATCATCCAAACGAAACATCTGTTTTTGTGCTAATTGTATGTAAATACTATTTCTTATTGAGATCATCCATGCTATCATTTTATTGCTCCAAAGTCCAATGAATGTTGCCTGCTGAAATGAAGGACAAAGAACATAAACACAGAGGCAGGGTTAGGCCAGTTTGACCTCCAATATGATCATGGCTGATCCTCCAGGAAACTTAAGCTAACACAAATGGATGTCTTCTCCAATCTATAGATTACCGGTACTTAAAAGTAGCGAAGAGGGGAGTTCATGTGCCTCTGCCCCGATACACATTTTTAAATAGGCATCCTTATGTTCAACCAGGTAGTAGATTCTTCTTATACTGAACAAGGGTACATTTATACATTTTCTATCCTGTTATTATTCTGTAAAATGGTTTTACAGAAATGTAGTATTCTGAAATTAATCTTTCATTAGTTCATATAAAAAGCACATTATACTCTGAAATAGCTGGTCCTTTTTTTTGTATTATTCTAAATTTAGGTCAGCCTTGATTCCAGAGTCCGCGAGGTCATCAACAGAAATATGCTTGAACCTACCCCTCATACATTTGATGATGCACAGCTTCAGATTTACACATTAATGCACAGAGACTCTTATCCAAGATTTATGAACTCTGCAGTCTACAAAACCCTGCTTCAATCCTTAATTGATACATCGTCAGAACCTTAAAGCCTTCCCGACTTTGTTTCTGAAAATAAAATAATGAAATGTCTGTGGGCTATTATTACTCGCAGGGACACTGGAGCTATTTGATCTTCACCAGAAAGTAATACTCAGGCAAATTTTACTAAGGATTTTAATGTCTATCTGCAGAGGGCTCTGAACACAGGCCAAAACACAGCTTCAGATCAACACAGCAAGATTCTCCAAAGGATGACTGATGAAATGTTAGTCGTTTTAAAAAGCCTGTAGTTGTATTTTTTACATGAAAAATTATTAACATGTACTCAAAGACAAGAGTTTGTATGTGGAAGTGCCTTGATGTTCCTCTAATGACATCGTCACCAGAGCGACATATGCTACAATACGGTTTAAAAGTCTCCTACCATTGAACATTATGATAATGATGCCACAACCACATTGGGCAGTACTTCCACTTGTCTTGGAGTATATTATACTTGATATATGTAAACATAATGCTGATGGAAACTAAATGGATCAACTTCAAGTATCGAAGCCAATGGTTTGAAAAACTACTGAAATACTGCCTATAAAGCATGTTGCAAGACCTCTATTATTTTAATATATTTTTCTTCAAATGCAATTTTTTTCATTATGATTTGTGAATACTTATAAAAATTAATTTCACAAATTTATTACTTGTTTTATTTTGCAAATGGAAAACAGACAAAATGTGGGCATTTCAATTATTTTCAAAAAATAAAGCACAAATAATTTTAATTTACAATTGTTTAGTGATCTGTCAAAACTGAATTAGTGTATACAATGTGATTAAAATCTTTTAAAAAGTAATATTTTGTTTATATATTGTACACGGCATAAAACATTTCTACGATTGTACAGAATCACCCACCTCTTCTTGGGAGAAAAATCCTTTCCCCACATTTTGCAAGGTTCATTCCTCCATTTAGATGATTTGAATGTAGTATTGATAGAAGTGTTGATAGTGTGCGGTGGTGCAGGGAGTAGTGTAGGAAAAATGTTCCCAATGTTGGGGGAATCCAGAACGATGGGCCGCAGTCTAAGAATAAAGGGGAGGCCATTTAATACTGAGGTGAGAAAATACGTTTTCACCCAGAGAGTTGTGAATTTGTGGAATTCCCTGCCACAGAAGGCAGTAGAGTCCAATTCACAAGATAAATTTAAAAGAGAGTTAGATAGAGCTCTAGGGGCTAGCGGAATCAAGGGATATGGGGAGAAGGCAGGCACGGGTTACTGATTGTGGATGACCAGCCCTGATTACAATGAATGGCGGTGCTGGCCAAATGCCCTCCTCCTGCACCTATGTTCTATGTTTCTATGTTTCTACTCCAATGACATACAGGTTTGTTGGTTAATAGGCTTGGTATAAATCCAAATTGTCCCTAGTGTGTAAAGGACAATGTTAATGTGCGGGGATCGCTGGTTGGTGTGGACTTGGTGGGCCGAAGAGCCTGTTTCCGCACTGTATCTCTAAACTAAAAAACTAAAGTATTGGGGAACTTTATACCCAGAAACTAATTTTTTTCTCTCCTATCCCTCGACATAGAAGTATTGTAGAAATGTATACCCAGAAACTCCTTTAATTCCCAGTTTCATTAAGCTAAGTAGAATCAAATGATCACATCAGGACACAATAGAGGAAATAGTATGGTCTTCTCATTTTAAATCAATTGCTGTACTATACTTTATGCTATAGTCTACTGGTGATTTTAAGTTTCAAAATATGTACTTCAATACCATACAAAAATAAATGTAGCACACTAGTCATACTGACAAAACAAATGCCAAAAGTTAAATCTATTACTCCAAGTAATTATGTAAATGAAAACAACGTGAAGGAAACTATGATATACACAGAATTGCTAGATTTGTATACTGATAATCGGAAAAACAAAACAAAAATTATGGATGCACAACAAAAGGTGAGATAAAATGTGACATTTGTGATGCTCTGAGAATAGAACCTCCACTAAACAGGTCACAAGGCTAAGGGTTAAGGGATAAGTTGTTTTGTACAAGAATGTTTTGCTATACGAGGTTGTATTACTGTTCAGCAACAATTTGCTGTATCTTGTTAATATGAATGTGATTAGCAAACAGCTGCCTAATTCGTCCAGTTCTACGCAAATTACCCAATTTTCATTTGTCCATTTGTGAAGCTTCATGCAGCAGATTCCTGGTAATCACCACATCTCTATATAACTTTAAAACTATCATCTTGTATGTGTGTGTGTAAGTGTGTGTATATGTGTGCGTTTATGTGTGTGTATATGTGTGTGTCTTTATATTTTTGCCAAAATGCTACGCGGTAACGATAACATTTTTACATATTCTGACTCACATTTTTCCCTTCTAAGCAGTGATCAGCTTCACTTAAGATTTGACGCGATATTTCCTGACTTATTGGTTAAAAAAAGACAAAACTGCCTTTTAAGCTTCGACTGATGACGAGACAATGAGGTGGGCGAGCACGATGGCTCGGGTCAGCACCCCTTTCACACATAGAATATTCCACGAGCTTCGAGTGACGTCAGGGGGAGGGCCACATTTCCAGAACATTCCTCATATGCTTCACCACCTCCCCAACAGTCGACCTGCTTCATTCTCACTGCTTGATGCACTCCTTCATGCTTCATTCTGACTTCGCCATCTTTAAAGGTATGACGTCACAATGAGGTGGACGGGCACCATGGCTCAGGTCGGCGCCCGTTTCACACACGACCGCATGCAGCCTTGCTCGGGTCCTCGGGTCCACGCCCGCACATGACCTCGCTCGGGGTCCTCGGGTCCACGCCCGCACGCGGCCACGCTCGGGGTCCACGTCCACCTGTGACTTTGCTCGGGTCCTCGGGTCCATGCCCACCGACGGCCCAGTGCCTGGTGGGGGGGCTGCTAGGCCTGGACTGGAGCCCATGTGGCGGCAGTCTACAAATCCGGTTAAGAAAGTTAATGCAGGGTTTGTAACGATACACTGCAGAAATTAGATTACGTCAACTGTTTTTGGTTTATGCTAAAAGGTCTCTTACAAGCTACTATTACATGCCAGGCCCGGGCTGAGTACAAGAGCCAGGCCGAGTTCCAGGCCCTGGCGCTGCGCTATGACCTGGGTAGATGTGGCTGCAGGGAATGGGAGTGAGGAGGATGAGGGAGATGGGGTGGGGTCTCTACCCCCTCCCTCTCTGCCCCTCTCCCTCTCTACCCCCCCTCCCCCTCCCTCTCTACTCTCCCTCTCTACCCCATTCCCCTCCCTCTCTACCCGTCCCTATCCCTCTATCCTCACTCGCTTTCAGGGTCAGAGTAGAAGTCCTCCTTCATTTCATCTGAACCTACCAGGTTTGGAGCATACACACTGACAACTTTAGAAAATTGTTTTTCATGTTTAGTTAGGCGAGGGATTTTTAAGTATTGGCTAAATCTACTGAGACACCAGTCTAGTTCCTTCTTGATGGCAAGGCTTATTCCATGAAGATTGTGAAAATATTATAATCTGTCCTTCCGGGTGTAACCATTGCCATGTACATTAAACTGGCTTCTGGAGTATGGTTTTAAATGTACAATTTTGGTTGCCCAATTATAGGAAGGATGTCAACAAGATAGAGAGAGTACAGAGGAGATTTTACTAGAATTGCCATGTACATTAAACTGGACAAACATTTTAAAAATTTGACTTAACAAATTTAACTTTGCCACACAGGATAAATGTCAAAGCATCCGAGTTCCTAAGGTGAAGTAGCAGAGCAGTTTGTTGCAGTTGGAACTCTAAATGAAGGTACCGTAATTCCTGGTTCAGAACTTCATATTGTGGAGTGGAATATGCCTGCCGCGTGTTTTCTTTTAATGGAATAGTTGCTATGGGCTTCAGAGAGTAAGGTCTCGATTTAGTGGCATGGGGGACAAGACAACTATAGATCAACCCGCATTAACAGTCCACCCCTTGCTCAAGCCACACAAGCAGACAGCATTATGAATCCAACCCAACAGCATAACCAACCCAATCGGCATCAGTATTATACAAGTGTAAAATCGAATTATGTGATTACATCCTTGACGGAGCTCCTTGGCAAAGGATTTGAGAACCATGAGGGCGGCACAGTGGCGCAGCGGTAGAGTTGCTGCCTTAAAGTGCCAGAGACCCAGCTACGATCCTGACCTCGGGTGCTGTCTGATTTTCTCCGGGTGCTCCAGTTTCCTCCCACGCTCCAAAGACGTACAGGTTTGTAGGTTAATTGGCTTCTATAAATTGTTCCGAGTGCATGTAGGGTAGTGAAGGTGTGCAGGGATCACTTGTCGGCACGGACTCTGTCGGCCAAAGGGCCCGTTTTCATGCTGTATCTCTAAACATAACATCAGAGATAGGGATGAACATCAAAATAGCTTCTTCAAGCATCCCATTTTTTAAATTACACTAGACTAAGCATCACATGGGAGGGCTGGGCACCAACGCAATATTCCACCTCTCCACCAATTCCAATATTGCTCGCCAGTGGGGGGGGGGCTGTCTGGTGCGCTAGTATGGGTGTTGCGGGCCGAAGGTACTGGTTTCCAGAGGGCTAGTATAGACATTGTGGGCCGAATGGATTCTTGGGCCAGCATCCAACTGTTGCAACGATTTTAAAAGCCAAGCCAAGGCAAACAATTGGGCTGCAGCCACCAGCCAACCAAAATTCATTTTGTGAACACAAACTTGTTAAAAAAAAGGCGAGGCAACCAATTGGGCTGCAGCCACCTGACAACCAAAATTCATTTTGTGAACACAAACTTGTTAAAAAGGCGAGGCAAACAATGGGGCTGCAGCCACCTGACGATCAAAATTCATTTTGTGAACACAAACATTTTAAAACGGCGAGGCAAACAATTGGGCTGCAACCACCTGACAACCAAAATTCATTTTGTGAATACAAACTTTTAAAAAAGGCGAGGCAAACAATTGGGCTGCAGCCACTCTACAGCCGCATCGAGGGGACTCACCGTGGAGTAGACGTGCGTGTTATTTGCAGCTCAGAGAGCCGTGATCCTCTCGCTTCCTGGATCTGGCAGAGACTGAGTGAGGCACTACACTTCCGGGTTTTATAGTCTCGCCCCCTGCCGCCAGTGAGGGCAGCAGAGAGAATGGGGATTTAAAAAAAAAACATTAATATCTCTCTGATTTTTCATCGATGGGAAAAATCCTCTGGTCCAGGAAGGCGGAGGGGGTCTCTGAGCAAGGTGGATAAAAATGACGGCCATAGGTGGCGGCGTTCTCTCGGAAATCGCACCACAGTGGGTCAAAAGCGGTCAAGATCAGACTTTTAGTAATATAGATATCACCACACAGATTATGCATGCTGCACATTCCTTATGTAGTCCAGTTCAGATCTTCATCCCTACCCTGGGCTGCCGGTCTTAAGTTAATGCATCACTGTCTCTTAGCAGATTTGATGCAGACCACGAGGATGAAAGCATGTCATGTTTCCTCAGCTTGCACTGCAATAAAGACTATGAGTTATTGTTAGTTATAACCTCTTTGCATGGGTCTCATCATTCAACATGGTGCCAGAAGTGGGATAGTGTGGTCGTTTGATGGCAGCGTTTAAATCTTTAGGATTGTTGCAAATCCATATTTCTTCCTTATTCTTTTTCATTGCTGCTTTCATGGTTGTGACCCAGTCCGATGGGTCAACGACAGGGGCAACACACCCAGAGTCTCAATTCTGTTGAGTTAGTTTTGTACGCGATCCCGCAAAGCATGGGGAATCCGGGGTGCAGGACGGACATCTGGTTCTAGTCGACATATAGTTTGAAATTGATCTACGCAGTAGCCCCACCTCTGCAGGGGTGGTCCAGAAGCTGGCACGTCATTTCTCTGTTCACGGGTCTCCATATCAACTACAGTCTGATAATGGCAGTCAATTTACCAGCCAGTACTTCAAAGACTATGCTATACGCTGGGTTTTCGTCATATCACCAGCAGCCCCAAATAACCACAGTCAAACGGGCAGGCTGACCGTGCTGTCAGGAGTGCCAAACCAGTGATGGAACAATCCCACAGAGCAGGATCAGACGTTTACCTAGACCTGCTCAACCTGTGCAACATCTCCCATGACCCGATATTGGGTTCACCCACCCAGTAACTCAAGGCAGACCCGAGCCATACTGCCTGTTGCAAAACAGACACTAGTACCGCAAGTGTGCACACCATCCGAAATCCAGTCCAGGCTACAACAAAATTGTAACATTCAAAAAAGATGGTATGACAAGACGAGCAGACCACTTCCACCATTAGCCAAGGGACAAGTGGTCCGTCTACCAACAGAAAAGGGTCACGACTGCCTCGGTGTAATTTCTGGAACTGCTCCCGAGCCACGTTCATATCTGGTCAATGTGGACGGCAGCACCTACAGACGTAATAGACAGCACATCCTGCTGTGAACGAAGTAGCACCACCTCCATATTATCCTGACCGCACAGGTATACTTCCATCCCCATCCAGTGGCACCAGCCCGACCATACCACCGTTGGTTGCCATCCGCTCCAGATCCGGTCGATTCACCCATGGCCACGTCACCTCGACCCCTGCCATGTTCTCCAGTTTTGTCGCTGTTTCAATCTCCAGCACCGGCTCTGCCACCGATCACATCTCCGGTGAAGGGTGGAAATGTAGGCTGTACCGTACGCGTGCAGGCCGCATCTGCAAGCCCAGCCTAAAGTACCCGGGTTACATTTGAACTGCATCTGGTGTTATTCCCTTCAGCTTGTTTACACTTACCACATGTAATCAATGGTACCTACATTTTGCATGCGATTATCATATCTATTTTATTATGAGAAGCCCTTAAGAGGAAGAAATGTAGATTAGTCTGTCTTTACTATATATATATATATCACCACACAGATTGCTATTGCATGCTGCACATTCCTTATGCAGTCCAGTTCAGATCTTCATCCCTACCCTGGACTGCCGGTCTTGGTTAGTGCATCACTGTTTCTCGGCAGATTTAATGCAGACCACTGGGATGAAAGCATGTCATGTTCCCTCCGCTTGTACTGCAATAAAGATTATGAGTTATAACCTCTGTGCGTGGATCCCATCATTCTAGGAGCAGAACCCACTTTTGCTCCAAGAAACATTCTTAAGGCTGATATGTTCTCATCTGTACATATTTACAAGTTAAAGAATCATCTTTAATTCATTTAATTCATCTACAGCTGAAAGGCAGAGAGCGAGGAAGCAGGATTGGTTTAAACTGCACGTATTTTAATGCAAGGGGCCTGACGGGTAAGACAAATTAGCTTAGAGCATGGATAGGTACAAGCGACTGGGACGTTGTAGCCATGACTGAAACCTGATTAAGGGAGAGGCAGGGCTGGCAGCTCAATGTTCCGGGGTACAGGAGCTTCAGGAGAGATAGAGGTGAGTGGAAAAAGAGGACGGGGGGTTGCATTGTTGGTTAAGGAGGATGTCACGGCTGTGTTCAGAGGTGACATTTCGAATGGTTTGTCTAGTGAGCCTATATGGGTGGAGCTGAGGAACAAGAAAGGGATGATCACCTTTTTTGGGGTCTACTACAGACTTCCGATTCGTCAACGGGAATTAGAAGAACAAATGTGCCAGGAGATAGCAGACAGCTGCAGGTCAAATAAAGTTGTTGTAGTAGGGGATTTTAACGTTCCCAATATTTACTGGGAAAATCATAGACTGAAGGGTTTAGATAGGGTGCAATTCCTCAAAAGTGTTTGTGAGAGTTTTCTTAAGCAGTATGTGGAGACCCCTACACGTGAGAGGGTAACGCTGGATCTAGTATTGGGAAGGGCAAGTTAATGAAGTGTGTGTGGAGGAGCCTTTTGGGATCAATGACCACAGTTCGATCAGGTTTAAAATAGTATGGATCGGGACAGAGAGGGTCTCTCCTTAAAATGCTCAACTGCGGTAAGGCCAACTTTGAGGGTATGAGAAAAGGTTGACTGGAGCAGGTTATTAGAGGGGAAAGGAACCGGCCAAGTGGGATGTTTTTAAAAGTGTACTGAAGAAAGCTCAGGAGTGTACATCCCCATTAGAGTGAAGGGCAAAGCAGGTAAACATAAGGAAGCTTGGCTGACGAGGGGAATTGAGACGTTGGTCAAAAATAAGATGGATGCGTGGGACAGGGAAAGGCAGCTGGGATCAAGTACATCCATGGAGGAGTTTCGGGAACTAAGGAGTAAACTAATAAAGGAAATCAGAAGGGCAAAAAGGGGCCAGGAGATAGCTTTGGCGGGTAGCATTAAGAACAATCCCAAAATATTTTATAAATACATAAGGGGGAAATGAGTAATTAGAGAGAGAGTGTGACCTCTCAGGAATCAAAGCGGCCACCTCTATGTGGAGCCACAGGAGATGGTCAAGGTCCTAAATGAGTATTTCTCCTCTGTATTTACCGAGGAAAAAGACAGTAGGACGAAGGAAATTGGAGCCGTCACTGGAAGTGTCTTGGGAGCAGTCAGAGTTACTGTCGAAGAAGTACTGAAGGTACTGTCGTGTTGAAGGTAGACAATTCTCCAGGGCCTGATCTGATATATCCGAGGACATTGTGAGAAACTAGAGAGGAAATTGCGGGAGCCCTGGCTGAAATTTATGAGTCGTCCTTAAGTACAGGAGAGGTGCCGGAAGACTGGAGGATGGCAAATGTTGTACCTTGTTTCAAGAAGGGCGGCAGGGAAAATGCTGGGAACTATAGGCTGGTGAGCTTAATATTTGTAGCTGATAAGTTACTGGAGCGTATTCTGAGAGATAGGATATATAGGCATTTGGATGGGCAAGGGGTGATTATGGATAGTCAGCATGGTTTTGTACGTGGGAGGTCGTTTCTCATAAATATGAATGATTTTTTTGAAGATGTGACCAAAAAGGTTGATGAGGGCAGAGCTGTAGATGCTGTGTACAGGGACTTCAGTAAGGCATTATTGACTCTATGGAAGGAAGCATAGTGGAATGGTGGCAGGTTGCTTCTCAGTATGGATGCCTGTGACTAATGGTGTGCCTCAGGGTTTGGTGTTGGGCCCGTTACTGTTCGTCATCTACATCAATGAGTTGGATGAGGACATACAGGGCAAGATTAGCAAGTTTGCTGATGATACAAAAGTTGGTGGTTTTGCAGATAATGAAGATGGTTATGAACGATCTGGATCTGGATCGATTGGCCAGGTGGGCTGAGGAATGGTTGATGGAATTTAATACAGAGAGGTGTGAGGTGATGCATTTTGAGATGTCAAACAAGGGCAGTACCCTTCATGTAGAGCAGAAGGATCTAGGAGTACAAGTGCATGGTTCCTTGATGGCCTTACCAAGGTCGTATCTGGACTTCTTGTAGGATATGGACCAAGCGCAGGCAAGTAGGACTAGTGTAGCTGGGACATTGGTCGATGTGGCCTGTTTCCACTTTATGACTATCTTTCTTGCTGTCACAAATTGATGCAAGTCAAGTCAGATTTATTCGTCACGTGCACATAAAGTGCAGTGAAATGAACTTGCCAGCAGCGATACAATTGAAAAAAAGAACACACAATAAAAATTTAACACAAACATCCACAACAGCATTCAACAGTGTGGTGGAAGGCACAAAGTTTTGTCGTTCCTCCTCCATTTCCCCCTGTGATCGGGACCACAACCCTCCGCAGTCGCCGCTGCGGGCGGCCAGATGAGCAGACAGGTTAAGTCCTGAATCGGTGCTTCCCCACCGGAGACCGCGGCTTCAAGATGGTGTAGGCTGCAGGCCGGTGGTCGAAGATCTAAAGTCCCTGCCGCGCCGCACCCATAAGCACCGCAGACCGCAGGGCCAGTGGTCGGAGCTCCTCTCCAGGGATCCCTGGCGAGGGATCCCGCTCTGGATGGTAAGACCCCGCCGCGCCCGCGGTTAGAAGTAGGCCGTGGGACGGCGGTCGGAGCTCTTCTCCCCCGGGGTCCCGAACGGGGGATCGCAGGCTCCGGACGCTGCTCCAGCTGGAGCTCTGCAGACAGCGGCTTCAGGCTGCTGCGGGCCAGCGAACAGAGCGCTCCCTTCCGGCGACACCCGGCGAGGGCTCGCCCGCTCCGCAACGAAAGAGTCCTCGCTGCGCCCGCTGCTGAAGCCCCGGGTGCGTCTCCAGGAAAGGCTGCACCGATCCTCTTTGTTAGGCCGCGAGGAAGGCGACATTGAAAAAGTCGCCTCTCCGTGGACGAGGCGACCGAAGCGACCTTCGAGCCAGCACCGCCACTCAATGTGATTATGGCTGATCATCCATAATCAGTACCCCGTTCCTGCCTTCTTCCCATATCCCCTGACTCCGCTATCTTTAAATGCCCTATCTAGCTCTCTCTTGAAAGTATCCAGAGAACCAGCCTCCACCACCCTCTGAGGTAGAGAATTCCACACTCACAACTATCTGTATGAAAAAGTGCTCATCTCCGTTCTAAATGGCTTACCCCTTATTCTTAAACTGTGGCTCCTGGTTCTTGACTCACCCAACATCGGGAACATGTTTCCTGCTCTAGCGTGTCCAAACCCTTATTAATTTTATATGTTTCTATAAGGAAATTCTAGTTTAAGTATGCTCTCAAATTGTTCATACATATTTCAATGAGATACCTTCTCATCCTTCTAAATTCCAGAGTATACAATCCCAGCCGTTCCATTCTCTCAGCATATGACAGTCCCGCCATCCCGGGATTTAACCTTGTGAACCTACGCTACACTCACTCATTAGGAAGAAGGTTCTTCCTCAAATTTGGAGACCAAAACTGCACACAATACTTCAGGTGTTGTCTCACTAGGGCCCTGTACAACTGCAGAAGGACCTCTTTGCTCCTATACTCAACTCTTCTTGTTATGAAGGTCAACTTTGCTTTCTGCACTGCCTGCTGTACCTGCATGCTTACTTTCATTGACTGAAATTGATTGGTCAACAAAGGCAAGTTGGCCCGAAGGACTTGTTTCCGTGTTGTATGACCCTACGACCAAAAGATGAATGGAAATACTTGAGATATTTCTGTTGAAATAAAAGTATTTACAAGAACTCTGGAAATTCAAACTTAAACAGTTTTGCTCCAGAACATCAATATTTTGGCCCAAGAGTCAAGGTTGTTTTAAACAGAGCATTGAAATTCTTATTTGCAGCAACTGATCACCTGCCACCCAGCCCCAAAATATTCCTCTTCTTTAGAAAGTTACAAACAGCATCAGAGATAGTTGCAAAACACATTGTGCAGGAGTAACTCAGTGGATTGGGCAGCTTCTCTGAACCAAATGGACAGACGATGTTTTAGGGCTGGGCTCTTCTCCGGAGATAGAAATGTCACCGATCCATTCTATGCAGAGATGCTAGCTGACCTGCCGAGTTACTCATATTACTTGAGACTCCAGCATCTGCAGTTATTTATCTCTGATGCAATTTGCTCTTATTCAGCCACAGCCAAACCCTAATTTTTCCTCTAGATCAGAGATATCGTACAATCCTTTCATGTCCACCTCAGCATCCGGGTCAATTTCAATCTGGTTTCAAGCCAATACATTTTGGTATTGCTCAGTAATTCAATGCATATAAAACAAAATTATTATTATGCAAAATCTCTTTTTTTTTAACTGTTATAGTGGATCTTCTGATAATCACAAGACCCACTATAATAGTTAAAATGTTTAAAACAAGAGAACCCTCAAAGAATTACACTAATATACATTTTGCTGCACTTTGTTTTAAATCACGCAGCAAATTAAAAAAAGGCACAGTAGGACCATGTGCATACAAATACAACACCCCTACTAGGCCATACTATAAACTGGTTTGGAAATAATTATCTGTTCTTTCATTAATACTGGACAAATTGTGGAATTTTCTGGAATAAGGAATACATGATTTCCTCAAAAGGTATTAAGCATTGTCTGTAGTAGCCATTTAGCTTAACTCAGTATGTTATAAACCATAGCCAATTGCCTTTAAGTTTTATAACATGCCTGTAATTATGTGGGTGAGATTTATTACGTAGTTGGAGGTGTGTTTGCGGCTGGGATTCTTGTGCAGACGCTAGTATTTTTTATTTTAGCTTTAAAGAGCATGGGGGAGGTTACAGCTTTTGACCATGCACGGGTTTGACTTACGAGTAAGATCAAAATGTACTTCAACAAGAAGTTTGGATGAATATCTCACTGTTTTTACTACGACAATAAATAAACTATTAATTAAGAATGTGTTTTGAAGAGGCTCGGTGTTGGGGCCGCAACTGTTTACTATATATTAATGATTTGGAAGAGAGAATTAGGAGCAACACTAGCAAGTTTGCGGATGACAAAGCTGGGTGGCAGTGTGAACTGTGAAGAGGATGTTAGGAGGTTGCAGGGTGACCTGGACAGGTTGAGTGAGTGGACAGATGCGTGGCAGATGCAGTATAATATAGATAAATGTGAGGTTATCCACTTTGGTGGCAAAAACAAGGGGGCAGATTATTATCTCAATGGGGTTAGGTTAGGCAAGGGTACAGCGAGACGTGGGTGTCCTTGTACACCGGTCACTGAAAGTTGGTGTGCAGGTACAGCAGGCAGTGAAGAAAGCTAATGGAATGTAACAAGAGGATTTCAGTATAGGAGATGTAGGTGCAGGTGTACAGGACTCTTCTGCAGGTGTACAGGACTCTGGTAAGACCACATCTGGAGTATTGTGTACAGTATTGGTCTCCTAATTTGAGAAAGGACATTCTTGTGATTGAGGCTTGCATTCACTGGAGTTTAGAAGGATGAGGGGGTTTCTTATAGAAACATATAAAATTATAAAAGGACTGGACAAGCTAGATGCAGGAATTTTTCCCCCAATTTTGGACGAGTCCAGAACCAGGGGGCATAGTCTGAGAATAAAGGGGAGGCCATTGAATACTGAGGTGAGAAAATACTTTTTCACCCAGAGAGTTGTGAATTTGTGGTATTCCCTGCCACAGAGGGCATTGGAGGCCAAATCACTGGATGGATTTAAGAGATAGTTAGATAGAGCTCTAGGGGCTAGTGGAATCAAGGGATATGGGGAAAAGGCAGGCACGAGTTATTGATTGGGGACGCTCAGCCATGATCACAATGAATGGCGGTGCTGGTTCGGGCCGAATGGCCTCCTCCTGTACCTATTTTCTATGCTTCTATCTTTCGACGGCATTGAATGTCTCGTGGAGAGCTCGTGGATGCGTAACAAAACTGTCTCCTTACCCCTGTCTTCAATAATAGTGGGTAGATGAAAAAATTCCTTGAATGATATAATAATCTGCCACTACATCTAGTCAAAAGCTACCTTACAGACAGGAGGTAGAAGAATTGGTCCCATAGAAGAGGGACAGAAGATTGGGCTGGATCTCTGGAGAGAGATTACCGCTAGAAGAGTTAGTTACATGAAAGTGGAACTGAAGACTGGTTCCGAAGAAGAGGAACTGAAGAAAATAGATCTCAGCCAGAGATTGGCTTAGAGATTAGAGATTAGAGGCACTATATCGGTGAGACCAAGCGGAGGTTGGGCGATCGTTTCACCGAACACCTCCGCTCGGTCCGCAATAACCAAGCTGACCTCCCGGTGGCTCAGCACTTCAACTCCCCCTCCCACTCCGTCTCCGACCTCTCTGTCCTGGGTCTCCTCCATGGCCACAGCGAGCAGCACCGGAAATTGGAGGAACAGCACGTCATATTCCGTTTGGGGAGTCTGCATCCCGGGGGCATGAACATCGAATTCTCCCAATTTTGTTAGTCCTTGCTGTCTCCTCCCCTTCCTCAGCCCCCCTGCTGTCTCCTCCCATCCCCCAGCCTTCGGGCTCCTCCTCCTTTTCCCTTTCTTGTCCCCGCCCACCCCCGCCCCCGATCAGTCTGAAGAAGGGTTTCAGCCCGAAACGTTGCCTATTTCCTTCGCTCCATAGATGCTGCTGCACCCGCTGAGTTTCTCCAGCTTTTTTGTGTAACCTTGGCTTAGAGATTTATGGACAGGCACGCGACTTATCTGAAGATTGAAAACTTCACCATAAAATCGTGAGTAGAACAGCTATTGTATTATGCTGTAAATTTGAAATCTGGAATGCTTTAATTTAGAACAGCTTCTTAATGAGATGCCAAGGGCGAGTGAGTGACTGGAGATCCAGGTGCTGGCCTTGGATTGTTTTGAAGTTGAGATAAGACATATTAATTCTGAACTGAAGTCACTCTATACTTCAAAAATATTTGGATGTTTTCTGGAAGTCCAGTTTGTTTTGGTTTGTTGTCTGATGTTTACAGAACACTCAGCAGAATGTTTATCAATTGTGACTGGAGAGAACTAAAGAGGCCCTGGCTCTGAAGAAGGGTTTCGGCCCGAAACGTCGCCTATTTCCTTCGTTCCATAGATGCTGCTGCACCCGCTGAGTTTCTCCAGCTTTTTTGTGTAACCTTCGATTCTCCAGCATCTGCAGTTCCTTCTTAAACACTAAAGAGGCCCTGTTTGTCCAATTGGCAGATTTGGCAAACTGCCAAGACCTGAATAAATCCAAGGAGCAAGATGCAGCAGGTGAGTCAGAGGAGCCACAAGGTGGCGGAGAGGAGCCAAGATATCCGAAGAGAAACAAAGCTCACCGAAAAGGCCTGAGTTGTACATTTTGGAGAAATGCCAGAATGAAAGAAACAAGCTATGGAAGCGTGTTATCGATTTAATAGAGATCTAGGGGGAACTCATGTGCCTTGAAGAAGATGCTGATGAAGTAAAATCTAATCATGGACGACTAGTCAACCTCCGCCTTGAGTGCACAAAACCACAAATTATTACTGAGCCTATCACTGCCTTTGTTCCTCATGAGGAAGGCAAAGAGCGTAATCAGTGGTTTCAAAAAGCAATTGAATATCTTAACGGCCTCATTGGCAATGTGGAGAAATGGTTAGCTGAAGTTGATCAAAGGGCCGTGTGTGCTACAGCAGGAGATGCTATGCAACAAGGTGTCAAAATTGAACATGAAGTAACACCACAAGATAGTATCTCAAACATTTTGAACACGAAGATCGAGACATAAGTCTAGTTCAGAAGCGAGTTCAATATCAAGAGCCTCTGCTCGTATGGAAGCTGAAGCAACTGTGGCTGTTCTTACGCTACGAGCTGCCGTCTTGGCGAGAAAGCATGAGATTGAAGCACAGGAAGAACAGTTGGAAGAGTTGAGGAAAGAGGCCGAGGCATGTGCGGAACAGACGAACAGAGAGGTTGAGGAACAAAGGCAGTTAAAGAGAGAAAAGGAACAGTTGAAACTGGATACAAAGTTGGAAGAAACCAGGAAGAAGATTGAGATACTGGAGGGCCAAGGGGTGGCTCTAAAGTATCTGAAAGGAAGAACTCTTGTATGAGAGGAAGAACTGCTCAAAGTGAGACAGCAATTGGATTAATTCCACAACCGAGGACCACCAGATTTCATGGCTTTGAACACCCATTGGAACAGTGTTGGGCCGATAAAACCATATCAGCAACTGGGTGCCAAACCAAAGCAAAGTACACACTCCGGACAAACCAGCAACTCAGTAGACTTTTCTGAGACCTGATACACAGGCTCGAGCTAGCCAAGATGGGCGGATGCCTGTTTATGATACAAAGAGGAATCGTCAGAGGCAAACAACTAGTCATATATTTATCATCCGTTTGCGCCAAGCCAAGGATCTCAGGTGAATTTTTTGAAATGGCGAAGAATCAAGCTGAATTCAACACGCTCATAGCTCAACAAAATCCTCTCTTCCACCCTACCACCAATAGAAATTCCTAGATATGATGGTGATCCTTTGCGGTGTGAAGCTTTCATAATGGCATTTCATGAAGTAGTAGAAATGAAAATTACTGATGAAAAATAGCGCTTATGATTTCTGGCGTATTATACAAAAGGAAATGCTGAGATACTTGTAGAAAGTTGTCCAAATAGGCCTGAAAGCCAAGGCATGTCGAGAGGCAAGAAGGTTATTTAAAGAACGATATCCATGAAGAAGGCCTATGCTTGGAAAGATGCTAAGTCAGAAGATGTGGAGGCATTATGTGATTTTGTGATATTTCTTCGAGGTTGTTGTAGCTCGATGAAAATTCTCGACCACATGGAGGAGAACAACCTTGTTAGTAATACTGGAACCATCATTCTAAAACTGCCCTTTGGACTTTGAGAAATGTGGAGAGATAAAGCAGGCCCGATGGTGAAGGGGTTTCGGCCCGAAACATTGCCTATTTCCTTTGCTCCATAGATGCTACTGCACCCGCTGAGTTTCTCCAGCATTTTTGTGTACATTCCAGATAATGAAGAATCGAGTAGCCATGTTACCAGACCTGGTGGATTTCTTGGAAAGGGAAGTACGGTTCATGTTAGATCCACGCCACGGGAGTATTCAAGATCACAAACCAATTGCAACTGTCAAAGGTTCTACCTTTACTAAAACTAAATGAAGATCAGGACCTAAGGTAGGCAGTTTTGCTACTGCTATAATACCTGTGGAAACGACAGGTGGAATGAAAGGAGATGTATCTATTATCAAGCAAAAAGGATTTTGTTTGTTATGTGATGAAGTTGGTCACACCATAAGGTGGTGTCGAAGATTCACGAAGAAAGAATATAAAGAAAAGACGGATTTCTTGAAGGAGAAGGGAATCTGCTTTGGATGTTTGAAAAACGGAAACATGGTTAAAGACTGTGAGAGTCCTACAAGCAAAATCATCCTGAAGCACTTCACACTGTAAAGAAGCCAGAGCAAATAGAACAGGAGAAGCCAGCTACTAGTGATGCTGTCACCTCACCTCAGATAACTGCTCATATTAGGGCCGGGGCAGAAACCTGTATCTTACCTATACAGGTAAAGAATAGCAAGGGGAATATAGTGTTGCAAACGTATGCATTTTTTGGATCATCGAAGTTTGGCTACCTTTTGTACAGAAAGCTTGATGAAAAGGTTGGACATCACAGGAGAAGAGGTTAAGATTTTACTTCGGAGTCACGTGAGTGATCCCAGCTCAGTGCGCAGATGCGGCATTATCGCACAGCTGTGCAACGCGGCCAGCGGGAGTCGGCAGCTCCCGCATCCAAGGACGTGAGGTAAGTACTTACCTTAATCGGGCCTTGTGGTTTTTTGCTCCAGGGGGAGCAAAGTAGAGAGGAAGCGGCCCCCGTTCGACTCCAGCGAAGGAGCCGACAGTGGAGGGGGAAAGGCGCTAACGGGACCGCACAGGCTGCGGACCGCTGCAGGGAGCTGCGCTGATGCCGGTCCGCTGAACAGCTGTTTGGTGAACAGCAGCGGACCGGCGGGAAATTAAAAAACCCGACCAGCAGCCCTGCAGACTCCTGACAAGGAGAATCGCCGCCCGGGAACCGCTACAATGCCGCCTGAAAAACGGCAGGCAGCCTCTACATACAGGTAAGACAAAAATCTTACCAATTTACAGGAGCCAACTTCTACAGGAGCCAACTTCTACAGGAGCCAACTTCCTCCAAAACTGGAACAGGTTGGAGACAGCAAAAATAAGTATGTCTGTCTCCCCAAGCCAGAGGAGGTCATGGAGTTCAAAACCTCCAGGGAAAAAGGGGCACTGGCTGAATGCCAAGGGAGCTGACACTCCTACCCCAGTGCTATTGCACTAGCCATCTCCCTTGACGAGGGATTGATGCAACAGCGGAGTTTGAGCTATGCCTCCTCCAATTTATAGCACACCCTTTTGCTCCCTCTTTTGAGGCTAGCTAAGGAGGCCAGGGCTGGGCTGGCTTAAACGCTGGGCAGGCGGACGAGAACAGCAGTATGCCAGGGGAGCAGGATCAGGAAGAGCTACTGGGTGTCGTGGGCCACTACATGGCTCCTCCACGCGACCATCTTCCCAACAAAGCCCTGCAGGAGCAGGCCTTTCTAGAGGCAAATCCGTAGGCAGCTGGGTCAGCAGACTCGCAGACAAGAGCTAAAAGCAACGAATTCTGAAGCTCCTAACAGAAGGGTCAAGATGTCACCGCCTTTGCTCGTTTTCCACGGATCATACTCACCTGGCAGGCGAGACGCCATGATCACCAAGGTGGTTCTCCCAGGATGAGACTATCCCGTTGCACTACCAGGGTGCTGACGCCTAAGATGTTCCCAAATTTGGGATACTCGACTGAACAATGGTGCATATAAGACCTGCCCGCAACCCCAAATATACGGGGCTATGCAAACCGCTGCTGCGGGAAGAGAGGCAGCTAAACCTGTGCGCCTCATGAGGGCAGGCCATGGAACGAGCAGGACATCGCATCCAACACCCAGCTGGCAGCACCCCTCGGCATCCACCAGCAATATCAAACAAGGACTGGTGAAAGCCTGGCGACCGCTTCACATTACCCCCAAAGTTCTTTTTAGACAGGGGCCCAGAGCGGAGCCGTGGGAAAATGCGCCGCCCCACCGACAGCACCAGCATACCAGCAAACTAGGCCTTCATGAAAAAACAATAAACATGGAGGTAGGTAGTCTGGTTCCTCCCAGTTTACACTAAATAAGGGTGTTCTACTAACTGCGGGGGGGGGGGGGGGGGGGGGGGGGGGGGGCATTTACACTTGTTGATAAAGCATGGGATGCTGTCACAAATAACTAAAATATACTCAACAGTATTAGTGGATAAAAACGAATTCAAATTGGGCATATTACCGCCAGTTCAGCAATGCGCCCAAAGGGCATTTTCTCCCTCTAAGAAAGAGAAGTGAGAAGGTCAAGCTGAACTAGAAAGGCTCATTACTAAACGGATCATGGGAGTAAACATGAACCATTGGAATTTGTATCGAATATATTCACCAAAACTACAAAAGATGGTGAATGTAGCATCATCATTGATCTAATATCACTAAATAAATCTGTTGAGTATATACACTTTAAGATGGAGACGGGTTTTTGTCACTGCCAGACATCTGATCTCCAAAGGATACCTATGGGGAGCATTGATATGGAAAATGCTAACTATCTTATACCCATACACTAGGATCATTATAGATACCTAAAAAAATTTACCTGGATAATGGATATCCCGGTTAGGGCAACTATGGGAGCATTGAGCATTCCCTATGGTCTAACCTCAGCCCTAAACTATTATAAATATTTAAAAAATGGCCATGAAAATATTAAGAAAACAAGCATAATCATGGTATATATTGGATGATATCCTCATATTAGGGGAAACAAAGGAATTAGCTGTGGCAGCAGTTCTAGCTACGAAACAGCTCCCTAAAGCTCTGAGGTTTATCCCACGCCCAGATAAACCAGAATTGAAGCGTTAACTACCATGGATTATCTGGGCTTCAATAATAATTCCGTCCATATGACTGTTACTTTGCCAAGGTACTTGGGTCACTATAATCAAATCATGAATGTACCCACTGAAGCTATATCACAATTACGGTGGTGGGCAGACATATATTTGGCATAGTTTTCAGCCCTATTATCATCACCAATCCCAACTTGGTTATTAAAAACCGATGCCAGTACTTTAGGCTGGGGAGCAACTAAACTCCATATCCAGCACAGGTAACAGATGGACCAATTCACAAACATCGTTACTACACACACCGGGCATCAACTACTTGGGATTGGTGATCGCCTATTGGGCTAAAAAGCATATGCATTTCAAATGCAGCACGTACATATGTGGTTACGGATTGATAATACTATGGTGGTGGCTTATATCAACCATATGGGGAGCATAATAATCATTATTGTGCAACAAATTGGTCAAACAAATCTGGCAATGGTGTGTCAAAAGACATTTTAACTATCAGCTGCCTATGTCCTAGGAAGCTAGAACACAGTGGGAGACACCATGTCACGGGGTAAAATTTATGATAACATTGAATAGATGTCAAACCCAAGATATCTGCTAAAGGTATTAAGCAGTTTGAAAGCCAGATATCAATTTGGTTGCACAAGACGGAATCACCAGTAACCTATGTATGTGACTTAGGAACCAGATTAGAGGCAGCAGCGATAGATGCCTACACGCTGGAAGGGGGAATTTCTGCTTTGCCTTCCTCCCTTCTGCCTCATCAGTCGGGCACTTCGCAATACAGATGGGATCTGTCTCCGAGATATTGAACGTGCCCGACCGGCCTACACAGCCATGGTTCCCAGTTCATCACGACACGGTGGGCGAGTCACCTATGGATTTCCCTAGTGGACCATGGTTGCTGACTCAACCCAGTATCAGGCACAAGCCACCCATGCCAGAAAAACATCAAACTCCTGGGTGCAGGTTTTGAATAGACCTTACCAGGGACTGGGATTATCCAAAGGAACCATTACCACCATGTCGGCATCCCTGCGAACAATCACCAAAAGCTAACATGGGTAAAATACTGCCACGACGCAGGGACAACAAACTATTCAACCACTGACGTATTGGAGTTCCTGGAACATCTACACCATGACTAAAAGGTGAGTTACAGTGCCGTAAATACAGCATGGAGCGCCTTATCTGCTTATCTAAAACAGCATGACAGCAGAGCATGGGATCCCATCCACTGAAGGTAAACTTATGAAGGGCAACTATAATAATAAGCCCCAAAAACCCAGGTATACCCATGTATGGGATATTGGTGTGATATTGACATATCTCAGAGAATGGCACCAGCCAGATCCCTCAGCTTGCTCAATCTATGTTAAAAACGCTCATGCTTATGGCTCTCGTACACGCTCACAGAGTCCAGTCACTCCATAAAACTAGACTGGATAACATGGTGATTACCCCAGACGCATCACGTTCATATTCTAGGTCTGGTAAAAATCTAACTCGCAGGTATATGGGACTAGGCGAGATTATGAGTTCGGCACGGACTAGTAGGGTCGAGATCGCCTGTGTTTTCCGTGCTGTAATCGTTATATGGCTATATGGACCAGGAACGCCCAATTCACTGGTGGGATTCCGGGCCTACCCACCAGAGTCTAGGTTGAGTGTGGTGACCCATCTACTACAATATATAGACACAACCCACAATCTTAGAGGGAGAGGAAAGCCTATGGGTCAACCACAGAAACCCCAAGACGGGGTATGAGCCAACCACTCCAAGGTGGCTCAAACAGGTACTGAAAGCTGCCGGAATAGATAATAATACATTTTAATCCCATTCCACTAGGGCAGCATTGATATCAGCGGCTGAACGAATGGACATCCCGGTTGGCCACATTCTCAATACGGCAGAATGGTCAAGGGAACGACGTTCAGAACATTTTTTATTATAAACCGTTGATAAACCTGATTTAATTGCAGAAAGAATATTACAAACTGCAATATTAATTTAAGCTCAGGGGAGCTCTTTATGTTGTTATTGTTAACAAATACCTTTCTGTTTCTTGTGAAAGCAGATCCACTGGTTGATTACGATAACACTTCCTCCCTCAAAAACTTCGGCAGTGAGTGAAATAAAAACTGTTACACGGTTTGAAATCACAGACCTTTGAAGTCTTCACGGAATCACTCACGTGACTCCGAAGTAAAATAGTAAGATTAAACGAGTACTTACCAGTATGAAGTTTGATCTGTATTTTATGAGGAGTTACGGTGAGGTATTACGAGCCCTCCGCTCCCACCCTCAATATATAGATCAAACTAATAAACTGATGTCTCATGATCTTTACTATCTTACTTCAAATATTGTGTCTATCCTGTGATTTCACACCGCTGCTTCGAAGTATGCCGCACCTGCGCACTGAGCTGGGATCTTCACGTAATACCTCACCGTAACTCCTCATAAAATACAGATCAAACTTCATACTGGTAAGTACTCGTTTAATCTTACTATTCTATTGCGTACCATGAATGAGGAGAAATCCTGCGATAGTCATTACATTACAAGTATGGAGATAACTAGTCTGGATGAAGACAATTTTATACCAATATCTGAGGTGTTTACACGAGACCATGCCTGTTTGTCATCAAAATATACCCAGACATGAGGACTTGAGACAATGGCCTTACTTGAAGGATGTCAAGATACCTAAAATAAATTCTGGTATCGACCTACTTATCGGAACGAATGCTTTAAGGGCATTGAAACCTATACAGACTATGAGGAGCCGTTTGCTGTGAAAACCCTACAAGGATGGGTTATAACCATATAACCATATAACAATTACAGCACGGAAACAGGCCATCTCGACCCTTCTAGTCCGTGCCGAACACATAATCTCCCCTAGTCCCATATACAGGTGCACAACCTTTTATCCGACGATCCAAATAACGAAAACCTCCGAATAGCGACATTTTTTCAGTCCTTGAAGAAAGGTCCTTGAAAACGTTCACCGAGGGCAGCCCGCAGAGGTGACAGCGGAACCTCCGGTCGGTCCTCGAAGAAAGGGGAACTAAATCCCCATTCATAAAAGAGGTGAGGGTATATTGCGCGGGAGGGTTAATAATTGACAATCTGCTGCTGCCTGCCCGCTGAGTTTAAAAGTTCCCACGGTAGACTCACGATACACAGTGTATCGTGAGTCTTGCATGAGAACTTTTTAACTCAGCGGGCAGGCAGCAGCAAATTGTCGCTCCCTTCAGTTTCACCCCACCTACACCTCTCTGCTTCCAGGCCATGTGTGTGACCCCCTTCCCTCTCCTCTCCAGCTCCCCGCCCATTGCACCGGCGCGGGGGTTTTGCACTGTCTTCACGTCGGAGCCAGTGCCAATCACCGGAGACGTCAGGACCAACGGGACACCGACCCCCAGGCCCACTGCAAGCACGGAGATCCCAGAGACCCACAGCCAGCAGCAGCCCAGCCCCGTTCCAATTCCAGAGGTACACGCTCCCCGTAGGGACAGGAGGTGATTGTGTGCAAGGTGCGTCTTGGTCTTGAGGTTGCGGATGAGGGGGCGCAGCTCGGGCTGTGACGTCTCTGGCCACCCCCCTGTACAGGAGCTGAGACTGGGAACTGTGGGGTTGTTTGCAGTTGCAGAGGGAGGGGGATAAGGGCGGTACTGTTCCCAGTCTCAGCTCCATTCCAGAGGGGTGACCGGAGACGTCAGGACCAACGGAACACCGACTGCAAGCACGGAGATCCCATAGACTCACAGCCAGCAGCAACTCTAGCCCAGCCCCGCTCCAACTCCAGAGGAACCCGGGTTGCGGATGAGGGGGCGCAGCTCGGGCTGTGGGGAACTGCCACTTGTCGCTGTAGCGGCGCATCGGGGAGCGGGTTCCTGTTGGTCCTGACGTCTTCGGCCACCCCCCTGGACAGGAGCTGAGAGACGTCAGGACCACCAGAAGCCGCTCCCCGATGGGCCGCTACAGCGACAAGTGGCAGTTCGCCCACAGCCCGAGCTGCGCCCCCTCATCGGGACACCGACCCACAGGCCCACTGCAAGCACGGAGATCCCAGAGACTCACAGCCAGCAACAACTCTAGCCCAGCCCCGCTCCAACTCCAGAGAAACCCCGGTTGCGGATGAGGGGGCGCAGCTCGGGCTGTGGGCGAACTGCCACTTGTCGCCGTAGCGGCCCATCGGGGAGCGGATTCCTCTGGAGTTGGAGGGACAGGGAGACACAGCGGCTTTTGAGAATGGTGGGCAATCACTTCCAAAGTTCTGCCCACACAGTCAGTACACCTCTCCTACACTTGTCTCCCGCACTAAGATTATCTCGCAGAGAATGATCCCAGCCTAACCCTCCCTATTCTCTCCTATTCTGCAAGAAAAAACTACATTGAAGACTCAAACTCGCGATCGAGTAACTGCCGGGATCGAGGCGCAAACTCGCGACCTTGCGGATATGAGCCGAGCACTCTACCACTGAGCCAGCCGTTAAAATCTACGCTAAAAATCTTCCATTCCGAAAGCCGAAAAATTCTGAATTACGAAAAGTGTCTGGTCCCAAGGCTTTCGGATAAAAGGTTGTGCACCTGTACCTGCGCTCAGACCATAACCCTCCATTCCCTTCCCATCCATATAATGGATGGGAAGGGAATTATCTATGGCTCCTTGAGAAGGAACAATGAAACAGGAACCAGAAGAACTACCCTGCCGCTGCTGTTAATCAAATATTTACAGGTTAATTAGAAAAGCTATTGATCAAGCAATACAATCATGACTTCAATGAAATGACCAGTAAGGAATGAGAAGAAATGTACAGGGAAAAGTTAAAGTTCATTCATATTATGAACTACTCAGTAAAGATGATAGACAGACACCATTGTCTGGACTTACCTTTCAAACAAGAAATAGTTACTCTGCCGAATAATCATTGTATGGCAGAGCAACGCACCCAGAATCTGAAACCCAAGTTTGGCAAGAATTCCCAAATTTTCATGAGGAATATACATCTTTCCTAAAGGATATGATTGACAATGATTATGCCAAATGGTACCAACAAACCAACTGAATCGAAGTGATGAAGAGCTTTGGTACATTCCACACCATGGGGTGTATAACTCGAAGAAAGGGACCTTGAGGGTCGTCTTCAAAAGAACATCACTTAACTGTCAACTACTGCAAGGTCCAGACCTTAACAACTCACTCATGGGAGTTCTCATTAAATTTAGATAAGAACCGATTGCTTTGATGGCTGATATTAAAGCAATGTTTCTTCTAATCAAAGTGTCAGAAAAACACATTGACTCCTTGCGATTCTTATGGTAGCCTGATGGGGATGCACAACAAGCTCTCGTTGAATACCGGATGAAGGTACATCCCTTTGGAGCAGTGTCATCACCAAGTTGTGCAAACTTTGCATTAAAGAAGACCACAGAGGACAATGAAGCTCACTTTCCAGAAGAAGTGATAACCACTGTGAAGAATAATTTCGATGTGGATGATTGCTTAAAATCCATGTCTACTGAGCAGGAAGCAATTCAAATGGTAAAACATTTGACTTCCCTCTGCAATAAGGGAGGATTCACATTTTCCAGGTGGATCAGCAACATCCATGTTGTATTGGAAAGCATTCCACAAGATGATATCCAAAGAGACCAGGGAGTTGGACAAAGACAATCTGCCAATGGAAAGAGCATTGGGACTGCACTGGTGCGTTGAAACAGAAGTGTTTACGTTCATAATCTTGATTCAAGAGCAACCATGTACTAGAAGGGGTATCCTATCATGATTGGTTCCGTCCACGACCCTTTGGGATTTCATGCACCATTTACACTGCCAGCCAAGTTGATTTTGCTGGATCTTTGCAAGGAAAAACTTGGATAGGATGAGAGTGTAACACAAACTTCCTCTCATGGCTGGACAGAATGGTTAGCAGATCTCAGAATTCAAAGTGGACCGGTGCATGAAGCCTACAAGCTTTGGTAATATCACAGGTGCACAGCTGCATCATTTCTCAGATACCAGTGAAAGTGGCTACGTTACTGTTTCATATCTAAGACTGGAAAATGATAACAAAGAAGTACATGTTGTATTCTTAATGGGAAAGGTCAGAGTGGCACCATTGAAACAAATGACAATTCCCAGAATGGAACTTACTGCCGCAGTCTTAGCTGTTAAAGTTGACATAATGCTGCAAAACAAACTACAGCATCAACTGGAAGAATCCATCTTCTGGACCGATAATACTACGGTGCTTAAATACTTCAACAATGAGTTTCTTGACATTTGTAGCAAACAGAATCTCTTTTGTATTGGAAGCTACTAATGTTTCACAATGGAAATATGTTAACACAAAGGAAAATCCTGCGGATAAAGCTTCTAAAGACTGACTGCAGACCTCTTCTTAAGCAATAAGAGATGGATCAATGGACCAGAGTTTCTCTATAAGCCAGACAGAGAATGGCCAAAGCTTGAGCTGGGATTTGAAATGTCTGCTAATGATTCGGAAATTAAACATCACAGTGAACGTTATTGCTAAAAATCTTATTATTCTCCCAAAGGATTTTCACACTTCAACATTGTTGTTACGACATATTCATGAATTGATCGGACATGGAGGAAGAAGCTTCATGCTGTCAAAACTTTGGACTTTTGTGTTTTGGACTATATACTGGGTATCATGCCTGATGTTAAGGGTTTGGTGCATACAGTACAACTTCAGACTAAGAACAATGTTTTAATAAGACCAATAACTAGATCAGTGTCACTCGTGCTATAAGTCATACTGTGGCTCCCCCCACTGGTTCAATAGAAAGCCCTTTTCCCTTTCTTCCCCAGTCTTCAGTAGTATGTTAAGATGAAGTTACCTATGCTGTATTGCTAATAAAAGTCTTTGGATCTTAATCACCGTGCGTGAGTTAAGTCATTCCAACATGGTGTCAGAAATCTCGGACTCACTCCTTGCCTAATTCTATTGTTTTTATTTTAGTTTGTTTTTTAGTCCAGTATATGTTTTACTATGGCTGCTGCTCTCAGAAAACCAGAGACTTTGGTGTTTGATGAACACCTCGCAGAACGGTGGCGAATATTTGAAGAAGATTTTTATCATTTACATAGACGTGGCTCACCCGGCTGCTGCTCCAGGTGTTCGTGCGTCAATTCTCCTTAACCTAGCAGGCACAGAAGTTGCTCGCGTGCCAGTAGATTTAATTACGAACCAGCTAGGTTTGACCTGGCCGGTGTCCAGATTGCTCCCGCCGAATCTATCCGGGACCCCGACTGCTTGCTACGCAAATTCCAACTGTTATGTGAGTTACGTACTAATTTAGTCATGGAGAGACACATTTTTTTCACGAAGCCAGAGACATGGCGAACCTGTTGAAACATATGTTATTGCTATGAAACACATTGCCAGTCGGTGCGCCTTTGGTGATTTATGCAACAGCATAGTTCGAGACCGTCTGGTCTATGGTGTCCGCAATGATAAATTACGTGACCAGTTACTACGCGATACTGAACTTACTCTAGAGACTGCTGAAAACAGATGTCGTGTTGCTGAAATGGCTGATGCTCATGCCAAAATATTGAGACAGTGTGGTACCTCATCCTGGCTGGAGGACCTTATGCTTGCTTCTAGAAGGTGAATGTGAAGATGGAAGAATTGCTGAAGAAGTCTGAATGCGGATATATAATGCATGCTATTTGTTGTTTTAGGATATATGTTAAGCTTTTATAGCTACTTTTTTGATGTCTATTAGTAATTGCCTCGTTATATACGCAGAACAATTAGGGGCCAGTATGTAGTAGCCATTTAGCTTAACTCAGTATGTTATAAACTATAACCAGTTACCTTTAAATTTTATCTTCCTGTAATTATGGAGGTGGGGTTTATTACATAGTTGGAGGCGTGTTTGCGGCTGGGATTTTTGCGTAGACACTAGTAGTTTTTAAGTTTTAGTTTTGAAGAAGCATGGGGGAGGTCACAGCTTTCGACCATGCATGGGTTCCACCATGCATGAGTCTGACCATATATGGAGTTTGACCATGCACAGAGTTTGACTACGTAAGATCAAAATGGACTTAAACAAGAAGAAATTTAGATGAATATCTCACTGTCTTTACTACGACAATAAAGAAACTATTAATTAAGAGACTGTGTTTTGACGATTTATCTTTCGACGGCATTCAGTCTCGTGAAGAGCTCACGGATGTGTAACAAAACTATCTCCTTACCCCTGTCTTCAATCATAGTGGCTAGAGGAAAAAATTCCTTGAACAATATAATAATCTGCCACTACATTGTCCATGGCAGCAGCACCACTCATTTCATATGTAGAAGACAGAGAAAAAAAGATTCAAACTCCAAATGCGTTTAACAGTAACACAATGTTCACCTTTTGGTATTCTATCTTTCACCCTCCCCTCGCTCCACCAAGGCCAGCAGATATCAGTAGAAAGGTTTTACATAATAATCATTAACATTTCAGATAGCATACTTATGAAGATTATGTCATTACTGACATTCATTTCACAAATTGATATGTAGATAATGGCCAAATTGCAATTCCCATAACAAATCAAATTTCAAGAGACCAAGAACCAAAGATAACACTGAGGGAGTTTTTAAACTTTAATGTCAAACTACATATAAAAAAAAAGAAAAATTGTACATTTAGATGCTGCCTGGTTGTAGGAGTGAAGGTTTTTGTTTCAGTGAACTGTACTGCAGGGGGGGGAAGACAATAAAATGGTGTTAAGGAAATTAGATTTATACAAAAATGTCACAGGGATGTATTGTTCTACAAATATTCTTGTTGAAGTTCTAACATCTCATTTGCACAACTAATTAGAAACTGAAAATAATTAACTGTTGGTCCAAGGAAGTCTCTTCTGGAGTTTCTTCAGGATCTCAACAGAACTGTGAAAAGCCAAAAGAAAACATTAGCTGCAGTAAAATACCACAAACAAGTCAAGTTAGCCAGCCATGGCCACAAAGTAAAACAAAGCTGATGCTAGAAATCCAAAATAAAATAGAAAATACTGGAAATACTCAGCCGGTCAATGACTACCCATTACAAGTAGGAAGATTTAGAGATGTGCTTTTGCTGTTAGGAATAGTGGTTAACTAAACAATTTGATGTTTGATCTATTAAGTATTTCCAGCATTTTGTGCTTTAACCAATCATATCTATATGAATATTTGAAGGCCAAATCAGTATCTTCATATAAAGCATTTTTGCTGCGTAATTCTTATCTTTCAGAGATGTTTTTGTACAGGGTGGGGCGGGACATTGGAATGCCAAGTGGGAAACTGGCTGTTAGCATACCTGTTAAAACTGAAAGTGGAGACATTCAAGAAATAAATAGTTTGGGCTTGAGATTTTTTTTAACATTTTTAACTTCCCAGGTAAACCAACTAGCTTAAAATACTCTTGTTTCATCAATGCCTGAAACCTTACTGCATCTACATTTTCCCCAAATTATAAATGCACATTATAGAATATATAAAGGCTAGTAATTTACTTTTCTAAACTATATTTTTCAAACCCAAGCCAAAAAAAAATCTTACCTTCCATCTATTTCCGCAGCTATTGCATACGACAAATGTAGTCATTGGTTCATCAGCACTGCGAGTCTGAACCTGAGAAGGCGTTAAAAGTTCTGTTAGCTGTTCCCTCTTCAAAATGTTAACAAGAAAAATCATTCAAGAAGGGCAATAATTTAACAAAATATAAAAAGTAATTTTAAGACATTCTGCATGTAAAATTAGTGTAATTGAATCAGAAACAGATACAAGAGATATTACGGCAGCCAGCTGGTATGTGCAGCATCATCACTAGTTAGAACTGGTTACGAAGTAATTACCGTCAAGTTCAATTTTATTCATAGAAACATACTAACATAGAAAATAGGCGCAGGAGGCCGCCATTCGGGCCTTCGAGCCTGCACCGCCATTCATTGTGATCATGGCTGATCGTCCCCAATCAAATAACCCGTTCCTTCCTTCTCCAGAACTACAAGTTCACATTTATTGTCACATGCACCAATTAAGGTACAGTGATATTTGAGTTACCATACAAGTAAAAAAGAACACAATACACGATAAGTTTAACATAAACATCCAAAACAGTGGAATCAACATTCCTCACTGTGTTGGAAGGTACTAAAGTTCAGTCATCTTCTTCCCTTGTTCAACGGTGATAGTCCGGGCTTTTGAACCCTCAGCACTGCCTCTGCCGACGGTCCGCTGTTCAAGCCCTCTCATCGGGATGATGGAAACTCCAGCATCGTGACGGATCAGAACACTCCGTGGCATGGAGCTCCCGAGTCGGCCTCTTACCGGAGACCGCGGCTTCACGGTGTTAAAGTCCTCGTGGTCATAGCACTTCCACAGCGATCCTCGGCAAAGGATCGTCCGCTCCGCGATGGTAAGTCCGCATCGCATTTGCTGCTTGAAGTTCCGGGCCAGTCTCCAGGAAAGGCCGCATAATCCAAGTTGTTAGGCCGCGGGGGGGGGGGGGGGGGGGGAGACGATGAACGATCACATCTCCGTCGAGGTAAGTTTTTCCAGCTTCGATTTTTCTAGGTAAGAAAATACCGCTTTCAAACTATGAATCAGTTGTATTTATTGTTCCCTTGTTAAAAGCTAAGATTATTTTGTTGTTTTTATTGCTTTATGCTTTGGCGAGTGAGCGACCCCCACCCTGGCGCTGGCGAAAGCAGAGCACCAGCCATACACAAAGCTCTGCAGCAACTCAACCTTCTTACAGCGCTGGCTGCAAGCCCGGCCCGACACCTCTGGCCACCGCCGGACAGGGACGGGACACCCAGGAGGACACGGGGACGACCCAGCAGCCACTCAACAGACCCAGGCCCGACACCGACCACGCGATCTCGCTCACTCACCAAAGCATAAAGCAAAAAACAAAAACAAAATAATCTTAGCTTTTAACAAAGGAACAATAAGTACAACTATTTCATAGTTTGAAAGTAGTATTTTCTTACCTAGAAGAATCAAAGTTGGAAAAAACGAAAGAAATGAAGGTCCACTGTTTCACTGCTTTCCAGGGCTGTTCATGCATAGTGATCTTTGGCCTGGGCATGCGCAGTCGGAATAGTGAACTCGCTTATTTCCTCCGTCACATAAAACATACCGAGAAATATTAAAACATATATTTAAGACAAACTAAAAATAACAAAAAAAAGTCGAAATGACACACTGGCGAGGCTGCCATCACGGCGCCACCCGGTGGTCAATAAAGGACAGCAGGGACAGAGTCACTTTTGGAAACTTGGCATGTGGGGGAATTTTGTGAAGTGAGAGGAAGAGATGCTCCTCTGCCACATTATTTATTAGTGAAGGAACCTAATCAACACAGGCAGGACAGAGCCATCAGACTTGTGAAATGTACAATAGCACCACGTGAACCCGAGGATGTTTCCTTGTATTGGACAGCTGCAGGCATAGGTACAAATAGTGTGGTCACCTGGGGGAAGACCAAGGGGATTTCTAAACCAGGCAGGTGCTTGATGGAAAATAATTTGCTGGAGTAACCCAGCAGGACAGACATCATCGCCGGAGAAAAGGAATGGGTGCTGTTTCAGGTCGAGACCCTTCTTCAGACTGGTTAGGGATAAGGGAAACGGAGATATAGACGATGATGTAGAGGGATAAAGAGAAATAAATGAAAGATATGCAAAAAAAAAAAGATGATAAAGGAAACAGCCCATTGTTAGCTGTTTGTTGGGTAAGAATGAGAAGCTAGTGCGACTTGGGTGGAGGGGGGCCAGAGAGGGAATACTGAGGATCCATGCCATGATGATTTTACAATTGGGGCTACACAAAAATAAACAATAACAGTACCTTACAAACTCAGATTGCAAACTGCGATTTAAAATGTTATAAAAGTAATAATAAACTAGCAAGTATAATTCTGAAGGTTAATTTCAATTACAACGTTCTGTTTGTCGTATGCCTAGAAAGCTGCGAGTCATATAAAACGGCATGAATTTATGAGGATGGCTCTTTAACAATTCCCCCATCATCAGTTGCTTGCAGTGCTTATCTAAAACTCTTACCTGGGTATAGGAGCAATTTTTCTTCTTACATTTGCCACACTTGAACAGGTCAGTTTCCGAGCCACTTGTCTTAGCCATTTGATGTTCTCGGATGGCTTCTTTGGTTAGAGCTTTTCGCATTTCTTTAAGCTCATCGCTTGCCATTTCCTGGAATGATTTACAACACAGCGATCATATTAGGGAAAGATTTGTGCAAGGGATGGCATTCCAGCAGATGAATTATTCAAAATGCACATTTACAATGTTGATCAAAAATGCTGCAAATTAAATAAAAATCAAACCAAAACCTGACAGACAAATGGATCTACATTTGGATAGCACCTGTCCTTTCAGGATGTCTCCAACAATTCATAGCCAATAAAAGTACATTATTTATGGAATCAACAAAGACCACATTCCAGGCAGATAATCTAGATCCTGAAAAATCCCTGGTGGAAAATATTCTTATCTTCCTTTTAGATGTTTTGCCGATCAATTTGTACACACGCTCAATAGTTACCGACTCCGTCATTAAAAAAAACTTTTTATTAGGTCATCTCAAAATTCCAAGAGTCAAGAGAGTTTTATTGTCATAAGTCCCAGATAGAACAATGCAATTCTTATTTGCAAAAACTAAACAACAAAATAGGTAAACATATTACACAGTAAACAATACAATAACCAAGGAAAAAAAGTTCAATGTGCATACACATATATATACGTACACACACACACACACATATATACATTAAAAACAAACAATAATAGTGCAAAAAGACAAAACCAATGCCCCCATCTATCTAGTTCAGAATTCATTGGAGGTTAGTGTTTAATAGCCTGATGACTGTAGGAAAGAAGCTGTT